>NW_024429266.1:58412644-58873749 GCF_017639785.1 Mesocricetus auratus
AGTCTGTGCACTCCTGGGATTTACTGTGCAGCTTGGGGCTCTTCCTAAACCCTATGCTCTCCTGAAGCTCCTGAAGGTGAGTGACTTCAGCTTTAATCAGAGCTAGCCCCCCTCCCACCCCTCCTTCTCTGTCGCCCCTCTATTCACTCCAGATGGCTTGGGGAAGCCCCGGGATGGGGGGGAGATAAGACTCAGATGAAGGTGAGTGTGGGATGCACTTGCCTTGAAGAAGCTGTGTGTGCACAGTTTGTGACACATCTCCGTGTGATCAGTAGCTCTCCCAGTCACATCTGGTACTCCTGGCTCGCTCTCCGGGAAGCATGGATACTGGAAGAGAAGTGAGATTCAGGCTACAGAGCACTGGAAACACTTCTGCTCATCAAGGCACAGAAAACTGTAACCCACAGCTTGGTTTTCTTTAGCGTCTGGCAGAGACATACTCAGAAATGTTGTCCCTACAGTCCCAGGTGAATCTTACATGTCCATTTTCCAATGGAGATCATGCAGAGCAGGATTTATCTGAATTCACACCTGCAGGGCACAAACCTTTAACATACTTGATATATTTCTACTTTGAACAATAAATATAATTTTGCACAGACTATAATAGAAGAATGTTTTACTTATTTTTTTATTTCCCTACAGAGAATAACAACAACAAAACATCATTATAGAAGAAACAACCCAAAAGATGTCAGACAGGTAATTAATGGAAGCAGTGATTTAATGTTTTGTATTTTGTGTGTGTGTTATGTTAACTTTTTACGAAAAATGGTAATTTTCCATTCTAAGTAAATTCTCCCTCTCCTTCCTCCTTTCTCCCCCTCCTCCCTCCTCCTCCCCCTCCTCCGCCTCCTTCTTCTAATACTAGACTGACTTTAAACTTTTGTAATTTCTGCCTCAGCTTCTCAAGTGCTGAAGTGAGTGTATGATCCCATTATTGATATGAACTAACTTTTTTAAGGGAACTCCACCAGTAGACCAAGTTTCAGGACCTGGGAGACCACACCCCCTTAAGTGCTGGCCCTTTTAACAGGAAGTCCAGTTTAAGCTATCAAATTTAGGAAATGCAGTCACAGGCTGCCCAGTTTATTCTGAATTTCAAAAATACATGGACTCTGAGATATGCATGTCTGGGAATCAAAATCAAATGGATACCAAGTGTCCCATGGAAACAGGAACAAAACAGAAGCCTTTCCAGGGGGCAGGGGTAGAGAGGAGGGGAAGGATCGGGTGGGGAGAGAGGAGAGATGTGAAAGCTGGGCGGATGCTTGACCATCAGGAAAGCCAGGAGGGAGTTTGCTGGTGAGGGGCTAGCAGGATGTGGTACTCCTCAGGAGAGGAGGTAGGCGATGGAGGCAAGATGTGGACCGTGATGGGCCTGGGAGTCATGCTGGGAAAGGGACATGGAGGGATGAGTGGGGGTCCCCACACAGCTCTAAGCGCCCTCCACATCACCCGACTCTAGGATGAGAGGGGGCATTGGGATAAGCAGGTCACTGTCAGGAGCTAGGCTTTGAGGACAGTCTGTCACTTGGCCCATGATAGCAGGCTCTGATTTTCCGATTTTGGTAATTTAATAATAAGTGTGCCTGTGAAGGGAGGGCAGGTTGTTTGCAGCTGGAGTAAGCCTGCTCAGTGATGCGGGGGCACACGAGGGACCTTCCAAGCATGGAGCAGGTGTCCCTCTCACCTCCATGGCGATGGAGCCACGGACACCGACTACAGTCTCTCTCAGGCTCTGATCGTCCTGCTCAGACAAGGTGCCCACCAGCAACAGCAGGGGAGGAAGCCCTCCCTGCCATAGTAGAATGGCAGGTGGGTTTGCCACCCTCTGCTCACTAACACGGGTGTGCCCGGGGTAGATTTCCTCAAGCTGTTTAGCTTCCTGACTAAGCACAAGTCAGAACAGCCTGACTGGGACAGGGACATCATTTCCTCCACTGAACCAGCTCTAAGTGCCCTTCCACTCCGTCTGACTCCGGGATGAGAGGGGAGCATGGGGCAGACAGGTATCTCTGCCAGGCTCTGAGAACAGCCCGCTCGCTGTACCATGTGGGATGGTGGCTCCCCCCCCACTCCCCCCACTCCCCCCCCCCCCCCCGTTCATTGCTGGCATGGGGAAGGTTGAACTGTGTGCTTTCTGGTGGCTTGACTCATCTCTAATTTCCAAACTGGAGGAAACATTTTTTGGGGGGATAAATTAACAAAAACTGGAAACCTTACTGTTAAAAAAATGTTTTATTTTATGTGTATGGGTGTGTTGGCTGCCTGTACGTCTGTGCCCCGTGTGTGGTCCTGGGTTCCCTGGGGAAGTCAGATTCTCCAGCTCCAAAGCTTATCTTTGCTGCTGTTGTTAGGGCTTCACTGTGTAGCCCTGGCTGTCCTGGAACTCACTATGTAGACTAGGCTGGCCTTGAACACGCAGAGAACCACCTGTCTCTGCCTCCTAAGACCTGGGATTAAAGCTGTGCTCCACCACACCCAGTGTCCCCAAATTTATCTTTAAAAAGTTACTTTCAAAGTTATCTACAATTCTTGTTTATTTTTATTTTATTTATTTCTTTAATTGAACTTTTTACACATGTTACTCTCAGTTCCCCCTCCCCCCTCCCCCGGCCCTCCAGTCCTCCCAATCCCCCACCCCACTCCATCCCACCTCCACTCCCCAGGGAGGGTAAGGGCTTCCATGAGGGATTTTCAGAGTCTGTCATATCATCCCGGCCCTCGCCCATGTGTCCAGGCTGAGAGATCATCCCTCCACGTGGAATGGGCTCCCAGAGTCTATTTGTATATCAGAAATAAATACTGATCTACTATCCAAGGTCCTACAGTTTGCTGAGGCCTCTTCTCTGACACCTAGATTTGGGGGTGGGGGATGTCTGGATCAGTACCATGCTGGCCTCTCAGTCATCAGTTTGGGGTCCATGCATTCCCCCTTCTTTAGGTCAGCTGCCTCTGTGGGTTTCACCAGTCTGGTCTTGATTCCTTTGCTCTTCACTCCTTTTTGCACCTGGGTTACAGGAGTTCAGTTGGGTTTTTAGCTGTGGATCTCTGCTTCTGCTTCTGTCAGTTACTGAATGAGGGTTCTAGGATGGCATATAAGGCGGTCATCAATTTCATTATCATGGGAGGGCATTTAAGGCAGCCTTAATACCAGTTGGTGTCATTCTTGTAGATCTGTGAAGATCTCACTAGTGCCAGATCTCTCCTTCAACTTATAATGGCTCCCTCTATTATGGTATCTCTCATCCTTCTCTCCTCTATTCTTACCCTGGCTCAACCTTCCTGCTCCCCTGTGTCCTCCTCTCCCCTCCTTTGTTTCCCCTCTCTTTCTCCCACCTCCTTCTCCCCTCCCCTGCCACCGCTCCCAATCCAAGTAGGAGATCTCGTCCTATAACCCTTCTCTGGGTTACCATGCATATCTTTCTTAGGGTCCTCCCTGCACCCCAGAATCTCTGGTGGTGGGATTGTAGGCTGGTAATCCCCTGCTCCATGTCTAAAATCCATATAAGAGTAAGTACATACCATGTTTGTCTTTTTGTGGCTGTGTTACCTCACTCAGGATGGTTTCTTCTAGTGCCATCCATTTGCCTGCAAATTTCAAGATTCCATGTTTTTTTTTTCTGCTGAGTAGTACTACATTGTGTAAATGTTATCTACAATTCAAAGGATAGTTACGATCTATGTATTTACCAAGATCTTTAAACATTTTAATATTTTTGTCCTGCCCCCTTTTTTTGAGACAGGGTCTCACTGTGCAGGCTTGGAACTCACTATGTAGACAAGCCTGGACTCGAACTCAGTAATGCATCTGCCTCTGTCTCCCGAAAACTGGGATCAAAAGTATGCACCGGTTTATTTGTTCTTTGAGTACTATTTGCATCCCACGTGGAATTTACATCATCAATGCCAACAATACTTTTTTCCTCTTACAGATTTCTTTTGCTGTCACACCTTGTAGTGTTTTCCAGTCTTCATAATGGGTTCTTCCTCAAATTTAACCAAAATTATTCCCATGGACCTAGTCTAGCTCATCCCAATCTTCCTGCAAGGCCATAAATCTCTCAATTCTGTAGAGCCTCATTCCCAGGGAAAATGAGGGGCATGCTAGGACCTGCACTCGGGGGTGGACATGCTCTAGTATTTCAAGGACAAGAACTTGTTGTGGCACCAACATGAATGATTCATGCAGCTAGAGTGAATGCTGGGTGGGGATGGAGGACTGGGAATCGTGCAAGACTCCACATTACCTGTCAGACTTGGAGTATTCATGATTCTAGCTTCTCAGTCTCCCTTCACATTCTTACTGCTTCCCTATTTGACAAGTGAAACTTTTTGATGGAGTGGAGGAAGGAGACCGAGCCTCCGTTTGTATCCCAGGCTGTTCTGGAACATGAGACAATCTCCCCACCCACCTCCTGAGTTCTGGGGTTGCAGGCATATACCACCATGTGCAGCACAAGTGGAAAATGAAGCCCTAGTCTTGAAATGGTCACTCAGTAGGGTCTAGGTGTCCTAATTTTAAGGCTACATGCACCTTTGTGTCTATAGACCACATTCATAATTTGACTGTGATTCCAGAAAGGGTACCATTTGATCTTGAACTGTATTTGAATTTTTCAATATTAAATGTTAGACAGCAAAGCTTAGGATAGAGAGAAATCACTCCCTATTGTTCCCCTTCCTCTCAGGGAAACTGAGAGTTAATTAATTGTAAAGTTAATAGCAAGATAGGTATAGTGATACTTGGGAGCCTGAGTCAGGAGGATCATAAGTTTGAGGCCAATCCGTGCAACACAGCAAGGCCTTGTCTCAAAAAGAAATAAATGAATAACACCTTGGAATTACTTATTGTGTAACAGCCTCCATGTTGGGGGCTAATATCTAATTATTTAATCTCCACAGCAGGCCAAATGGTGAGAACTTAATAGGCAATGTTTGTACAGAGGACTTAACAATCACGAAGACTGGGTGGATGGTATCCAGTCTGAGGGCTGCTGGGAGTGGGGCCTGTCAGCCCAGCTTGTAATCACAGCCACTCTGACATTGCGTGCTGGATTACAGACACTGCCCACATTTCCTTTGCTCCGAAAGCTCCCTAATATGACATGCTGGGCCTGAAATGAAAGTTGGGCCATTGGAGTGAATGTGGAGGGCGACTCTGCATGGTCATGTTGCAATCCTTTCACATGTGGCTTTGGGCTCTGAGTCAGGCAGCTGAGCCCATGCTGGGAAAATGGCACCCACCTCACTGGATGCTCCCACCCATTTCCCAGGAGGGCAGAGCTGCTCTCATCTCCCTTCCAGAAGGAGCAGATACACTTATCAAATATCAACGGAGGTCCTGTCTTCCTCTTACGGCAAAGCACAGAGTAAATACTGCTTGTTACTTGCTATTTATATAACAGTAAATACTATTTGTATTTACTATGATACAGGCCAGGCCCATTAGCTCATTTGAATCCTCAACGTTAACTTTACTTGTTTTGTGGAGTTAATTTTACTTGTTTTCAGTAGCTTGTGCTACCCAGAGAAGAGAGAAGGCCTGGGTTTAACTCCAGGGCTACACTGTTGTGAGCCACGATAGCCTACAGCTTCTCTCAATATGCATTGTTTCAAGACACTGTAAACAGTCTTCCAGACTCCGGGGGTCATTTCTCTTGAACCCCATCAAAGGCAGTGTTCCTCTGTGACTCTCTCTCTCTTTTCTTCCAGTGCCCTATCTACTCCTCTATCTCCTTAGCTTGGTAGCAGGAGGGGGCACTGTATCTACCCTGTGTGTGTGTGTATTAGGGGAATTCTTTGATTAAACTCCATCCTGGAGGAAACTTGTTTTGTTTGTTTGTTTGCTTGCTTTTTAGTTTTTCAGGACAGAGTTTCTCTCTGTAGCCTTGGCTGTCCTGGAACTCAATCTGTAGATCAGGCTGGCCTTGAACTCATAGAGCTCCACCTGCCTCTACCTCCCGAGTGCTGTGATTAAAGATGTGCACCAACACTACCAGGAAGGAAACCAGTTTTTAAAGTACCGTTTTTATATATTCTTTGAAATTTCATTCTCTTAAACAATGCATTTTGACTATGTCCATCCACCACCACTTCCCTCCACCTCTCCATAGTGCCTCCGCCCCATCTCCCTTCCAGCTCCATACTCTCTCTTACTTTCTAGTTACTGAAATCCTTCTGAGGCCAATTAGTGTTGCCCATATGTGCATGGGAATGACGCCATCCATCGGGGCATGGGCAGCCTACCAGAGGCCATGTCCCCAAGGGAAAATGACTGTCTTGGGGAGGACACAATTATACTGTCTTTCTGTACTTAACACCCGGACCCCTGGAAAACTTCACAACGGAGAGTTGTAATAAATCACAAAGTAACTTGGATCAAGGGTTTTCTGGCCCCAGTATAAGGGTCCTAAGTTCTGTTCCCAGCTCGCCACGACTTTCTTTTAAGGCCCTGTATTTCTCTTTGCACCAATCAAGAATGAACGGGCCTTCCAAAGGACAAGAGTTCTGGGAAAGAGATGACACTCAAAACACCTTCTGCCTGTAGGAGAAAAAGAGACTGGGTTCCCATGATGGCAAATGAAGTAATCCATGTAAAAGCTGGTGTGCGGTAGGTCCTTGGGAATTGTGTGAGACATCAGGGAGATGGCTTGTGCTGGAGCCAGAGGAACAGTCTCATGAAGCTGGCTGCTGACAGAGCCAGGCCATCCACACAGGGCTTTCCTGACTGTGCCTTCAGGGTACAGTTGATGGCGTGTCACGGCTCCTAGGAAAGTGACCTAACTTGGATTTTTCTCCATGAGCACAAAATTGCAAGTAACTCTCTTTTGCATGGTGATGGGGAGTTTGTTTTTCCCAGAAGCTGTGTGTCAAAACACAGAAAAACAGCATTTCTTAATAATGATTAATCAGCTGTATCACAAAGAAAAGGGAAGAAAAGCAAACGGTTAAGGCAATGAAGTACTGAAGAAGTAAAGGGGGGGGGGAGTCTCCTGAAGGCGGACCCACCCAGTAAACCTTGACAGCATTTCCTCTGCCCACAACATAAAAGTAAGCAGCCCTTTCCAAATGGCAAAGAGCACCAAGACACGACTCCGCTGTGGCAGGAGGCACCAGGAGAGGTGAGGCTGGCACGGGCCACCATTCGGCCCTAATACCACAGGGGTGACCAGTGTGCATGGCCTGTATTGTCCAGGGTGCTGAGGGTCCTTTTACGGAGTGTGGAGGAGTACCATGACCGTGCCCACGCCAGTGCGTGTGTGCATGCGCGCGCGCGTGTGTGTGTGTGTGTGTGTGTATGTGTGCGTGTGCGTGTGTGTGTGTGCGTGTGTGTGTGTGCGTGTGTGTGTGGTGTGTGTGTGTGAATTTTCTGGTACCTTCTTTTTAACAAAAGGAAATGGCAAAAAGAAAGAGTAAAGAACAGAAAATAGCGTATGAGGGAATCAACCATCTTTACTATAGCCTTTTCACTCCAGGAACTTAACCTTTTGCAGGATCAAATAGCTTTTTAGATGCAAAGCTCTGTGCTCTCAGGAGAGAAATTGATTTGTAAGAGGGAAGCTGAACCATAGGAGTGAGTACTGAGGTCAGCTGCCCGCTTCAGCTCTGGCAACCTATTTCATTGTCCTAATTTTTAATTCCCTCCTTGGTAAAATGTGAGTAGACACAAACCTCCTCAGGGGCGGATGTCACATGAAACAAGGCAACTATGCAAAACACACACTGAGGGAAATGAGAGCCCTCAGTGGGCAGAGGGCAGGAGGCATAGGGCAGGGGGCAGAGGGCAGAGGGCAGAGGGCAGAGGGCAGGGCAGATCACTTGCTGTTGTAAAGTTTACCTCTTTATGTAGTTTGTGCTACTTTGGAGGGTGCCAAAGACAGATCCCAGGCTGCACAATGATGTGTGACACATCTCTGTGCACACTCAGCTCCAAACACAATTCTAGGTAGATACACACCAGGCTTTTCATAAAAGGTGCTGTTTCCTTCTGGGGGCAAACATGGAAAGCCAATGGACTTTTACGACTTTTCAAATCTGTTGCCCAACCTGTTCCCCTTATTCCAGTTCATTGGAAACAAGACTTTTCACCCCAGTTGATGAAGAGTTGCATCAGAGTGAAGCATGATACACACTGCAGTGAGAGCCTGTTGGGGGCAGGGTGTGGGATGGTCACAGTCAATTAATTCAAGAAAACCACAGAGTCCATTCAAGCCTTTGAAGCTCCCCAAGGCCAAGGACTGAGTCTTCTTTTGGTTTCCATGGGGCCTCTGCCATGAGGCCCCCAGGAGGAGCATGTCGGGTTTTCATTTCCTCTGCTCTGCAGTCTAGGTGGACAACGGATTTCAATCCTTGCTGTAGGACATGAAGGCCCAGAGCATTTCTCACTGGCTCCTGGGCATGGCTCTTGTCCTCTGCTCGGCGCACACCCGTAGCCTCAGGAGATGTCTGATTTCTGTGGACAGGAGCCTTATAGAAAAGAGTATCCCGGAAGTCAAAAGAGTCCTGGTGAGCATGGGTTGGCTGAAGGAATGGGAATGCCTTACCTTCCACCTTAGCCTGAAAGGCAAGCTCCCTCCAGTTACTTGTGAAGTATTCTGGGAAAATGGGGAGTTCTCATCGATGTCTGTCCTGTTCCCCACAGCAAACTAAAGACACCTTCCGGAACGTCACCATCCTGTCCACATTGGAGAATCTGAAGAGCATTAAGGTACCAGCTGCTTTGTGCCTGCTTTTTAATGACTTTGTGCTAAGAAACAAATCCCTACCCAGTACGTTCTTAATGCTCCAGGCTTATTTGTCATCTGAGCAGTTTGGACATGTCAGTATCCCCGTGACTTTGAAATCATGGGCTTGACCAAAGAAGTGATACTTCCCCACAGGGTGACAGAAATACCAAGTACTCAATGGGTCAGGAATTCAGTAGCTTGGAGATCGTTTTGGAAGATTCCATGGGGTGGGGGGGGGTGAAAACGAACAAGAACAAACAGAACCCAGAGCCATTTAAAAGCTGAGGAGGTTGCAGATGAGTAGACAAATGGGGAGAAGGGGTATGTATAGCACTACTGAAGGCAGGGCTGTGATAGGGACACGAGGCCAGAAGATTTAGGATGCAAAGGATGTACAAAACAGGCTAGGGGGCCAAGAGGGACCAGGCTGAGCCTTGGCTCTCTGACAGGGACAACAGAGTGGTTGAGGAGACTATTGGGATGGAAGCTCTATCACAGAACTATTCTAGAAAGTCTGGGAATGTGCTTTACTATGGCAGCTGGATGGGAAGGCCAGCAGGGACTCCAGCCCCACTCTCCAGAAGCGATGTCACCAGACCGTAGCTTGCCAGCTGGTTCTTCGATTTCCAAAAAAAGTCCGTGAGGTGCGTTTAGAGTGATCTCTTAGCGGGTGTGGTGGAACATGCTTCTACGCCCAGCACTTGGGAGGCAGAGGCAGGAGGACCATTACAAGTTTGAAGCTTTTTGAGTTCCAGGCTAGCCAGAGCTATGTTAATAAATAAGCACAACTTTCAGTTCAAAGGGAATAACTGGTAGTTTTCTCTATAGTCAAATATGAGCAACTACAGCCTGGGATCTAGATTATGCTAGATACAGTGTTTTAAAGCAGTGCAGTATCATGAGGTTTGTACAGTGAGAGACCAAAGGACAGTCATAACGAAGGCATTTAAAACTGAGTTGGTGGGATCATAAGATAGGCAGTTGTAGCAAATTGTGGAGAAGTTGCTATAGGCCTCAGATGCTATTTGATGGCATTCTTAACTTTGGGGACACTAGTGGTCTGGCAGTATTTTCCAAAAAGTTTGTCCTAATAGTCACAGTTACCAGGTAGACGTAGAGACGACAACTCCCCACAGCCACAGAAGTTGTGATTAGTCAGTCAGTTCCGCAGAATCTTAATCACAGGTTAGGCTTTTTTTTCCCTGTGATTTCCAATTCATGGTTATCAAGACACTGTCTCAAAAAGCAAAGCAAATTAAACAAAGCAAAAAAATGGCTTTGACCTCTGGGATCTCTTCTAAAAATGATCTACATTTGTTGTTGTTGAGTTCTTACATGATAAGCTAAAAGCACGTATCTATGAGGAATCGAGACTTCAAAGAGGGAGGGAATGACGAGTTAATGACCAAGCCGGGAATAGGACACCCCCTTCCAGTTTATGCCTCTGTTTCCAGATTCCTTCTCCTCCGGAACTTGAGGAAAGACTGAGGCAGAGTAAGGAACGAGCTAGTGAGTTAGGATCTTTATTATATTCCCTTCCTTTCTTCTCTCATTCTTTCGTTCCATTTCTTTTCTCTTTTAAAATTATTTCTTATTTGCTTCTGTGCCTGCCTCTGTGTGTGTGTGAAAGAGAGAGGGGGAAGAGAGCGAGAGAGAGAGAGAGAGAGAGAGAGAGAGAGAGAGAGAGAGAGAGAGAGAGAGAGAGAGAGAGAGAGGGAGGGAGGGAGGGAGGGAGGGAGAGGGAGAAGAAAACTCCTGGGTGTTCTTTCCTTCCTTCATGGGTTTTGAGGGTAAAACTCAGTTTCTTAGCCTTAATCACAAGTTCATCAACTTCTGAACTGACTTTCGTTCCTTCCTTCGTCCCTCCCTCTCTCCCTCCTTCCCTCCCTTCCTCCCTCCCTCCCTTCCTCCCTCCCTCCCTCCCTCCCTCCCTCTCTTCCTCCCTTCCTTTCTTACTTCCCTGTGGATTCTTTTTTTTCCAATGTCACAGTCTTTAATAACACAGAGGTGTGCAACCTTTTCTTCTGGCTAAGGAGCCCAATGAGGGAAGGGGAAGAGAAGATCCTGACTTCCAATTAGTCTGCCACTGTCTAGGAAAAGCTGCCCTCAGGCTAGGGGCTAAGGTGTAAATCTTCTGCAGTACTTCCTTAGGCCTGCAGAGTGCAAATTGTTAGAAGGCAACAGTCCCCTGCTTCTCTGGGCTGTGCTTTGAGCATCTGGAGTCTTGTCTTAGAGACATCTGCTTCCCATTGTGGCCCTCTGACAGTCCCAGATGTGGCTGCCAGTCTGTTTGCAAATTTTAGTCCCCCCATCCTCTAGTTTTAAGGGGACAAACTTTGAGAAACCCCAGCAATGTGTGTCCTTCAGGGCTCAATGGCCAGGATGAATATATTGGTTATGCCTGATATGATACCTGATGTCCAGGAGCCAAGGATGTTGTGGGATGGGAGATTACAGAGCTGACAGCTTTTGCTTAGGGGATGCAAACCCTCTCATGAAGGAGGCACCTGGTTCTTGTAGGGACTTTAGAATTTCTGATCTTGTATTGGGGATGCTGTGCTGAGAATCCTTGTCTGTGATGGGATTCCCAGTCCTATTTTTTGTGAATATATCTCTGGCTGTAGGTAGCTTGACTGAAGAGAGTGTGGAAGAATGCCCTGAATTCTAGAAAAGAACATTTAGTTACTTCTTGTACTTTTTCTCTAAAGTGTTGAGAGCAGAGGGCCCCTGGAGCATGCTCTAATTTCTGTCTGTAGCCTGTAGATGTATGCTGTGTGACCAGCCACCTCCTGACCTTCTACAGAGACAGGGTGTTTAAGGACCATCAGGAGACAAGCCTGGAAGTCATGAGGCAAATCAGCAGCATTGCCAACTCCTTCCTCTACATGCAGAAAACCCTGGAGCAATGTGTGAGTCAGTGTGTCCAAATTCCAAGCATCTGTGCCCATCTGTCCAAAATGAGGCCAGGACTTGTGCTGTCAGGATATTTCTTGTTCTGTCATTCACTTCTGTGTCTTTTGAGACTTTGCAATGGTTTTGCCAGTTTCAGGGACCTGCTGACACCTCATCAGATAGGTCCCTTCATGGAGTGACCGGCTGATGCCAGAGTATCACCTGAGTGGACTGTAGCCCATAAGAGGGACGTGCCAAGGGTTGCATTCTGGCCATAAGCACGCCTCTGGATTTTCTGTTTCTAACCCTTTGGGATTTCCACACTAAGACATGGCTGGGATGTCATAGTAAGTTCGCTGTCACTTGTTAAAATCAAACGGAGACAAAAGGAAAAACCACCAACCAAAACGCAGGCTAAGAGAAGCCATAGGGTCAAGCCATATGGCTGTCCTGTGTGACGTGGTTCCTCTGCAGCAGGTGATGGCTTCCTTCTAACAGTTTTAAAAAACTGTTAGAAAGGGTAATCGTTCCTGCCCTGCTTTAAAACCTGCAATCATGGAATCAAACAGATGCAGTTCCTCAGTTAACCTTGTGAGGTGTTGCATTCAGCGCTATGACAAGGTAGACGTGGTACTTGCTCTTCTGAAGCTGGCCATCTGTGTAGATGCAGAAGGAGCGGGAGACTGGAGCAAATTTAGACTTTCTCCACACACAGACCCTATTGCCTCTCAGCTGTTCTCGCCTAAGCCTTTTCACCTGACCCAGGAAGGAATGGCGTGTAGGGGGGGAGGGGCAAATAGGGAGGCGGTTGTGTAACAGTCCTCTAATGAGTGCTGCCCCCATTGTGTCCCAGCAGGTGCATAATCAGTGTCAATGTAGTCAGGAAGCCACCAATGCGACCAGAACCATCCTTGACAACTACGATCAGGTGGGTCTGGAGAGAGTATAAGGAAGACCAAAAAAAAAAAAAAAAAAAAAAAAAAGAGACGGTTGAGACAGTACCATAGTCCGGCCCTCTCTCCAGGCAAAATCATTTATTGTTTCCGTCAGTTTTGATTGAGGGCCCATCCAAGTAGATGGCTGCAGAATGCTGCAGGTCACTGGGCAATTCTCTGGTCCTCTTCTCCATCCTTCTTCCGCTGTTTTCTCACACCTTCACTCAGGCCTGGCCTATGTACGCTATGACCATACAGAGGGAGCGACGGTCCCCAGTGAGTCTGTAGCTCTTGCCCGTGAAACACAACACATACAGTGTTCTTACTGCCAGGACCTGATCCTGCCTACTGCACCCAGTACTTCTCACATGGGTGTTGATGCAGGGACCATTACCAGGGTGTGTCCCCTGCAGATTTGCTTGATGTACAGTAGTTCTGTGGTGAGACCTAAGTTCCTCATTCTCAACACTCTCAAATGATGCCAGTGCATTGAAGAGCGGAGAGGTTAGGGCGTTTTGCAGCTCAGCTTTTTGGGGACAGACTTTGAGTGGTGCTGGAGGGAGAGTGGTTTGTACTGTGGGTCAGATATTGTTCCAAGACCACCAAAGTGTTGCCACATTGACTCTCCACAGCAAGGCTCCGAGTATAGACTGCACTGGATAGGTCAGGAAATGGAGGCACAAACAGTTATGTGATTTCACTAAGTTCACACTGCAGCTACTTGGTAGCACTAGGACACGGTCCCATGCTGAGTGGCTCTAGAAGGGTATTCTTTTAGCTCCTACCATCTCCTTTACAACAGGAGATTGTGGACTAAGTCAGGGATTACATTCTAGGTCTGCTCCTTTTACTGACCCTGTGGTGATTGGGTACACACTCTTTGGGGGCCTCAGTGCTTTGGTGTCAGTAGGGGCCACAAATTCTGCTTACTCACTGGAGAGCACTGAAGAGAGTGAGGCGTCTCTTGAGACAAGAATGCTAAGAAGACCTGGCTGGCAAGCCTAGTATTTCCTGTGAAAAGAAGGAGAAACAGGGGAAAGGAATGAGGGATTTTCAATCTGTGTGTAAGGATCTGAAGTGATTTAAACTACTGGTTTGTGTGTGTATGTTGGGGGGGTTCTAAGCTACAAGAGAATAAGTTTTGATTCTGCATATTATACGAAAGGTTTAATAAATAAAAGGAGAGACTGCATAGGCCCAGAATATGGGGACTCTAATATGCAGGCTTCAGCGCAGTCAGATAGGACCTCATGATGTGTTTTCAAATTTTATTTATTTGTTTGCTTGTTTATTTATTTATTTTGTTGGTTTGTTTTAGCTGGAGGCCTCGTCGGCTGCCCTTAAGTCTCTAGGAGAGCTAGACATCTTTTTAACCTGGATTGACGAGAATCATCAGGAGACTTCTACAGCTTGACACTAAGTGCCTTGTCTGATTATCTAGGGATACACGACCCACTGTGAGCTCTCTCCCTCCTCCCTCCCTCCATTCCTCCCTCACCCCCTCTCGGTGCTCAACACCTAACTTTTAAGAGGAGAGAGATATGGAAAACCCCATCATTATCTAAAGTGAGGGTCTTTTCTTGGAAATTGCTGATGTGGAAGGAACCCTCTCTTCTGGGCTGAGGCCTCACTGGAAAAAATCAGGGTTTGAGTAGATCTCAGCTGCTGGCCAGGGCCTTAGCTCTCTGATCTCACCTGGAAATAGCCGAGTTGGTAGCTATGGTATTTATGGCAACATGTGGCTGTTGAGAGATCCCAGATGCTCCTCTAATTTATTCTGAAGTGGTTCTCCCAGGCCTATGCTGTGTAACACATGGTGTGTGTAGTGCATATTGTACTGACTGACATTTATGACATTTATGAATAAACTGTGCTTTACCCATGAGAATGCATTGTCTTCTGATTCATTAAAGACTCATACATGGAAATAAAACAGGCCTCAAAAATGGGGAACACATGGGGAAGCTTAATCCTAGATGGAGGTAAAATATATGTAGATTTCAAAAGAAATTAGAGTAGAAAAGGGTTCTAGATGGGTATTTGAATACATTTTTCATTGCTGTAACAAAATATCTAGAGTGGGTAACTTTGTCAATAAAAACAAGTTTATTTGCTCATAGTCCTAGAGATTCTAGGGCATGGGTTTCGCTGCCTGGGCCCCGGTAAGGACTACACAGCAGGTGTTGTCACGACGGAGCGATCGTGATAAGAAGAAGACAGCACATTTAGACAGAAGACAGACACATTCAGGAGCCAGATCTATGCGTTCTCTTTTGAATATGCTTCTATTTATTTATTTTTGAGGCTTTTTACACCTACATATGTACTAGGGTCTCTGCAACCACCATGGCCTCCAGCATAATGATCTGTGGGAGGCAAGAAGGTAGTCTGGTTCAACATGATCCAGTTGGTTCAAACTTTGGGAGTCTGGGGCTGGGCAGTTTATTTTAGGCATATTTGAGCACAGCACAATTTGGTGAGAACTTTCCTGGTTATAAATAATTCAACTGAGTGTGTACAACAAAATCTAAGGCCCGACTACGTGGAAACTCTTTGTAAAGTTCATGTGACATCTTCCATAAAGATGGGCTCTATAGATTGACTGAGAAAAACAAGCTCATGGTAAGAGTCTTGGGGAGGATCCTGTGTGGTCTCAGTCACACAGACAGTGCAAAGGCCACCAGGCTATTAACCACATCCACTCCTGGCCTTCTGGGTGGAAAACAGGCTATATGTCTCTCCCGGAGAAGAGACAACATTGTGTGTTTAACATTCCTGGTCCCCTGAGTGCTTATCTGTGAGCACAAGGAACTCCGTGCCTCCTACACATGTGCACATGTGTTTCAATCACATTCGCCTCCAGTTCCTCCTCTCCCACTCTCTCACTCCCAGTGCCTCTGAGTCCAGTTAGTTCCGCCTGTATGTTCTTGGGCCATCTACTGGAGCATGGGCAGCCTACCTAGGGCTACGTCGCTGAAGAAATCGGATGCTGACTCTCGCAGCAGCTATGGTAGTTTGAATGAATAAGCTCATGGGGGTGGCGCCTTGTCAGAAGTGGGTATGGTCTTGTAGGAGGAAGTGTGCCAATAGGTGTGGGCTTTAAAGTTTCAGAAGCTCAAGACAGGCCCTGCTGACTGTGGATCGGGATGTAGAACTCTCAGCTCCTTCTGAAGCACCGTGTCTGCCTGAGAGCCACCATGCTTCCGATTACGACCATAATGGACTAAACCTCCTTTATAAGAGTTGGCTGTGGTCATGGTGTCTCACACAGCAATAGAACCCCTAACTAAGATGGGCTTCATGAGCCTCTTCCCATCCATCCTGGAATTTTGACCAACTTGGGAAAGTCTTATGCATATAGTCACAGCCATTGTGAGTTTGTATGTGTAGCAGCCCTGTCATATTTGGAAAACATCACTGTTGGTAGAAGTTCTCTACAATCTCTGGCTCTTGCAATCTTCCTGCACCCTCTTTTGAGATGAACTCTGTGCTGTGGGATGGAGGGAGTATAATATAGAGGTCTTGCCTGCAGATTAGCATACCATAGATTCGTATTCTCTTCACTTTGACCAGTTGTAAAATAATGGGTTCACTACTGTCCACTGCACAGAGAAACTTCTCTGATGAGGTCTGAGAGTGGCACTAAGCTATGGGATAAGCTAAAACTACTCTTGAGGGAAGTGGAGTCAGAGCCTTTCACTTAAGCCTTTAAGTTGGCTGACTCCCCTCCCCTGGCAAGACTCCACCTTCCACCCTGCCCAAGGGTACTGTTCAGTAGGACTTTGAGATCTCCTACTGGAGTGAGTCTGGGATGGGAATCAACCACCTTCCTTGTCTTTGTTCTGGATTATCCAATTCCCTGTCATAGCCCAAACAAGCCAATGCCAAGGAAGAAAGAAAGCTTATCCCATTCCAAAATACAAAACAAACAAGCAAAAACAAAAAACCACCACCACTTTTTCTGAGCAGACTTCACTCTGTATCTGAATCTCCCTTCATAGCTGAGAATTTTTCTCTCTTGTTCCCCCCCACCAGTGGTGTGTGTATTATTTGTTTTCAATAAAATCTGACTGAGTACTGAAACGTTGCTCTTATTGCCTTTTTATCCTTCAATTTGATAGAGAAAGGAATTTATTCCTGCAATCCTAGACAAAATATGACAGAATGGCTATCATCAAGAAATTTGACAGCAAATGCTTTCAAAGATACAAACTAGCATAACTATTATGGAAACTGAATAGAGAGTTCTCAAAAATTAAAAATAGAACTGCCATATAACCCAAGTATAACTAACACTTGGGACAAATACACAGGGGATTCTATACTCTACCACAGAGACACTTGCACATTTGTGTTTATAGATGCTCTACTTATGATATCAAGAAAACATAGTCAGCCTAGATGTCCATCAGTACATGAATGGATAATGACAACGTGGCGCATATGAAACGGAACTTTATTCGGGTGTAAAAGAAACAAATTAAATTTGCATGAAAATAAATGTTCCTGGGGAGGTATGTCACAAAGTATATCTTGGGGCCTATGCTTCTCTTACTAAAAAAAAGTTCTTAACTCTGTGTGTCATGAAGTTTCTGTCATATAAGTGACATGTATTCAACTCAGAATAATGTTTCTAAATACACACAAGAGATAAGAAACTAATAAAGTTAAAATGCAGCTATGGGAATATAAAGATAAGGTTCCTTCTTTGTTCATACATGAACACAGCTTAGCAGCATTGGGAAACACTGGTGATTACGAATGCTCTTTTGAGATATCTGCAAGCTTTTTCATGAGATCTATCAGGGACAAAGTTATCTGTTCCGCCAGTGCTGTGGTGACTGGTGTTTGCTGTCTGTCACTGGAGAAGACAGTCATGTTAGATTGAAGGTTGATGCAGAGATAGCGTTTCTGCCCATCCACCTTCTTCCAGGTTAAGAACTCGGTGATAGCTGAGCTCTACAAGCCCCTTTCTTGCCTACTTAGGTATCGTTTAGTATGATCCAGGCCCAGTGACTGCATGCGATTTTCCCTGATCGTTTATGAAATTAAAAAGAAAATAGTTGTGTAAATCCCAAGTCTTCTAGGTGAGGAAACCGAGTTCGAATTTCCTCTGATTCTTGTACTTGACTCCAGCCTAAGGGAGGATCTTCCGAAAGGCTCACAGCCTGCCGGTAGAGCTGCGTGAGGGCTTAGCCAGTTCTGGAGGATGTCGAAAGCAGGATTTGTGCATGTAGAAAGGGAGGTAGCGGATTGAGCTGGTGGATGTGGCATGGTATAAGGATGCAGGAAGGGAAATGACGTCATTCATGTCAGCAGTGGGGGGACGGGGAAGTGAAAGTGTGCCTCTGACAGAGTTAGCAGCTTTATTCATCCCCACCCTGCCTGTCTCCCTGAGAGCCTGCAGCAAAATTCCCAGCACGTAGACAAGGGAGTGGCTGAGGCTTCTACCTGCCTGGGCACCCTGTGAGCAAGGATGCTTCCTCCAGATCCCGAGACACGTGTGTTCCCCTGAAAAATGATGCAACTGGGCAGGCAGCCCGGATGTCAGCAGTTGTGACATTATGGGCCAGGAAAACCCTGATGAGGGAACTCGGGACCCAGTGTGGGAGAAGGAATCTCTAGGTTTCCTTCTCGTGGCTTGCTTCAGAACTCAGGTTTGCTTCATAAGAGGGGATTCTCCCTCTTGCTAGTCTCTGATTAGATGCTCACAGCTGCATTTGAAACCCCATTTTCCCAAGTTGGCTTGATGCACACATGAAATGTGAGTTAGGATTGAAAGACAGAGAAAATTATGCATATGAAAAGAAAAAGGAGCCCCTCAACCTGGGGACTGGCCGAAGTCTCTCCCAGTTGTGAATCAAGAATTCTAGCATAATTAACAGCATTTGCTTAAGGCCTTTTTCCTTTCCTGCTATAATCCTACAATTTTCTAGGGACTAGCAACCCCATTTACAATAAAAGATGTGTCCTAAACTCTCTGGGCAATCCTAGTGACTCCTGGTTTTCCCTTATCAGATCCTAAACCTATGCAAGTTACCTCTGGAGCTACTGTATCGTGTCACTTACCGACAGGAGAGAGGAGGGGGAGACTGAGTTTAGGGGAGAGGGTGGAGGTGCTTCAGGGAATTCCATTCTGATTCAGTATTCTGCTCTCTGTGCACTACCTTTGTTCAGAGGGAACACCCAGCCAGAGGGAGTTACTTCCCTTATTCATAGCTACAGCCAGTCATCCCCTCAGGCAGGACTTGTTGAGGAAGGTGTTGGCCTGAGCCAGGGTGCAGTGAGGTGCCTTGGGGCTTAAGGAAATGGGGTGCCACTGGACAAATCCCAAGGGTTTTCCAACCCTCGCCTCCACCAACTCATTTCCTTCATGGGGCATATATATAAGTTACTGGGAGCGTCTCAGCCTGAGGCAGACTCCTAGGAGACCAGAAGTAGCAGCCTTTCTACTCAGGTAAGAGACTTTCTCAAATGATTCTGGGCATGAGCCTGGCCCACCCCATCATTTACCCAGACATATTGAGGGTCATGCCTAAAGGAGCACTTCCCAGGAAGATGAATTCCATCAGGGGACCAGGAAGTTTCGCTGTTACCTTTGTATTCGGTAGGCAATGGTAGCATAGCACCTAGAACGGTGGGTGTGTAACCAAAGCTGGTCTGATGAATTTACTATCGAGTTGATGCAAATAAGATCACTGTTCTCATCTTAAATGGAATAAGAGAGAGTCTTTATTCTGGAGCCATTTTAATTAGTCTTGGTTACCTAAATTCCATGTTCATCAAGTTTTATAGTTCCCCAGAACAAAGAAAGTAGGTTTTAAACATGACAATTAAAAAATATTTAAGGTTTTCTCTTTCATAGGCCTGGTTTAAATAAGGATCTTGAAAAACCTGTTCATTTGTTTGTTTTTAAAGAGGCAGTTGTAGTTTTAAAAATTCCTAAAATCCTCTAAGTGCACTCACGTATATACAAAATACATCTAAAAGCACAGACATACATTATTCTCTTAGTCTTTGGAAGAGTTTAGTATCTCAAGGGAGAGCAATTATCCAATAGGAAACATGTATGCTGGGGTAGGAGTAATTCATCTCACAATGCAAACCCAAACAACAGGGAGCGTGCTGTACAGCCAGAGTAGGGTTAAGGGTCAGGGAGATAGCATCTTGACCAGAATTGTATGAGTATGTGTATCATACAGTTTAAATTTTTGTAAGTTTAAAATCCCATGTCATTTGTCTCAAAAAAAGATTTAGGACCACCATTAGCTATCTCTGTTTGTTTACCTATTTGGTCACATTGGTTAAATATACTTTTTGTCTTTTATCATTTGTTTCATGAAATTTAATTTTATGAAATTTTAGTTTTACTGGGAGCCAAAGGAAGCTGGGCCAAGTAAACAACATTAGTTTACATGAGCACGTAAAAGCTGATTTGGTACTAAGTAAATTATGTTAAAAAATAAAGAAACAAAACCATACACCAACAGTGTATATATACATATACATATATATATACAATCACATATAAGATATATTTTAATAAATCAAGATTTTGAGTGTTATTGTTTGTTGAGAATATTGTAAGATGGTAGCTCACTCCGTTAATCCTAGCACTTGGGAGGCAGAGGCAAGCAGATCTCTAAGTTCAAGGCCAGCCTGGTCTACACAGTTTTAGGACAGTCAGCAATATACAGAGAAAGCCTGTATCAAAAACCAAAACAAAACAAAAAAAAGGGAAAACAAATGTCTATTAATTTGTATATAGTTCAGCCTTAATAGAAACCTTACATGTAACAGTTTTATATTAAGAATACTTTGAAGAAATCATATGAATTTTGTGTCATCATTATATATTATTAACACATTAATTGCATTATTAATATGAATAATTAAGATAAGTTAATATAGTATTAATATATATTGCCCATTATATAATGAGATGAAAATTATATCAATATATAGTTATAATTTGTTTTTGAATGAAATCCTTATCAAAATCTATGAATATAACATTAAATTTTTAGTTTAATGGAATCTTATGGCTGACAAATGTTTTGTATAAACAATTAGCATTTTAAGGTTTACTGAACATAAAATACTCCCAATGATGTCATTTTAATAGG
This sequence comes from Mesocricetus auratus, assembly GCF_017639785.1. Classification (NCBI taxonomy): domain Eukaryota; kingdom Metazoa; phylum Chordata; class Mammalia; order Rodentia; family Cricetidae; genus Mesocricetus; species Mesocricetus auratus. The sequence goes on from NW_024429266.1 coordinate 58,433,330, forward strand.
TTAAGGTCTCTAGAGAACTTGAGTCTATAAAGCAGTATACGTCCATCAGGCTTTAATGTATGATGACAACACTCAAGTTGTGAAACAGCATATGCTTTTTTTTTTTTTTTTGGTTTTACGAGACAGGGTTTCTCTGTATTGTTTTGGAGGCTGTCCAGCCCGGTCTCGAACTCACAGAGATCTGCCTGCCTCTGCCTCCCGAGTGCTGGGATTAAAGGCGTGCGCCACCAACACCCGGCTAGCATATGCTTTTTAATTGGGCATGCCAAAAAATAATTTTAGCACATAACAAAAAATGAGTTTACAGAAAAGAGAACTGAAATGGCCATAGTTTGTTAAAACATGCTTTTGACATGAATTTATGAAAACAATCAAAAGCATTCTAAAACAATTTTCATTGGCACAGTTGTATGAATTAAGTGCACCCAGTTTAGAAGAAAATGGTAGAAAGTTTATTTCTATTCCTTTAAGATGCGAGAAAGCCCTGTCGATGCAGAAGAGCCAAAAGTGAGCTCCCTCCCTCCCTCCTTCCATCCCTCCCTCTTCCCTCCCTCTCCCCCTCCCTCCCTCCCTCCCTCCCTCCCTCCCTCTGCCCCTCCCTCCCTCCCTCCCTCTCCCCTCCCTCCCTCTCCCCCTCCCTCCCTCCCTCTCCCCCTCCCTCCCTCCCTCTCCCCCTCCCTCCCTCCCTCCCTCCCTCCCTCCCTCCCTCCCTCCCTCCCTCTCCCCTTGGCCCCTCTCTGCTACTTTCTGGAGTTGAACAGCTGAAGGTTTGTTTTTGTTTTTTTGGTCTGTCCCAGGCCACTTTCCAGGGGGTAACTTGAAGATCGCAATTTGTGTCAAGTCAGGTTGAGCCACCCTTCATAAATAAGTCAGTTAAAGAGCCAAAAACTAAGTGGAAAACAGGAAAAGAACATTTATTCAATGTGGTCACATTAGGAAGAGGAACAAAGAGAGCCAACAAACCCTCAATCCCACTGTAGGGTGCTGAAGCGAGAACAAAGTCTGAGTAGAGGGCCAAGGATGCCCACACCTGAGCAGTCCAGGTCAAAGTGGGGTCGGCCGTGCTGCCGCGACTATCATCATCTGGGCGGTTTGACAGTTCTGAGAGCTGTCTGAAACCCTCCGGGAGAGACAGGTTTTCTCTCTGGCATGTGCCCTTTCCATTTCCCAGGGTCAGGTTTCTGGGAAATTCCCATCCTTAGGGTCTGATAGTTTGATTGAGAGACTCCAGTGTCTCTTAATAATATTTTTATTTCCGCCAGGCCAGTTACATGGTGTGTGTGTGTGTGTGTGTGTGTGTGAGAGAGAGAGAGAGAGAGAGAGAGAGAGAGAGAGAGAGAGAGAATCAGGTTTTAAGATGATGTCCCCCAGAACAAGCCACATGTTATTACATATGACCCAAGAGCAGAGCATGGAAGGGTATAGAAAACATGTATTTCTGGTGTCAGTGGCACTCACACATTTCGTGGGTTGCTGGTTAGGGACACAGAAGCAAAGGAACACAGAAGCCTTATTTAGTAGGATTGATGAGTCAAATGACAGACAGGGAAACTCACCAACAATGCTTGGAGATGTGGGCCTCAGGATAAACCGCCAGGCATGTTGGGGAGGGGTCAGTCACAGATGTGGCTTCATTGGTTATCGTTAACAACCCAACAGCCTGAGGAGTTCCTGAGGGTCTGAGATGTTTGGCTTTAAGACTGAAAGGGATTTTATCACTGGTTTGTATAATAAAGACACTTTAATATGAGCATGGGCATCAAAGGAAAAACATTGCTCAAGGAAAAACTGTAGGGCACCGAGGGGATAAAGAAACGAGGTCAGAAAAGGGGGAGAGGAGGACATTATTTCAGAATTTGTCTTTAAAAGTCTTTAATTAAGTTTTAGTTTAGCATCTAATTTAATTTACATGTACTTTTCTCAAAGAGCTCTTTTCATTATGAGATACCAATTTCATCATTTTACACTTTAATTAAAGCAGGTTGCCTGCCTATTTGTGATTTTATTTTTTAATTTTTTTCATTTAAATATCATGTTTATTTCTGGGCTGGAGAGATGGCTCAGCCGTTAAAGGCTAGGCTCACAACCAAAAATATTTTTTAAAAAAAATTTTACCTAGGACATTGTTAAGGATTCAAGGTAAACCAGTTTGGAAGAAGTCTCCTCATTTTTCCAAAGACTTGTAAGTAAGTAAGTACTTACTACACATAAAGCCGGCTAGAGTGCCAGATGGCAGATTATCTTCAAACACTTCTACTCCAAAAAATCCAAAAGCAAGCAAGCAAACACACAAAACTAAACCGAATGTTGAGACCAAATTCTTTGGTTACAAACCAGTGATTCTCAATCTTCGTAAAGCTTCCACCTTTTAGTACAGTCCCTCATGTTGTGATGACCCCCCAACCTCAAAACTATTTTCGTCGTTGCCTGATAACTGTAATTTTGCTACTGTTATGAATCATAACGCAAATATCTAATGAGTAGGATATCTGATATGTGACTCTGTGAAAGGGTTGTTTGAACCCCAAAGCAGTTGCAAGATGTCTATCAAATTAGGACAAATTACTAGCTCAGAGTAAGCACAGTGGACTGTGGACAGATCTCACCAACTCTGCTGAGGAAGCAGCAGCAGATGACCTGAGCTCACCAGGTCCATGCGGGTACATGACTTCCAGTCAGGTGATCGATCCCTTTGATGAAAAGTGGATCATTCTTGGAGTGCCACATCATGGCACTATAATTGTTGATGTAAAAACCACTCATCTTAAAGGAATAAGAGAGTTTATTCTGGACTGTGCCCTGGGAACATAGATTTAAGTTGCCCTAAATTTCATGCTGCAACGTGGGAGCATTTCACAAAGTTTTTGTAGTTTCTACAGAAAAAAAGTCATAAACCAAGGCAAGTTTAAAATACTTTGGTGGGTACACCAAAGGGGCAGGCACAGCACGATGGGGGAAAGGTTCCCATACACCTAGATGCCCTCGGATGACCTTCTTAGCCTTTGGACTCATGGAAGCTTGTGGTCTGCTAAGTTAATAGATTCCATCTCTATATATTAGTTTTATATGTTAGTCACAAAATGTTAGTTCTGACACAGGGGCGGGCAGGGAATCACTCTTGTGGAGGGTTAGAACCAGCCCAGGATAAGATAACTAGTTTCTAGGCCTGCAACATTCCAGTCTCACCACAGTACTGAAATTCTAGCGGTTAGTGCATGAGACTCAATTATGTGTGTATGTGTGTGTGTGGTATATGTGTGTGTGGTAGGAGTTGTGTGTTTGTATGTATGTACATGTGTAGTGTGTACACGTGTATGTGTGCATGTGTGTGGTAGGAGTTGTGTGTTCATGCGTATGTGTGTGGAGGCGTAAGGTGAACCTTGAGGGTCCTTCCTCAGTAGCGTTCCGTCTTGTTTTTGAGACACGGTCTCTCAATGTGACATGAACTTGGTGATTTGGCTGGGCAAGTCGCCCAGCTAGCCCAGGGATCTCCTCTGTGTCATTCTAGCCCTGGGACTACAGGTGCTCTCCAGTTCTTCTCATAGCTGGGGGTGTGTGGTAGACGCCGGTCCTCATGCCTGTGTGACAAGTGCGCGTGACAAGTGCTTTACTTCTCATGGCTGGGGGTGTGCTGTAGATGCCGGACCTCATGCCCATGTGACAAGTGCTTTACTGACTGAGCCATCCCCAGTCCCCCAGCAACACCTAAAATTCAAGTATTTTACTTAGACGTCCCAGATTTATTATTATACTTTTACCTGAATCCTTTGAGGGTAGAACACCCATCAATAATGTTTTTATCATTTACTTTTGAGAAAACTTACAAAAATTATGAAAATACATGCATGTTTCTCTTGTTTCAATGGCTTGGCATGACACTGTCAAATTCTGTTATTATTTAAGGTTTCGATATTGTTTGCCACAGAAAATTTCTTCTTTTATGTTTCATTAAAATATTCTGTCCCAATCCTAGGTCCACTGTCACAGCCAGCAGGCACCTGCCATGAGTTGACAAAGAATGGTATTTCAAGAGAAATGTCCGAAGTGTGCAGTCATCTTGTGGCAGAGGCCAGAGCCTTACTTTCCTTATCCTAGGTTATTCTAGTTTTATCTTAAAACTAAGTAAGCATCGCCTTCTTCACTGAATAGCCTCACCCGAAGAATACACGAACTGTTTCAAATGTGATTCTGATTTTTGGTAGGGTTCATTCTCTCTGCCTGAAGTCTAAGACACGAGGCCCCGAGGAAAAGCAGATTGTTATTGGATCCACCCTAGGCATGTCTGACTATAGCTTCCCTGCAGAGGGCGCTGTGGAGCCCCAGGAGCCTCCAGAAGGAGACTGAAGCAGAGCCTTTCGCCGGCAGGGTGGCTGTTATGAAATAATTGACTTGGTTTTTGGCTTCAGGAATGCAATGAATCTACTATGCTCAATTAAGCACTCTGATCTCAGACCAGTGCCAGATAGCGCCAGGCTCTTCTGCCCTGTGGGTGTCTATAAGATCTAGACAATTTCCCCCTGGGTATTTTTGGTGGCTTGGTCGCAGCTTCTATGAAGCTGTTTTCCCTTGTAGGTCTACGGGGACCACACAAGGTGTTGCAGTGGCTTTCTGGAAGGGGAGAGTGTCTACGTCAGTTCCCTCAAGCAAGTTTGGACATTTCTCCTGAAATGTCACCCACCCTCTGTCGCTTCACTGCAAGGGTTTGCCGCTCTAGGCCGTTCCTACCGTCAGTGACTGTGGAACAGGGAAGGTGATACAATAAAGGAGCCATGACCCGTGGCACTACCCAGCACCGAGACCCTGAAGGTCCCGGCAGGCTTCGGTTTGAAGCAGCCTTTTCTTAGAAAGTTGTGTGAGCACACGACACTGCTTGCAGCCAGGGAAGGCTGCCTAGTTCCCACCCAGTGGACACCTGGTGCTGGCCTCTTCTTGCTGGCTTGACGGGAGAAACTAAAAGTCCTGATCTTTTTGAATTTCCACCTCTGCTTTCCAGGAGCTAGGTGTAAGATGAAAGGTTTCGGTTTTGCCTTTGGTCTGTTCTCCGCTGTGTGTTTTCTCCGATGGACTCCTTTGACCGGGCTGGAGACCCTCCATTTGGGAAGCTGTGTAATCACTGCAAACCTCCAAGCAATACAAAAGGAGTTTTCTGAGATTCGGGATAGTGTGGTACGTAAAGGGAGGGATCCATCTTTCCTGTTTGTCTGTTCTCTTCCCCCTTTGTCTGTCTGTCTTCTCAGAGTATCTCTGATAGTGTGTTAATGGAATCAGGTCAGAAGGAGAGAGACTCCAGTCTGAGACAGTGTGTTTTCAAAAGTTGCCGGTGCTTAATAGTTTAAGCCTCTCATTGGACCCTGGTGGGGAAGAGACCAAAGGTTTTGATATCCAAAGTTCTGGCAGCGGTCAATGACCTGTCTTTTCTTGTCCTTTCTCCTGTTTAGCAAGCTGAAGATGAAAACATAGACATCAGAATCTTAAGGACGACGGAGTCTTTGCAAGGCATAAAAGTATGGACTTGATCTGGGGCAACTCTGGGAGGGCAAAGCCAGAGCTTCTTATTCAGGCCCGGTCTTGCCTTCCTCTCTTCTCATTAATTCACTTGTCATATGTTATTTGCAGCATTCGGATAGGTGCTGTTTCCTCCGCCATTTAGTGAGATTCTATCTGGATAGGGTATTCAAATTCTACCAGACCCCTGACCATCGTATCCTCCGAAAGACCAGCAGCCTTGCCAACTCTTTTCTTATCATCAAGAAGGACCTCTCGATCTGTGTGAGTAAAGGTCTGGGTACGTAGTCTGAACCACTTAGCAACCAAGCTCTTTTTCCTATTCCATTGACTGGGTAGAGAAATTGAATCCAACATTACAAAACAAAACACCAAACCAAACCAAACCAAACATAAAAACTGCTACTGAACATGCAACTGTTCAGAAACACCCTGTTTTATTGAATATATGCTCCATTCAAAAAGCATTTTAAAAGGTTTGAAGAAATATAAAATGCTGGATGTTTGATGCTTATGATTACTGTCCAGAATCCACAGAACTATTTTTTTTCCTGTGGTAATGCATTCTACAACCTTACTAGGGCATCTTGTGCTCAAGCGGTGATAGGGCTATTAGACTTGATCTTGTTGTGAACTTTCGAATTGCATTCTTTTCATAAGGGCTTGGGTTTGTTCTGCAGCCTCCTAGACAGGCACGGGTAGGAAGCCAGTGGAGCACTGGAACTAGAAACTCTTTCAACACTGCCTCTTTCTAGAAGGACTTTAGTGAGCTCCACACTTGAGACTAGAAGGCTGGCTTCTTTGCCTGTCTGATGGTTAGTTACATGATTCCAAATGATGAGTCATGAAAAGACGTTCCTACAGAAATGATTATTCACAGGATTATAGGTAAAACAGAATTTTCTGCTTATGCCAAGCAAGGGCAGAGAAGTCAGATTGTAAAATAGAATTAGAACCAGAGAGATGGCTCAACAGTGAAGAGCACTGGCTACTCTTGCAGAGGATCTAAATTTATTCCCGCCAACCACATGGTGGCTTACAGCTTTCTGTTAACTCCAGTCCCAGGGACCCTATCCCCTCTTCTGGCCTCCACTGGTACTCATGAATGTGGCTCACAGATATATATGCAGGCAACAAGGTAACAATAATACTTACCATTCTTTGGGTCTTTTTCAGCATTCACGAATGGCATGTCATTGTGGGGAAGAAGCAATGAAGAAATACAACCATGTTCTGAGTCACTTCACAGAGGTATGCACTGTTTTTGTAGGGACTGTGGTAGGTGTGTTTTTGGAACTGAGACTATAGATATGTGGAAGATATACATTAATGTTCGTAAAAATCAGACTAGTAGTTCACTGTGGTCCCAGGGACCATCCCAGGTTCTAGAAGGATGCTGTCTCCACATGATGCCCGGTCAGTGAAGAAAGAATGTCTATCCAGACACACCTGGATCTTCCAAGGGGCATAAAGGAGAAACAATAGTTTTCCACTATGCACACAATGTACACTTTCAAAAGCACTATCTTGCAATATCATACATACCCATCTATGTTGTTCCTCACATTGATACTTTTATACACATCTGTCAAGAAATTGTGAGTCAACTCTTTACTGACTTCCTCCCCCTCCTCTCCCTCCTCCTCCTTTTTCTCCTCCTAGTCCTTCAGGATTCAGCCTAGGCATCACCCCCCAGAGTTGGCTATCTCTTGTCATGATGTGGGGCCTCCTATCATTTATTCATCATAAAGCATTTGTTCCTGCCTGTCTCCTTTCCTCAACCAAGACTTCCTTATGAGCAAGGATTGTGTCATTCACTTTTGAAATGGTCCAGTGCTCAGCAGGTCAATATTTATTAGATCTAAGTATGCACGGTAGGGAACACACACAGACATGCGCAGAGGCATACATATACAATTCCTGAAGAAAAACAGCCTTATTATGATCTGTGTGGGCCAAGTTGTCTCTGGGCTTCCACTCAAAAGGCCAGGGTAGTGGGCTCAGTAGTCTTCCTTCTTTCTCTGAAATCTGATATGCTGCCACCTCTTTTAGTCTCTTCATCTTGAAAAGAATGCTCCTGTCCCTATCCCTGCTTACCGGACAATAGGAGGGAGGATTGTCTCTGGGAAAATGTCTCTTTTGTGTCTCTGACAGCATGCACCTACTTTTCTTTCAGCTTGAGCATCAGGCAGCAGTAGTGAAGGCATTGGGGGAACTAGACATTCTTTTGAGATGGATGGAGGAGATGATATAAATGAAGGTGATGAGGCTGCTGAGAACACTCTTGCCCAAGAGTCCCAGTCCTCAGTACCGTGACGACATGGCCCCAGATGCTGCTGAGCACATAACTACCTACCCAAGAGTGTCTGTCCTCAGTACCATGACGACATGGCCCCAGATGCTGCTGAGCACATAACTACCTACCTAAGAGTGTCTGTCCTCAGTACCATGACGACATGGCCCCAGATGCTGCTGGGAACATTTCTATCTACCCAAGAGAGTCTGTCCTCAGCACCATGAAGACATGGCTTCAAAGTACCACCTATTTGTCATATAATTTAGTGTTAGTCACAGTATATATTATTTATGTATTTATGTATTATGTGGATGCCCTTGTGTGTCCCCAGTATTACCTTACATGGTTAATTTTGTAAAATCTTCTGTGATGTTTTTCTAATGATAGCTATATTTATTCATTAATGTATCTATTTATTTTCTACTGAACTTCTATTTATTTTGTATTTGAACCCAAGACTTTAAAACGATTATATTTATGTCAAGAACAGGTGACATATTTTCATATAATAAACAAGCCCTTTAAGTTCCGGAAGAGTGGCTATGGGAGTTTGTATTTAATTAAGGGTATGCTTACTGCTGAAGCCCAATGAGACAAGTGAGCCAATGGCTTTTTAGTATGAATTTTGGAAGAATACATTAGATAGGAAATTTTAGGTGTCTTACAATCATTGAACATGCCAACCCAACTTCCCAGACTCGTATGTGTATATCTTCTAATTATGGACTCCTTGGCCCATATGTATTTCTACAAATACAGTTTTCTTTGTGTAATATCTTCCTGAAGTTGAAAGTACTCCTAGAGAGGAGCGCTGTTGAGGGTGAGCTTGAACCTCAGTTTCATGAAGGATCCTGTAGCTCCTGGGGAAGGAAGATGTGTGAGAATCTGGGCTTCTTTCTCCTGTGATCCATCTCTACCTCCATGTCTTAAGTCATTGCCACCTTCAATCCTGTGACTGACCTCAATGAATGATGGACAGAGTGAGGTGCTGCAGTCTTCCTGGTCTCAACTGAGTGGCTCTGAGCCCCACCCTCTGGGCACTCCTGTTTTCTTTCTCTCCCTTTGTTCTTTCATTCTCGTATCAGGCACTGTAATTATGGCACCGATTTCAGTGGGCACAGGTTCTATGATAAAGGTTTAGAACATGTGGGTGCACTATTGCTCCAGAGTCTCACCAGGGAAGGTATGAGCCATCTCCTGAGGCTCTCCCATTATGGATTTTCTCCAGCCATGCAGGTTAATTTGTTGCTGGACCAAGTCTTTGTTTTTGTTTAAACAAGATGTTTTCTTTCCATGTGCTTTTCAGGCTGAGTTGTCCTGGTTCCAGGAACCAACTTCTGACTTAGCCTGGTCCCTTTTTCCTTTTCCCTTCCTCAGTATGGTGTCCCCTAGCTTTGTAATGTTCGGGTTCTCAAGCCAGCTTGGCTCCTTGGATTCTACCATTGCCTCTTCTTATTGCCTCCAATAATAAAAGTCTGCTTTATCAGACTTTTAAGAATTAAAATTTCTTATATAAGTAATAACTACCCAATGGAGAAAAATTAGAAAAAATAGAGATAATATGGAGAAGAAAATTAAAGCAACATAGAAAACAATTTTCAAATATTCCTTCTTTCTTACTTTCCCTCCTTCTCCTCCTCTTCTTCCCTTTTCCTCCTTTCTTGGTTGAGTTTAAATCATGGCTGAATTCTCTTTGCCTCTTCAGGTCCCATCCATCTTCTTCATCAGGTTCTTTGTATGATTGCACTTGACTTACAAATGAGAAATTCAGCAATGGATAAACCAACCAAATTAGGGCTTGAGGGAGAACTCCAGGAAGGTGGGCTACTGGAGGACATATACTGATAAAGAGGGGTCCATGGTGTTTCTCTGCAACTGCAATAGGGTAATCAGTACAACCCCCCCAGCCAAAATTCTCAGTTCTTTCTGCAGTTTCAGCTGAGAGCAACCATGGTCTGAAAATATTAAGTTGGAAATTCTAAAAGCAAATGATCTCTAACTTTGAAATGACTTTTATTATTGTGTGTTGTTACTGCTGCTGTTATGGTGCCCAATTTATTCATTAAGCTTTATCATAGGTGTTTATGCACGTATGTAAAGAAGAAAGTATCAGGTAGCAAGTCTTCTGTGCCTGAGGGTTCTGTACATACAGTTTCAACCATTTGTGGATAATGTTTTTGAAAACAAGTCACATCTGTATTGAACCTGCATAGAACTTTTTCATCTTCATTCCCTTTATAGTACAGTCTCCCAGCTCTGCACAGGCTTTTAATAATATATTAAACATTATAAGTAATCTAAAGATGGCTAAGGTCCACAGGAGGATGCGTGTAAATACTATGCCATTTTATATAAGGGAGTTGATTGAACATCCTTGGGTAGAGAGTGTAGCCTGGAAAACAGTCTCCCATGAAAGCTGAGGAACTGTTTAAAGGATCATAGTAACTGTAGCTTCAGTTATACAATGGAAGGCTTAGAATGTATTCCCCAAGAAGAGTGTGAGGGGATATTCTAATGAAGGTGAATGTTGTCATTAGGTTTTTATAACTTGGGAGGCACCGTATTGGGAACTCCACATACATTGCGTTACTTACACCTTAGGGTAGGCTGTGAGGAAGGCATCTCCTCACCCTCTATGAGTGAGATGCTCACGGTCAGCAGAACCAAAGCCTGATGCAGGCATCCTGATTCCTTCACATGGCCACTGGTGATGGGGTAAAGTATGGCTGCGGGCAGGAGGGAGAGAAGCGCCTCATTTTGGTGGGCAGACAGAATGACCAGGGCTGAAACAGCTCTTCACTAAAAGGTGGCAACTCTCAGCTCTCAGAAAGTGCTGAGCCTTTATACCAAGGTGTGGAACTACCCATTGATTTTCCAGTGAAACCTGTCTCTACAGCGTCCGTGTTGAATGTCAGCCTCCTCAACAAACAGAATCGAAGTGGGTTTCTCTGCAGATTGAAGGAGAAAATGTGCTCAACTCAGATCTGGTTACAATTAGCTGCTAGACTGTGGATGAACCACATCCCTCTCTGATTTAGTCTCTGATGAGAAATCCATATACAAATGGTAGGCAGACCATACATAAAAACAAAGCTCTGACCCACAGTCTGCAGCAGCCACCCCAGGAAACCAGCTTGGTATCTACAATCCCCAGCCTGAGGACCAAGCCTACTGTTAACCTTCAGTCAGATTTGCTGCTGTTTCGATAGCTCACATGCTCTCCATCAAGAAGCTCAGAAAGCAACGACCCTTGTAAGCAGTTGACTTCAAACGACCAATGTATTAATAACTGATGTGGAAATATTAAGATACACAAAATGGGGATGTCTTATGATATTTTATTGAGGAAGAAATCAGGTGAGAAGCCAAGAAAGCTGAGAACCAAAGGTTTGCACGATGCTCTCCAGATCAAAACCGGAACCCAAAGAGAAAGAGTCATGTCCCCACACACACATGTTCTATGTACCTGTGAACACACCCAAATGGGCGTGGCCATCGCTATGGGTACGTAGACCTCTCCCTACAAATAATTGATGCAGAAATCCCAATACATGATCCCTAATCAACCCACAAGATGCCCTGTTTGGCCCTAGATCCCTACAGCTTTCCCAGGCCAACTGCCTCAAACCAGAGCACATCTAGGCATCCATTTTGTCTGCAGTAAGTCTTCCCACACCCTTGCCCAATCTGGAGTCGTTGCTAAAACACAGGTGATGGGGACAAGCTCTGAAAGCACAGCCTCTCCCCATCTTCTCCTTGCAGTTTTTTTTGTTGTCACTGGAAATATTTCTACACTGCTTTTGTAGGCATTTTGGGCAGATGGGGTGGGATAGGTATTCTGGCACTTGGGAGTCACAGAATACTGAGTGTTACACAACTCAGATGGAAAGGTATCCTGGAGCTCAGGAGCCAAGGATACTGAGTGTTACACAACTCAGATGGAAAGGTATCCTGGAGCTCAGGAGCCAAGGACCACCACAGGCCTCAGTAAGCATAGTAGCTTACAGCCCTGCCTCAGGGAAAGGCTTCCCCAGTGTATCGGCTCTGCTCCAGCAGGAGAGGGTCTTCCAGCTGGGGATGTTTGCCCAGTGTAGCAGTTTTGCTCTAGCAGGAGAAGGTTTCCTGGCGTAGCTGCTATAGTTCAGCACTGCTCCTGGGAGAGTGGAGAGCTGAGTATAACAACTCCGCTCTGCCAGGGGAAAGTTTCCCAGGCAAAAGTGTTACAGCCCTGCAGGCTCTTCTCTGCCCAGTGTCATCTCTGCTCCCGCTCAAAAGAAGATCTTCACCCAAAGCTCATCAAAGGGGTTTATTGGGAAGGAAGAATCCAGGAGAGTGGCTGCCCTCTGCCTTAGTGGCCGAAGACAGCCAGGTAGTGCGAACAGTCACAAGCTGAACAGACACAGGGTTTATATAGGGCTTCCAGGGGGGATTGGTCAGATTTCAATGCTGAGCCCGCATTGGCTAGAGCTCCTGCTCGAGGATTAGTTAGTTTTGTGCACAGGGTTAGGGTCAGATTTGGTTCTGGTTTCAGGGCCAAAGTGTGTTTCTTTCTCTGGTCCTATTTAGCCTTTTGGCTCCAATTTTAGGGTCAGGGTGCATTTCTTTCACTGGCTCTGATTCCAGGGACAAAGTGTGTTCCTTTGGCACTGGTTTCAGGGTCGGGGTGCATTTCTTTGTTTCTGGTTGCAGGGTCAAAGTGTGTTTCTTTGGCTCTGCTCAGGATGTGTTTCTTTGACTGGACCCTTTTCCCTGCAGCTTTCTTAAAGAGAACGTGGCAGTATAGGCGATGATGGATTTATTTCTGGATGCTGGATTCTACCATGTCTCAGGCCATCAGAAGAGTCTGCTGCCATCGCTCCATGCCCAAAGGAATCTATCTGGCTCAGCACCTGAAGTGGGTGTGTGGGATCAGACAGGCCAAACTGACAGCCCATTCTGGATGCCTGGAAGCCTGGACTAGTTATCCCTCCGGTGAGAGACGACTCCTTTTCAGAAGGCATGGTGTCCCCTACCTAGGAACGAGGGTCAGAGAGTGGGGACTCAAACCATGGAAAGGACCTGCTCTGCCCCTCGTTTCCACCATGACTTTGAGGCAGTCCAAATTCTTTATTTTCAGTCAGACCTTCCCAGCATAATTTTCTCTGACGTGTGTGTGTCCTTCTCTGTGTAGATGGGCAAGACTTGAATTTCCTTTCTGGAATCCTCAGTTTCTGGGGGAACAGACTGTTTTTTTTTCCTCAGGTGTTGACTCTTCTCCACTCCACCGGCCTTAGCAGACCTCAATACTATTCTGTCAACAATTATTGAATCCAAAAGTAAGAGAGGGGACAGTGTGTAGATAAAAATTAAGATGCTAAAAAGGCAAACAACACCAAATCAATGTTTGTTTTGTTTTGTTTTGTTTTGTTTTTTTGCTGAGTAGCTTGACCTCTGCTAGGCAATCCTCTTTGCTACGCAGACAGGGCTTTGCTTACAGCAGGCGGGCACAGCAAACAGCAAAACCACGATGAACTAACTACAGCCACTCCCTGTTTCACGGGAAGGCCAGGAAAACACAGGTGACACACTCACCTCAACTCTCATGACAGCAGTGAGTCACGCTTAACGGGAAGAGGAAGAGGTAGCACTCAGAGGCCAGGAGGCCATGAGTCAGGACAGCCCTACCACCACTCAGAATGTGTTCTCTGTCTTACTAAACTTTAGACCTGATCACACAGAATGTGCAGATCAGTGCAGATAGCAGTTGAGCTTCAGAGAGGGAAAGTGACTTGTCAAAGGTTGCACAGTAAGTCGTGGCAGGGTTGGCACTGAAATTAGAGTCCTTGGGCTTCCAGTAAACTTAACCTCGAATCTTTTAAGAATGAATTCAAGTCATCTATATTAGAATCAAAGATTTTCTGCATTTGTAGAGGATGTTCTTATCTAGGTTGAACTGGCCAATGAAGGCTTCTGATGGCAGAAGCTGCTAGTATAAGAAGTCGTGGTAAGATGGCAGAATATAAAAAAACAGATATAAAATCCAACTTTATTCCCACATTTCAACAATGCACTCATTGAACCTGAAATTAAATAAAAATTACTAATTACGATAATACCAAAACTTGAAATACTTGGAGATAAGTTAGAGATTTGAGAGAACAAGGCTAGAGCGATAGCTCAGTGGTTAATACGTACTGTTCTTGCAGAGGACCAGGTTCAATTCACTGAATCTGAATTGGGTGGGTGGCTTACGACTGCTTATAACTCTGGCATCAGGGCATCTGATACCCTCTTCTGACCTCTTTGGGGCACTGCACTCAGGGTTGTACAAATTGACACACACATTAAATTAAAATAGTGGGGCTAGAGAGAAGGCTCAATGGTTTAGAGCTCTTGTTACTCTTCTAGAAGACCTGGGATCAATTCCCAGCACCCACATGGGGACTCACAAACACCTGTAACCCCAGTTCCAAGAGATCTGATGCCTTCTTCTGGCCTTCAGATGTGGTACACATGAACTCACACAGGCAAACACACATGCACATAAAATAAAAAAATCTTTAAAAACCTTTTAAGTTTGAAGGATCTATTTTTCATCTTTCTATATATGGTATATATGTATGTGAGTGTGCATGTCTACATGTGTGTGGGCTCACAAATGTGGGGATGCGTGCACATGTGTGTGGAGACCCAGGCTGATATTGGGAATCTTCCTCACTTGCTTTTCCACCTTGTTCTTTGAGGCAAAGTCTCTCAGTCAAACTGGAACTTGCTGGTGTCTCACTAGCCAACTTGCTCTGGGGATTCCTTGTGTCTACCTTCCTAGTCTGAACACCCATCAGACTGGGTTCTGGGGATCTGAACCCCAGTCCTCAAGCTTTCACATCAAATGCTTCAGTTGCTAATCTCCCTTTCCAGCACTAAAAATTTACTGCAATCTGTCAACAATTTCGGGGAAGGAATGCAAAAGCTGAGTACTGGAGAATTACATCAGTACTTGGTGCCGTTAAGATGCCAGAATTCCCAGGTTGACCTCTGCAGCTCAATACAATTACAGTAAAAATTCTGCAAGTCTCCTTAGATAGAATGAATGAAGTAGCCAGGTACTGGGGGGTGCATGCCCTTAGTCCCAGCATTTTGGAGGCAGAGGCAGGTGAATCTATGTGAGTTTGAGGCCAGCCTGGTCTACAAAGCAAGTTTTAGGACAGTCTGGACTGTCATACAGAGAAATCTTCTCTTGAAAACAAAAACCATAAAACAAACAATAACAAAAGGCTTACTATGGAACAAAACAGATCATTATTGTATGAAATATTGGAATTTAAAAATAAGAAAATGATATGATTAATAGTATCTGACCTCAAACTTATGCAAAATGCCATCAACCAGACACTGTACAACCATTGTGAGAATAGACAGACAGAGCATGAGGACAGACCAGAAAGTCAGGGAAAGGCCTGTACATGGATAAACAATTAATTTTCAAAAAAATATATGAGGCATAGAATAGCCACATTGAGAAATGGTGCTACGATAATGAGGGCATAGGTCTTTAATCCCAGAATTTGAGGCAACCTAACCTGAGCTAGAGCATGAGACCCTGCTTAAAAAGAAAAAGATAGATAGATAGATAGTCTATCCCAAGTGTTGAGAGGGCGTGGAAGAGCAGAAATGACCCTAGGTTGCTATGGGGGGTGTGAAGGGAACAATTGAATATCCATACATAAAAACTTAGATTTCTACTTCATTCTTTAAAATTTCAGTCACAATTGACTATAGCTTGAAGTGTTCAACCTACAACTGAGAACGTTGTTAAATGAAACTTGGGTGTTTTGAAAACCTTCATGGACTTTGAGTTACTTAGATGTGCTTAGATATGACACCAAAGGCACAAGCCATGAAAGAACATGTCCATAATCTGAACATCATCAAAGGTTTCTTTAAAAGTCTGTTCATTAAGAGCATTCTTAAGAAAATGAAAAGAAAATCTGTTGTCCAGAGAACACATTTGAAAACTCTGTATTTGAAAGAACTTATGTCCCATTTAATGCTCTATGTGAAACGTAGATCCTAGAAATCTATGTACAACCTAGAAATATGGAATGGTCAAAATCTGATGATAAGGAAACAGTGCAATAAAAATTGGGCAAAAGATTTGAACAAAACCCAAAACAGATAAATAGATGCCAGATGGATGCACACAAGAGGTACTCACCATTGTTTCTCCTTGCGTAAATGCAAACTTAAACCACCGTGAGACAGGTGACACATTGATCCCATTAAAACAGAATTTAAGAGATTGTCTAAAGCGGGAACAGTGGCATAGGTCTGCAACTCCAGCATTTGAGGATTGAGATAAGAGGGTAGACAGTTCAACCTGCATGAGCTACAATGTGAGTGAGACCTGTTGAAGGAAGGAAAGGAGGGAGGGAGGAAAGGAAGGGCGAGAGAGAGAGAGAGAGAGAGAGAGAGAGAGAGAGAGAGAGAGAGAGAGAGAGAGAGAGAGAGAGAGAGTCTATCCCAAGTGCTGAGAGTGGTGAAGGACAGACATACCCCACACTGCTATGGAGGATGTGAAAGGGACAATTACTTTGAAAAGTAATTTGGTGACATTCTGTACAGTTGGTAATGGCCATGCTTTCAGTCTTGAGTGTATATTAAGTTTATTAAGTGTGTAGCAAGCAAAAGTATAATCAACAAATAGCAGATAGAAGGAAGCAATAGGCAACGAAACATCATCCAGTTCTCCAGTAGAGAAACTGGAGTAACTTGCCCAAGTGAGAGAGCCAGCAGAAGGTAACAGGGAACTTCCCAGACACCCAGAGGAACCAGGCGGAGAATCTGAGAGTTTGGCAGGAAGAGAGTCCTGGGTAGGGTCCTCCTTGGCCTCCCAGAAATGAGTTTCCCCCTTCCAGTCCCCCCATGGGCATTTTATATTTTAATGACCTTCTGCTTCGGGTCCTTCTCACCCTCATCCCGCACCCCCCCCCACGCCCCACATTTTTATACTGCAGGACAAACTTTAGTAACCCCTGCTGGCAGTAGTTTAACTTTTAGTCTTTCTCAGGAACACAGTGTTTTTATCCTAGGGCTGTTTTGGTCTTCTCTCTTCTCTCCTTGTAACAGAGTGAGGGGGCCAGCCTGCCCCAGGACATCACTAGAAACAAGATACTGGAGTCTGGGACAAAGGGTCCCTCCTCACTCCTGTAGTCAGCTTTCAAGAAGCTTAAACAGCATGTGACTATGTTACCAGCATAGTTCATATCACGGCTGCTTTCTTAAAAGTCAAGCAAACCTCTTCATGTCACCAACCACCCACTTTCTAGGTGTCTATCCAAGAGAAAACAAAGTACATGTCTGTGCAAAGACTTGCACTTGGATGCTTATTTTAGCTTTATTTTTGATCACTGAATATCAGAAACAACCTACATGCTCATTCAACTCATTCAATGGCTAAGCTGTGGGGTATGTGTGTGTTATCTTGATGCTGGTAAAGGTTCAATAGGGTCTACTTTGCTAAAACTCATCATATTGTGTGCTTTAAATATGTGCAATGTATTACATGCCAATCATAGCCCAGTAAAATTGCTGGAAACAGCTCAATTGAAGGCACCAATCTGAAGGTACTGGGGCGGCAACAGACAGGGATAGCTTCAGGGCCAAGATTTGAGAGAGGGAAACCTAGAGGACCGCGCCTAGTATCAGGGACCACTTTTTCCACAGGAATGTAGCTTGAATTCACAAAAGTTAATACGATTTTAGGAGACTGAGATCAGCTATATAGAACTTTCTAAGAATTGACAGAACTAAGACAACAAATATATAAACTCAGAGCCTACTGAAGAAGAGCCTGACAGCCTCTGGCTGAACTTCAGGAGGTGACCCTAAAGCCCTATGCCCCAGGAGTAATGATGACTCATAAGTAGGCTAACTGTAGTAGGAATAGAAAATGAGTTCTGGATATTCTCAGGCTATAGATTAAGGTGACTTGTGTTTCCCCATCTCCTGGCCTTCTCCAGCGGCAAATACAAGTTTGCTGTAGAAGAAGATCAAGCTGAGCTTAAATTTTATCTTTGTGAGCCTGCAAGATGGCTTAGTGGATTAAGATGATTGTTCCCCTGCCTAGAGGCCTGAGTTCAGTCCTCAGAACTCACGTGGTGGAAGGAGCAGAACAACTCCCACTCTGACCTCTACATACATGTCAACACACAGACACACATGCATACACATACATCAAATTAATATATATCTATGCCAATCTATGTCTATATATCTATATACATCTACATCTATGTCTATATCTATCTATCTATCTATCTATCATCTATCTATCTATCTATGCCGATCTGTTACCTATATATATCTATATCTATGTCTATATCTATCTATCTATCTATCTATCTATCTATCTATCTATCTATCATCTATCTGTCTATCTTTGAGATTTTACAAATATGAAGGCTGGATCTCAAGCAGGGGTAACCAATATACTATAAGATAAAAGCAGCGTGATTAAAAGAAGAGGTAGAAGAAACAGAGAGAATGTAGTTATCAGACATATAATCTCCAAAGCTGTGATAAATACATACAAGGAAATGTGTACAAGGAACTACAAAAATGAACAGATTGAAATCTTAGAATTAAAACAATTCAAAACTTTAAAATTCAGTTGATGAACCTGGACGGCAGATTAGATATAAACAAAGATAAAATTAATAGACAAGGACATAGGCCAAGGAGAATATCTAGAAAAGAACAGAAAACAAAAAATCATATAAGACACTTCCTTTTTGAAGATTAAAGTTGTCTTGGGTTCATCCATGCTCCCATTAGCCATGTCTGGGTGAAGTACATAACCCCGGTGAACCAGTCCAATACCACATAACAGAGGTTACGGTCCCAGAAGGAAAGGAAAGAAAGTCTGGGAAAGATTTCTAGAGATGATGAGCCAACAATTCCAAAAGTTGGCTAAAGGCATATACTAGTGTTTTAACATGAATCCCCCACCCCTGACCCCAACCATAGACCCCTGTTAAATGTTTGGTCCAGCTATTGTCACTGTTTGAAGAGCTTGTGGAAGGTTTAGGAGGTGGGGTCTACCTAGAGGAGGTAGGCCACTGGGGTAGGTCTTCAGGCCCCACTGGGCATCCCTCTCTGACTTACCACAGTTAGTAACTTGTGGAGCCGGGGATTCAGTCAGTGTGACTTCACGGTCTGGGTGTTTTCCATTTACCATACTGTCTCCTGTATGTCTAGAGTTGGGGCTAGAGACCTAGGATTCATTCCAGGTAGTTCCTGTTTTAGCTCTATGGGTCTAGGATAGTAACTAAACCTTGCTTTGACTTCTGAATCCAAAAAGACAGAGACAAACTTTCTGATCCATCTTACAGGGCTGCAGTGACTATCATAGTGGACATGTTTTCTTTTTGTAAAGTGTTGCATAACTGCTGGCTTATTGGATGGAGTAGAGCAGGGTCCCACCGACTCTCCCAATCTTGCCAGCAGAGGGAGGCAACACTGCCCGAGATTGTCATTTACTTCCACTCAGTTACAATGCAATTGAAGAACTTGAACTCTGTCATACCTAGGGTACAGACACGGCTCAGGCAAGTGTAGAGGGGCTTGATGACAACCTTAATCTTCCAAGATGAGTTACCGTAAAAGAGAAATGAGTTTGGCACGGTGGTCTTGATCCAGTAATAGGAACCAACGTCACTGATACTGATTGTCTTAGTCACTGTTCTATAGCTATGAAGAGAGACATCATGACCAAGGCAACTCTTATGAAAGAAGGTATTTAAATTGGGGGCTGGCTTACAGTTTCAGAGGTTTAGTCCTTTATCATCATGATAGGGATCGAGGATGGTGCTGAGTAGTAGCTAAGAACTACATCCTGGTCTGCAGAGAGAGAGAGAGAGAGAGAGAGAGAGAGAGAGAGAGAGAGAGAGAGAGAGAGAGAGAGAGAGAGAGAGAGAGAGATGCTGGGCTGGGCAGGGTTTGGGCTTTTGAAAACCACAAATTCCACCCCTAGTGACACATTTCCTCTAACCAGGACACATCTCCTAAACCTTCTAACCCTATCAAAGAGTTCTACTCCCTAGTGACTAACCATTCAAATATATGAGCCCAAGAGGGCCATTCTTGTTTAGGCAACCACACCAATGCCAATCCCATGCTACCATGTGTGGGCGCTGAGTATATACGGGGAAGCTGGTTCCCTGACCTCTGAAGCACTGAGCCCAAATTAGGTGTGAATATGATCTTATGACATTTTGGGAAGGGACAGGGGGAGAAGCTGGAGAGTGTAGCCCCATTCTCACTGGTTGCACTGGCCCTGAAGCATAGGCAGGTTCATGGGTTTATGGGGATCACACCTTTGGGAATGATCCAGGAAATTCAGCATGAGTCTGCTGTATTTAAACGAATAGATAGGACCATAGAAACCAGAAAAATTTCATTTATAATTTAAAAAATTCTCTCTCTCTGTCTCTCTCTCTGTCTCTCTCTCTGTCTCTCTCTGTCTCTCTCTCTGTCTGTCTCTCTCTCTCTCTCTCTCTCTCTCTCTCTCTCTCTGTGTTGTCTGAGCTAAGTCTCTATTATCATCCAAGGCCTCTTCAAGGAGGTCCCTTTTGTCACTCTCACCATGAATAAAAGGCTCTCTTCTGTGGATCAATTTGCACTCTTCCTTCTGTCACATGCTGTGCAGCTCTTGTGCTCACTGTGTGACCTTGAGTGAGCCACACAGGCAATTGCTAGACCCCACGGCAGTCAGCATCACGCTATGCGACCTCATGCTGCTGAATGTGTCACTGGGCACCGTGCTCCAGGAGAAACCAGTGCTTGCCGTTAAAGGAGGATTTGAGACTCTCTGACACACAGCAATTTATGTTAACAACATACAAAAATACAGGGTTACCTGCAACAGAACCCAAGTCCCTTGTCTGAGTAGACTATTGCATGGTTTATAGCAATCCAAATTCATTTCCCATATGGCAGAGTTGAAAGCTATTTAGACGCTTTAAAAGTGTTTCTGTCCTTCTCCTCCCTGACATCCCTGCTGCATTAGTTAGTTCAGGGCATCTTTGCTGAAGGAGCTATCACTAACCTTGTTCAGGACCTTATTACAACAAAATCATGTCTTACTTTTCCTACCCATGTGACAGATAATGGCACAGGAGGCTGACTTGATTTGAACACAAAGGATTCAGGATGAGGAAGTACAGGATACCAGCTTAGTAAGAGCAGGGATGAGAGATCAGGGGACTTGTGCATTGGCTCCAACTGGAATGGCCCACATTTCCAGTATTTCATTGGTCGCATTGTCATACTGCCATATCTAACTTCAAAGAAATGGTGGTGTATAGTTTTGGCTGCCTATCTAAAAATATAAACATGTGGGAATGAATGCAATGTCTATCACATATCCATGTGGATAGGAAACATTAAAATGCATCCTTTAAAGTGTCGATTTAGTTAAGATTTGAGATATAGCTGTACGAAGTTTCCCAGGCTGACTGGGAACTCACTGATGGGTCACCCCACTGGTGTGACACGGCCACTGTCCCCTCTTTGCTCTCTAGCTCACCCTGCTTTACTATGAAGATCAAGAGTAGTCACGGAAAGACTGCTCAGCAGATCCTTTTTACCTAGCCAGATGCTGCACCCGCAGGAGCAGCACGGAAGGATAGCTGCCACTGATTGGAAAAGTGAGCAACTTAGAGGCAAGGGCATTTGCTCATTGTGCTTCACAGTTGTAGGGTACAGTCTGCCACGGTGGGGAAGCCAGGCAGTAGGAGCTTGAAGCAGCTCCTCATGTCATAGCCACAATCAGGAAGCAGAGAGCAATGGACGCCCCTGCACGGCTAGCTTCCTCTCTTTTCATGCAGTCTGGGATCCAAGTCCAGTAAATGGCGCTGATCTCTTTCAGTGTGGATTGCCCCACCTCGGTTCACCCAAACAAGATTCTCTCCCACAGGTGTGTGCAGAGGCTAACTCTTCCCTCACAGGTTGCCTGGAGGCTGGCCTCCTCGGGGACTAGAGGTCCTGTCAGGGAGACAGTGAATACTAACCTTCACAAGATAGCTCCCTCTGAATGGAGACAGGGGGCATCCTCACTTCAGCTTCCGTTTGCAAGCCCAGGCTACCACTCTGCTTCCAAGCAAGCACCTAAAAATCGGAGGTTCTCATTATGACCTCTGTTTTATTCTAGAATCACTCATAGAAATCAGGAGAACAGTTTATTTGGTAGATCACCAGTCTGTAATTTCTTAACTGCCAAGTGGAAGAAATGCGGGGGAGGAGGCATGTGGGAAGGCACACAGAGCCTTCACGACCGGCCTGAGCACACTCCTGGTGCCCTCAGGTTTTCGACACCAGGAAATCCCCTGAACCTTGCCTCTCAGTGTCTTCATGGAAGCCTCATTGCATAGGCATGGAGTGTTATCCTCTGGGGTCTTGAATAGGTTTGTTTTTGCTGCTATTTAAAGAATTAAAAAGCAGGCAGCAGCAGAGAAAAAATCTCACAGGGCAAACAGGAGCAAAGAGAATTAAGTAGCTGTTGAAGAAAGGTGTTCATCCTGGATAAGGAAACACGGGCATCCAGCAGACACACAGAGGAAAAGACCCTCCAGGAAGCAGGTGGGGGACTGTGGGAGTAAAAATGCAGCCTTTTCTCCAGGATGGGAGAAATTCTTAATTTAGGGTTGGTCAGTTTGAAGAAAGACAGAATGGCTGATTGGTTCACAACTGCTGTGTAAACATATCTTGATCAGGCCTTGAACTTGTTGAACCAGTCCACCAGAAGTGGCCTACTGGTAGAGGAAAAAAACCACCAGGTCTTTGTTTTAAACTGCCAGGCTTTTGTCTCAAATCAGGAAAGTGAGGAAGTCAGCCATTTTGGAATTTTACCATGTTTGTTACCAAGTCCTTGCTTCTCTCTCTCTGTCTGTCTGCCTACCAGGAAGTCAGCCTAGCTCTGAGTCCCTCAGAAGGATTGGGTCATGTGAGGAACTCAATTGACAGCCTCTCTTCCTACCTAGAGGTGCAGGCATAGGGCAGGGGTGCTGAACTTCACTTCTCTAATAACTGACTGATCAAGGGGATCCAAATTGGAAAGGAAGAGGCCAAACTTTCACTATTTGCAGATGATATGATAGTTTACATAAGTGATCCAAAAAACTTCTACCAGGGAACTCTTACAGCTGATAAATACCTTCAGCAAAGTGGCAGGATACAAGATCAACTCAAGAAAATCAGTAGCCCTACTGTATACAGACTACAAAAGCGATGAGAAAGAAATCAGAGAACCATCGCCCTTTATAATAGCCACAAACAACATAAAATTCCTTGGGGTAATGCTAACCAAACAAGTGAAAGACCTGTAACGCAAGAACTTTCTTTGAAAGAAAGAAATTAAAGAAGACAGCAGAAAACAGAGAGATCTCCCACACTCTTGGATAGGTAGGATCAACATTTTAAAAATGGCAATCTTGCTGAAAGCAATATACAGATTCAATCCTATCCCCAATGAAATCTCAGCACAATTCTTCACAGACCTTGAAAGAACAATTCTCAACTTTATATATGGAAAAACAAAAAACCCAGGATAGCCAAAACAACCCTGTTCAACAAAGCAACGTCTGGAGGCATCACCATCCCTGACTTCAAGCTCTATTAAAGAGTTATAGCCCTGAAAACCGCTTGGTATTAGCACAAAAATAGACAGATAGACCAATGAAATAGAATTGAACACCCCAATATTAACCCATATGTGTATGAACACCTGATCTTTGGCAAAGAAGCTAAAATTATACAATGGAAAAAAGAAAGCATCTTCAACAAATGGTCCTGGCATAACTGGAGGCTGACATGTAGAAGATTGCAGATAGATCCATGTCTATCGCCATGCACAAAATTTAAGTCCAAATGGATCAAAGACCTCAACATAAATCCAGCCACACTGAACCTGTTTGAAGAGAAAGTGGGAGGTACCCTTGAATGAATTGGTACATAACACCAGTAGCATAGACACTAAGATCGACAATTAATAAATGGGACCTCCTCAAACTTCTAAATTGTAAGGCAAAGGACATAGTCAGCAAGACAGAAAGGCAACCCACAGATTGGGAAAAGATATTCACTAACCTCACATCTGACAGAGGGTTGATCTCCAAAATTTACAAAGAACTCAAGAAGCAAGCCTGCAAAACACCAAAGGATCCAATTAAAAAGTGGACTACAGAACTAAATAGAGAATTCTCAATACAGAAGTCTAAAATGACTGAGAGACACTTAAGAAAGTGCTCAACATCCCTAGCCATTCTGGAAATGAAAATCAAAACAACCCTGAGATACCATCTTACTCCTGTCAGAATGGCTAAAATAAAAAACACCAATGACAGTTTATGCTGGATATAGAGAAAAGGGAACACTCCTCCACTGCTGGTGGGAATGCTGACTCATACAGTCACTTTGAAAATCAGTATGGAGATTCCTCAGGAAAATGGGAATCAGCCTACCACAAGACTCAGCAATTGCACTCTTAGGCATAAACCCAAAGGATGCACATTCATACAACAAGGATGTCCGTTCCACTATGTTCATAGCAGCATTATTTGAAATAGCCAGAACCTGGAAGTAACCTAGATGCCCCTCAACTGAAGAGTGGATAGAGAAAATTTGGTACATTCACACAATGGAGTACTATTCAGTGGAAAAAAAACAATGGAATCTTGAAATTAGCAGGTAAATGGATGGCACTAGAAGAAACCATCCTGAGTGAGGTAACGCAGTCACAAAAAGACAAACATGGTATGTACTCACTCATATATGGACTTTAGACATGAATCAGGGGAGTGCCAGCATACAATCCCACTGCCAGGGAGTCTGGGAAAAAGAACCTTTATCCAGTGACTGATGGAAGCAGAGACAGACACCCACAGCTAAACACTGAACTGAACTCCTGGAATTCAGTGACAGAAAGGGAGGACTGATGAGCAAAGGGGTCAAGACTGGGCTGGTTTAACTCACAGAAACAGTTGATCTGAACAAGGGGGGAGCTCTTGGATCCCAGACTGATGGCTGGGAGAACAGCATGAGGCTGACCCAGACCTCCTGAATGTGGGTGTCAGAGAGGAGGCCTAGGCAATCTATGGGACCTTGGTTAGTACTTATCCCTGGCGTACAAATGGACTTTGGGTGCCCATCCCACAATGAGAGATGCTCTCTCAGCCTGAACTCTTGGGGGGAGGGCCTAGGCCCTGCCCTGGATGAAATGACAGACTCTGGAGATCCCCCATGGAGGGCCTCACCCTCCCTGGGGATCACAGTGGAGATTGGGAGGGGAGCTGGAGGGCCTGGTGGGGGTGTGGGGGAGGAGGGGAGGGAGAGGGAGCTGGGATTGACATGTGAAGAAAGCTTATTTGTAATTTAAATTTTAAAAAAAGAAAATAAAAGAGGATTGTCATTTCAAGGATTTTAGGAGTTGTGAGCCAGAGAAGAGAAGGAATGTTGTCACATCAGTCATACGCCATTCCCTTATCCAGCAGTGCTGACTAAACTCCCGTCCTGTATCAGAAGGGAGTTCTGTGGTGGGTAAAACTCAGGGGCAAAGGATGGCATTGACGATGCATGCGAAGGAAAAGCACTGCTTTCTGTTGAGTCTAAAAAGCAACTTGTAGGTGGAGAGAATGGATGGGACACAAGGAAAAGGAGGCAGGCAGTTTTTGACTGACTTTGGTGACTGTGAGAATGAGTTACATCTCATTTCTATGGAAGCTTCCTCTTCTCCTTTCCTCCCTTCTCCCCTCTTCCCTCCGATTTTTCCTCCCTCTCTCTCTGCCTATCTCCTCTCCCCTCCCCTCTCCCTGCCTGTCTATCTCCTCTCCCCCCACTCTCCCTCCCTGTCTATCTCCTCTCCCCCTCTCTCCCTATCTATCTCCTCTCCCCTCCTCTCTCCCTGCCTGCCTATCTCCTCTCCCCTCTCCCTGCCTGTCTATCTCCTCTCTCCCCCCCTCCCTGCCTGTCACAGCAGGATAACATCCCCCAGCTCTGCCAACAGTCCGTGCCATGTCCCGTCCTTTCTTTCCTCTGAGCTGGGTATGTTACCCCAACTCCTGTCTTGTTACCTTGCGGCTGTGTAACCTCTGCTGCAATCCCAATGCAGCTGGACAAGGTGCGGCTATGTCCTACTAATACATATTTGAGATCTGAACTTCACTGTTTTTAAACTGTCACAAAATACTGTTGTTTTCCTGATTTTTCTAGTCATTTATTTAAACAATGTAAAACTATTTTTTAAGACACAAGCTGTTAGTAGCTGAGCAGTGACATGTTGGGTCTGGCCTCAGCCTGCAGATTGCCAACCCTTGATTTCAGAAACCACTGTTTCCAAAACCGTGTTCCTCCAGGACATGGGCAAATAGTTACAGTAAGTGTTAAACCAAGTTAATCACTGCCTTCTGTTCCCCTCCATGGACCTTCTCAGTCTCTGTAGCTCTCAGGAACAGTATCTGTTCCTACCAGGGATAGTATATCCTAGGCTTCTGTGGCTTCTGTGGCTGACCCAGCTGTGCTTTTTCTTGCTCCTTGTGTGTTTTTAAGACAATCACTCTGCATGCCCAGGTTCTGGGTATGCCTTTGGGGATGCATGGCTTCAGCGATGCCCTTGTTCTAAGCATAGAAGGGATACGGTCAGGTCTTGTTAGCTGGAGATATGGTCAGGTCTTTCTAGCTAGTGATATGGTCAGGTCTTACTAGCCAGGGATATGGTCAGGTCTTGGTAGCCAGGGATATGGTCAGGTTTGCCTGAACTTGTGCTTCAATCATGCAGCCTAGGCCTAGGCTAATTTATTAGCGTACCATGGTCCCCCATAGTTTTGGTGCTGTCCATGCACACATTGCTATTTTTCCCAGTGCTCAAGGAGAGTTATACTTAGGACAATTATAACCCAGAGACTATGGGTGGATGCAAATCAGGAAACTCCTAAGATCCCTGACCCTGAGGATTAAAGGAAGGTATTTATGGGCTAACTTTGGTTTCTGGGCTATCGCTCCATCATGAACAGAGCATAATTACTGAATGAATTTGATAGTATACAGTATAACAGACTGATACACTTTGCGTAGTCATGGTATGCTTACATATGTAGAGGGTACAGAATACATAGAGCATTTCTGTATTACTTTTATACTTTCTCCTTACACCTTTTCTCTGGGAAAAGCAGATCAAACTTTTATTTATTTATTTATTTGACTGGAGCTCATGTAACTAAAATAGGTCTCAAACTGAATATGTAGCCAAGAATGACTTCGAACTTCTGATCCTCCCGTCTCTACATCCCAAGTGTTGGGATGACAGGCATGTGACACGAGGCATAATTTTGAATCTTTAAAAATAACATTTTGCGGATGTAGGAACTTCATTTCAGGGAAGCTCCGAAAGTGAGTGGCTTTGCTGGAGATCAGCTGTCAGGTGAGGTCAGTACCAGGTCTCATCTCACCTGAGGGACTGATTTCTACATTTCCCCATTGTCTACGAGCAAAGGGTGACTCGGTGGTGAAGTAATTCTCTGGGGAAGCATGACCAATTTCCCTTCCTCCACATTCCTCTCTTCCTCTGCCCCTCCCTGCCAGACCCCTTATATACAGTTCTCCAAGCCTCTCTTGCCTGTACACACTCTTACTTTTGGAATCACTTCCACCACTGAGACAGGAGCTTTCTAAACCCACAAGAATACCCTCTACCAACGAATGCTGAGAGAGCTTGCCCAACTTTTCCCGACGCAGAAAGAACCATCCGCTTTCAAACAGCAGCCTCCAGCATCATTTCGGGACCTGAGGTGAGATGTGGTGTTTCCCATAGCCTTTGCTCTCAAGTTTTAGGCTGAAGCCTTGTTTGGGAATGAGGGCTTAAGGGCAGACTGGCACGTATCAGCCTTTTGCATGTTTATATAAGGCAATACCTGAATGAGGAGTTAGCTATTCCCACTAAACACCAAGGAGAGTTGGTGTTAGATGGGAGGAAGGTCAGGCGGATGATAGACCCAGAGATGAATGCCAAGAGAAGTTGGGAAGCCCATAGCATTTGGAAGATGAGAATGGGCTCTGGCCTTGGGTACCTGCTCCCTATCCTAGGTGTTCAAGTTCATTCCAAGGCTTGTTCCTCTGCCCTCTCTGCCGTTCTGGGGTTGGAAGACAGTTTCTTCAGGTGTGTGAATAAGAAGGCTTTTATATGGGGGAGGGGAGAGGAAAGAGAAGAAAAACAAAGACCAAGGGTGGCATGGGAAAAAATCTCCTGTGGTAGTCATGGAGGCACGGTGCTGACTCCTGCTTGGGGGCCTGCCACACTCATTCCCATTGGCACTTCAGAGAAGCGTTTTGAAACTGACTCACCTGGAACTCACAGGCCTCTTTCTGGTTTCACTTACTGGAAAGATCAATTGTTAGAGTTAGGAGTGCGTCTGCCAACTGAGATGGCAGAGTTGACTGCCTGACCCAGACTTGCCTTCTGTGCCTCTCCCTGTGGGCCTTGGTTGACCCTGGGCTCCCTTGTGTTGAGGTGTGAGGGCTGCTTGCCTCCTGGAAGGAGAAATAGATCTGCTTAAGTCGTCCCAGTGACTCCAAGGCAGGTCCTAGAAATCAAAGGACCAAGTGAGCTCTTCCTCTTCCCGAGTTTGGGGCCTCTTGTGTCCTAGCCGAATCCTTCTTCCTCCCTCCTGGCCTCGTTTCTGTTGCTGGGCGGGAGAGCCATGATAGAGAAGGAAGGGGATGCGGGTGTGTGGGGGTGGATGAGTATGGTGACGGGGGGCACAGAGGTGGCAGCACCAGCAGCTACGAGATGGGGGTGACAAGTTCCAGGCTCCACTCCAGAACACCCTGCAAGGCTTGCGGTGTTCTCGCCTGGGAACCCTCTTGTCTTAGGACCTGTTCTGTTCCATCAGAACATCAGACATGGAATAGTTTATGAAGAAAAGATGTTTGTCTCACCGTTCTGGCAAGTTTACTATCAGGGGTGGTGTTTTCTCGGTTCTTTGGGTTGATAATCCTGAGCACACTCGCATAGTCCCGGGCAGTGCCTGGTGTCACGTGGTGTGAAGGCAGAGAGGAACTGACTTTGACTAAACCCACTCTAACGCTATCCCATTCATGAATTCATTCAAGAAGGCAAAGATGTGGTAACCCATCCCCTCTTAAAAGATTCTGCCTCTACTTAGCATTTCTCTAGCCTCAGGCATCCCATTTGTGTGCTCCTGATGGTGGCTTATATCAACTCCGGAATGATATTTGGGGGTTTGAAGGTCCCAGGCAGAGGTTGGCTTCAGGTTAACATCTCCTTTCCTTCAGCAGAAGCACCTGCCCTTCGACACAGATGAGCTCAGCACGACAGACTCTCTCCTGCCTGAGCCTCCTTCTTCTTGTCTGGAACCAAGTGCCAGGGCTCCATGGTCATGAGTTTCGATTTGGGCCTTGCCGAGTGGAAGGGGTGGTTCTCTCAGAACTGTGGGAGGCCTTCTGGGCTGTGAAGAACACGTTGGTGAGTAGAGGCTTGCCCTGGATCCTTCCCTGGCGCGTCCCCCGTAGGGGAAGTCGTGTCTTTAGGGCTCTGGATCCCTTCCCAGCTCTCAGAATCTATTTCACACATCAGAACTCTGATGAGGTCAGGAGGCTGCAAACACCAGTGCTATCCATGAGGAAACTGACTGCTCAGCCATGTGTGGCCGGCCTCCAGTGAAAGAAGCAGAGCCCAGGGGCAATAAAGTGGCCCCTGAGTGGTTCAGCTTCATGCTGGGCGGGCTCCAGCTCCAGGTTTAAGAAGCAGGATGAGAGGCCGAGCTTTGGAGAGTTCTCTAAGAGCAAGAGACAGCTCCTAGGTGTAGCCACCTGCTTCCATCTTCTTTCCAGGTGAACCACAGAGACGAACCTTACCCTCTGTGGCCTATAAAGTCAAAAGGCTTATTTCCGTGTGCCTCATTTGAAGCAAATATCCCGTTTCAAGTCTGTGGTTAGGCTCTAAGGACTCCTGGCGGTCCACTTGTCCCTTTGGAATGAGTAAGCTTAGTGGTTTTCTGTAGACAGATC
Organism: Mesocricetus auratus; assembly: GCF_017639785.1. NCBI lineage: Eukaryota > Metazoa > Chordata > Mammalia > Rodentia > Cricetidae > Mesocricetus > Mesocricetus auratus. Next base: position 58,463,187 of record NW_024429266.1, read on the forward strand.
TGTACCTCCTCCTCAGGAGCTAACTCATTCTGTCTCTTCCTGGGTCCTCCTCTGGTCCCTCTGACCTCCAAAGTCTTACAGATGGGACAGAGTTTGGAGCCAATCTTGCTGATTGGCTCCTGTGCTGATCCCTAACCTGGAGACATCTTTTCTTTCTGTTCCCAAAGCAAACTCAGGATAACATCACAAGTGTCCAGCTGTTGAAGCCACAGGTTCTTCAGGATGTCTCGGTAATAAGATGGTGGGGAACAGGATTGCTCTCCAAGAGGGTCTGATGGGAGTCCTTCCTTTCTGCTCTGAAGGGGCCCTACATTGGACAGGGTAGGGCATGAGACAGGGTGTCCCTCTCTGGGGTTATTACTCTGCGGGTGTGGGGAAGGCTGGGGATTGAAGTTCACAAACATCATTTCCCACTAAGCCAGACACTTGCCAGCCATCTTTCTTTTGCTCATGGAAGCACAGTGGGCAGCCACAGAAGCGAGCTGGTGTTTCACCTCCATCTTTTTCCCTCACCTGATACCACCTTCTCGCCACATGTATAGAACAGCTGTTCTCAACCTGTGGGTCATGACCTCTTTGGGAGTCGAATGGCCCTTTCACAGGGGTCACCTAAAACCATCTGGAAACACAGATATTTAATTATAATTTGTAACAGTAGGAAAATGACAGTCGTGACGTAGCAATGATAAATCTGTGGTTGGGGGTGGGGTTCAACACAACACGAGGAACTGTGTTAAAGGGCTGCAGCATTAGGAAGGTTGAGAACCCTTGGTCTAGACAGTGTGTGAGTATGAATAGACTGAATCCTGAGAGGTGCCAAGCTTCTGGAGCAGAGAGGGCCAGGTAGTGCTTGCTGTATTCAAGGGCATCAGGTTTTCTCACTCTCCTCCTTCCGACTCTCAATCCCACAGTCCAAGTTCAAATGCTTTCCCATGATTCATCATGTTAATGAGGCCATACAGTAGAGGAGAAAGGGAGTATCATCCGGGGGAGGGGATGAGCCAGGAGGCCTGGGAGCCAGGCTAGCATCTGGGATGGCTGAGTTACCCTGGGTGGGTAACTTCTTTCTAGGGTCTGGGTTCCTGTTGTGACTCTCAAGTTGCTCCACAAGACTCATGCTGTCCCTTCATATCTGTCTGGTGCCACCATCATCTCAAGGAGACCCTATGGTGTTCATCTTGCTTTGAGTGGTGCATGGGTTTTCCCTTTAGGGTCATGATGGAAGAGACCTCAGTGATTTGGTTCTTCCCCAGGATGCTGAGAGCTGCTACCTTGTCCACAGTCTGCTGAAGTTCTACCTGAACACTGTTTTCAAAAACTACCATAACAAAATAGCCAAGGTCAAGATCTTGAAGTCATTCTCCAGTCTGGCCAACAACTTTATTGTCATCGTGTCAAAACTGCAGCCTAGTGTGAGTAGATCATGTCTGGAGCTGGGAAATGATGCGATTGAAAGGTTGCCTCTCCCTCAAGGCAGCCCTGGCTTCCGTTACCAATAAAGAGTCCTTCGTGTCATGGAAAAGGGTTGTAGGCTCACGCCTCTATCTGCTGTCATCTAACAGGGAACCCTCGCAAGGTGCTCAGCTTCTCTGGGCTTCAATTTTGTTATCTGTAAAATGGGGTGACACTTCTTCCTGTAGACATTGCTGTGAGGAAAGGTACAGCCCTGTTGTATGCTGGGAATCTGGCTCTGGCTTCCTTGAGAATGTGGGACTCAGCACAGTCCTCACAGGATCTGGGAGCCCCACCCTGGTATCACCAGGAAGAGCAGGAGGGGTGAACCTCTACTCTGATCTAAATTTAGGAACATTTTTTTTTCTGATATGCAGAAGGAGAAGGACATGCTTTCCATTAGTGAGAGGGCACACCGGCGGTTTCTGCTGTTTCGTAGAACATTCAAACAGGTAAGGATAGGAGCTGGGAGTCTGCCTGCTTAACCAGCTAGCTTGAACTGTCCCAGGGGAGTGCCCCAGAGACTCTTGGATGCAAGTGCCTCCTTTGGGCTCGTCCCAGACCCACCCGACCTGGGAGGAAGACAGGCATATTTGCAAAACTAAGCATTTACTTTGCCAAAGTGTTCTTTATTCCTGTTAGTTTTCAGATGGAAATGCCACTGCATTTCCTTACAAGGTGTCTGCCCCAAGAGAAAGTTTTACAAGCACCTAATATCAGAATTGAGAAGGAAGGTGGACAACTCACCTTCCAATACATCTGCATCATTTCTGCAGTGTTCAAATGGCTCATGTGAATAAAAGATGCATCTTTCTAAATTAACACACCAAAGAAAATCCAGATCTCAAGCCTGGTACCCTCACCCGCAGAGAAAATATCCTTGGTTTTGACCACTTTGCAGCAGAGCAGATACACCAGTCTACCAGTGGGTGCAGCACATCTTCCGTAGGCTGCACCCTCTTATGTTCCGGGAGCCATGATCTTCTCTGGCCCTTTACCTACTACTCAATATCCACCTTCCCTCACCCTGGAAACAAATGCACACAGATAGGGCCCAAGCGACGGGTGGATCCATTTGCCAGAGGCCATTCTCCAGGCGATTCAGCTAAGTTAGAGTCGGGTGCCCTCCAGGCAAGCCAGGTTCGAAGGAAACTATTCTCAAAGCCAACATTGCTGACCTCCAACTCTCCATTCGCTGCAGATGGGCACAGAAGCAGCTTTGGTGAAAGCCGTTGGGGAAGTGGACATTCTCCTGACCTGGATGCAGAAATTCTACCAGCTCTGACTGTCTATCAGGCTGACCTCCTGCTTGCTCTCCATGCGTCTTCAAACCGTCGTTTACTCCCATGCTGTCCTCAGGGTACTTCGGACTCTTGCCCACGGACTGACTCAGGCATCTCTACAGACATCTTTCCTCGGCAGTCCCAATGGCTGCCTTTATACTGTGACTAACCCACAAGGTGGATTTGCGTATTTATTACAACTTTATTTAACCATTGCCACGGCATCAGTGGAAACCATATTTATTTGTGAGACTGGAAGTTCCATGAAAGCAGAAGAATGATGCACCCCATGCTTCCACCATATTCCCTGTGGTCTGGCTACAGCATGGGGCCAGTGGGTGGTTGCTCAGTAAATGTTTAGACTGGATTGCTTTTATTTATTTATTTTTGTCTGTTTTGGATGGCTGGGAAACAATGAGTGATGATGGGTTATGAAACTAAACTTTAGTGCCTGGAAACCACACAGGGACAGAGGGCTGGGATGGAAATGAAGGGCCACTGATTTGAGATTTTATGTATTTTTATGTGTATGGGTGTTCCCCCCCCCCCAGCCCCGTATGTGTGTGCACTGCATGCAGTACCCTTGAAGACCAGATGAGGGCATCCGATGCCTGGGTCTAGAGTTAAAGGCAGTTGTAAGCTGCCATGTGGGTGATGAGGATCCAGCCCAGGACTTCTGGAAGTGCTCTTAACCTCTGAGCTGTTGCTCCAGCTAGGGCCACTGATTTGAAGAATAAACGATGAAAGCTACAACGTAGGCTAAAACAAAGCAGATTCACCCCAGATACTTCATCTTTTCCTTGATTCTCCACCCATCCCACCCCGATTTCTCTGAGTACCCCTCTTTTCTTATGATACCATTCTTCCTGTCTAATGCGATGTATTCAGCTGACAGTGACATTGTACCTGTGTGCGCTGTTCAGTCTGAAATGGCATTCCTTGCTAAGAAAGGCGACTCAACTCAGATAGCCACTCCATTCTATTTCTAGAAAAATGTCCAGGGAGCTTACACTGTGCATCTGGGAAAGGCCTTCTTCTCAAAGGCAAGAGCTGGCATATTCTTGCCTCATGCTGTGGCTGAACTCTGCAGCTGATGTCAATTCCAGAAATGGCTGGCTCCAACCCCACTCTGAATGTCAGACAAGCAGCTTGCACAGAGGTGGGATTTCTCTTTTTCCGTGCCAGAAATGCTAGTGCATACCCCTTGAACTTGTGGGATCCCCCAGTGTGCTTTTCTCCAATGTCTTGCCATGAGTCATCTAAAATTGACAAGGAAATGGGTGCATTTCTGAAAGCAGAGAGAGGTGATAGTTTGGCTAAAATTGATCAAAGTGATGGTACTAAGATGTAGAAGAAGGTATGGAGATAACCAAGACTTCTAAAAGGAGAGAGATGATGGGGTCAGGTTATCTACACTAAGTGATGGAGACTGAGAGAGAGAGAGAGAGAGAGAGAGAGAGAGAGAGAGAGAGAGAGAGAGAGGAGAGAGAGAGAGAGAGAGAGAGAGAGAGAGAGGGAGTATCCCTAACACTAACAAAAGCTTAGTTCCAAAACTCTAATAAGTTATCATACCACATGAGTTGCCCTTGCCATGGCACTCAAGAAAAGTAGAAGCTCATTATGCCCTTTGGTTCAGGACCTGAAAATGTCAGCCAGGCTTGTGTTCCAGTCTGATGCCACCTGAGCTAGGGGTAAGGCAGCAAAGACTATGCGACCAAAGACAGTGATGAAGCACCTTATAGGTCCCATGGGCTGTTAGATGGTACAGAAAGGACAGGTGCCATCATGACAGATGACTGCCATGCATGTCCAGGACTCTCTCAATGAATGCAGGGGGCTTCAATGGGGTGAAAATAAGCTTGTAATAAGGCCATTCTCAAGGCATTCAGATAGTCAGGCAAGAATCAAGTTGGGGTGTTGGACATGGGAGGTGGCAGGGATCCCATAACAAATGGGTAGGGGCTAGACATCAGCAGACAGGCAGGACTCATCGGCATGAAGGTCTGGGCCCACTGGGGAGATGACGTGGGCCAGGAATATTGATGTAATCATCTGAACCCGTGTCTTCCACGTAGACAGCAGACTGGTGGCACAAGGTCACATATTCACAGCTTGTCTTCAGAGGTGGGGTGTGGGACCAGGAGGCTTCAAGTACCTGGGAACAACCAAAGGAGTGTCAGTCGCTCTGGCTGGGTGATCCTAGCATCTGTTTAGGTGGCAATGGGAGAACCTGGACACAGTTGCTGAGTTCCAGATGGCAACGATGCAGAATTGAGTGAACCCCATTAAGTGGGCCAGCCCCATTTTCAGGGCGCAGTCTCGTCCCCAAACCCCTGTAAACTACTTTACTCTAATGTGGGCAGGATATGCTTTACATGGGGTTCAGACTGCAGTCAAAGGGCTGAGCACGAGTGTGAAGGGGGCCCACCTGCAGAAGCCTCCCCTTGGGGAAAAAGGGATATGACTTGTAGGAAAAACATGTGTCTTCTCCGGCAACTATTCAGACATAGGGTGAGTCACTTCTTAAGCCTCTGCAGGGACTTGGAGAGGCCATGGCACGGCACAAGAGTGCATTCCAGAAAAGGGCTGGGGAGCTGAGGAAGGAAGACTGAAGGTCATGTGGGCACCGGGGTGCCTCTCTCTGCCAGACAGAAGCTTCAGGACTCCCCCTTCGTGGCAGCTAGTTCTCAGAAGACAAGGCGCTGTCAAGACTCCAACACAGTACGAGTACTGTAATAGCTGCCCAAGAATGCCTCGGCAGACACTGTGGTCAGTCATCTGAAGTTCTAAGAACTGGAAGGACAGCTCTTTGAATGCAGGAAGCGTCTGTTAAAAAGAACTTCTACATTTTATATTTTACTGAAGACAGACAGACAGACAGACAGACAGACACACACACACACACACAGAGAGAGACAGAGACAGAGAGAGAGAGACAGAGAGAGAGAGAGAGCAGAAGCTTGCTTCGAAGACACATCTCCCACTGATGGCAACTTACTTGGTTTAGACAATAAAAGTATTCACTATGGGGCTGGAGAGATGGCTCAGAGGTTAAGAGCACTGACTGCTCTTCCTGAGGACCCAGCTTCAATTCCCAGCACCCACACGGCAGCTCACAACTGTCTGTAACTCCAGTTCTAGGGGATCTGACACTCTCCTGCAGACATTAGCAGGCAATACAGCAGTGCACTAAAAATAAATAAGTTAAAATTTTTTCACTATGAAGACTGAAATAAGACATTGAGCATATGTACCCTGTAAACGTGTTCTGTCAAGATTTTTTCACCCTAATTGAGAGAAGGAGGGTCTCACAGAGGAGGGCAGGGTTCGTATGATCACAGGGCAGATCCACGGGGAAAGACTGGCTTTTGGGTAGAACAGACAAGCTTCACTGGGACATTCATCCCAAGCCTTGGGGACTGCTCTGGGGGCTTATATGGGTAAGAAGACAGTCAAGAGGCTGGAGGTGACTACGGGGTTTCTCCCCTTTTTAGCCAGATACATGATCATGTAATCAATGTATTGCTAACCAGGCACCACATTCACAACCTCCCTTGAAGGCAGATGTGTCTGCAAGACAGCTAATGGGAGGCAAGCAGAAGTGAAATATGAAAATCCGGGGTCCTGGCCAGAAAGAAGCCATTTTTCCCCTGTAGGTAGAAATAAGAACTTGGTTTGGTGGCTGAATACTGACCATGGAAGTTTGTTGAGAAGCAAAAAAAAGTCACTGGATGACGTCATGGATTAAGCCACTTCTTCAAGTCCCTCTGGTTTGAACCTTGACGTCAGAGGAAAACTGGCCTCCATGTCCTGAGCTCTGAGATTTTTAGGTCTGTTGTATTTAACACACACACACACACACACACACACACACACACACACACACGCTTGGTGTCCTTATTAGTATTTTTCTGGCTACAAAACCCAATGCTTTAGACGTTGAGAATACTTAAAGAATCTTTCCTTACTTTGGAAGAACAAAGGACACACCTGTAGTGTTTCAACGTCTGCATTTCTGACCAATCACTTTGAATAAAACCTAATGGCCACGTTACTATTACCTCCTCTCATTTTAAGAGTTGTATCGAATGTTCTCCCTCACACTGCGGTAAAACTGTCGGGGTAGCTTCCATTCTCTCTAGCCTTCTAGAAACGCAAGTGTCCCTTTTACACCATGATCACAACACTTTATCATTGCATCAACATTCATGTATCCCAAGAGAAATGCTTGGTCCGGTAAGTAAGGTAAACAGTTCGTGTGGAGTCAGCCTTCTGAGGGTTTCCAGGTAGGAACCGGATATAGCCGGTTGAGGGACCCACCCCAGACTATGAGCACGCTTGCCGGGTTGAGCTCAGGTCACCGGCTGGGGCGGGTGGAGCTTACCTGACATGGGTCCCGGGGTGCTGAGGCTGGGGCACTGTGGAGCGAAGCCTCTGCAGAGCCTAGAGGGCAGAAGAAAGCGGTGAGGGCCGGGCCTCTCCAGGCTTGGCCACCACCTGTCCCCTGTGGCCCCGCTGCAGCCGCTTTTCACGCTTCACTCGTGCTTGAGCTCACCCTCTCCGTCCGGCATCGGTGCACGCCGCGGGCAGGCGCTGTAGACGTTGTTCTGGGAGCGAGGTCTCTGTGGGGCACCCCGGCGCTGTGCGGGGAGCCGGCGGGACGCCTCCTGGCCTCGAATCCTCATTGCCACTCGGCCCATGCGCCTGGAGAAGGCTTCATGCAGGAAGTCACCGGGAAGAGAGAAGGACATGACATCAGACGCCTGTGGCCCCCTGCGTCTCCTTTCCCCCAAACTGAGGGCTGCACACCTCTCTGATGCCTGGCAATGTGTGACCCATGTATAGATGCCCAGGTGCTGAGCGCAGGAGGAAGGACAAAGGCTTCCCAGGCGCCATCTCCCGTCTAGGTTTTCTGGGGGTTCAAGCTGGATTTGAATGCTCTGGTCTCTTTGGGTATCTTAGCTGTCCCAACCAAAGGCCAGAGCTTCGAGCTACTTACCTTTCCTCCTAAGAATAGCTCTTTTTGCCACCAGGCCCAAGAGAACCAGCAAGAGAAAGCCCAGGAAGGTCGGAATCAGGATGTGAAATTCTAGGACGGGGATGTGAAGTCCTTGGTTCTCTCTCCCATACTGTGGGCTGTGGTGGAGTGTTCTTGGCCGGAAAAGAAGCAGAGAGAGGGAGAAAGAGAAGGTTAATAAGGAAAGGAAAATTTAAAGACTCACCCATGCATGGCCACCTTTTTTGGAGATGACTTAGAGTTGACCCTTTGTGAACAAAATCCCCTCCGTCACCCTCCCCCAAGAGATTTGTTAATGGGGTCAAAGTCAAGTTCTGCATTTTACTGGTTATGTGTTCTTGAGTGAGTCTTAATTTTCCTGAGTCTTATTTCCCTATAAATGTGAACCATAAAACGAAACTGTTAGGACTACGAAACACAGGAGGTATAAAGACTTGGAGGAGCCTGGTCTGTAGCAGTTTCTGAATCAGCTCCTGTTCTTGTCGTTAGAGACCTTCCACAGGCCGACTGGCATTAACCAGACCTGGACATACCACGTGTTTATCTTTTTAACATCTTAAAGACGACATGATGCCAGGCACATAGTTGACATAAAGAAAATATTTATTACATGGACTTCTGAATTCGGAATCAAGAGTCCTGTCTTCATTCAAATCACTTAGATTTAATTGTCCCAGCCCCATCACTTATAGGATTCAAATGATTCTGCAAATCCTTTTTTTGCTCAGGCTTTAAAATACTTGTGGGCTTTCTTGGGCATGGGCTGTAGTGCTGCCCCCTAGTGGTTCATTTAGGTCCGATGTTTAGGACAATGCTGAGCAATAGAAACATTTGTCACATACAGAATTTAAATTCTGTTAGCAGCACTAAAAAGGAAAAGAAAAAATGAGAGCAATTTTAACACTTATTAATTAGTAATTAATTTTAATCACCTTAAATTAATTAAAAGTTCGTCTCGTTTACTTATTCATTACAACAGACCTGAATGAATATGTATGGTTGAAAGACCCAAGTCTTTCTATCAGGTCAGAAATGGCTGTTGGCAAGCGTATTCTTTGTTGATGAGACTAATGCATTTATACAGCACAGTCAAAAACAGAGCATTTCTCAGTGGACTCCTGCAGACAAAGTCAAGAAGGGGGCAGACTGACTTCAGGATTCTTAGCACACAGGCCCTAAACAAACTCTTACCTTTACCATTACTACTACATGAAAGACTCACCTTTGGTCGTGAAGTTTGGTGTGGTGGCTGTAGCTGGCCCCTAGGGGCCCGATTGCTTGCTGAACTGAGGTCTTTGAGGATGTGGTAGCTGGCAGGGGGGCAGGGGACTTGGCAGCTGTCACTGGAGATGTTCTGGAAACCCTGGGATGGGAGGTGACTGGAATGGTGCTGGAGTGCTGGTGAACTGGGCCCTCAGTCCTTGGAGCGGACGTGGTAACTTCAAGAGCGAGAAGGGAAAGGTAACATTAGTGACAAACCCTGTTCTGCAGCCTGCAGGAGGAGCGGGTCTCTCTTCCTCACTCAATCATGTCTTCCCTTTTGCCAGTATGTACTAGCTTTGTTCTCGTGGTCTGACATGCCTTCATAGCGCGCCATCTACACATTCATGCATGCTGCCTTCAAATAACATTTTCTCCAGCAAGGCATTCCCGACTCCACAGGCGGAAGCACTTACTGAGCACTGGGGTGGGGGTGTGGGGTGTGGGGTGTGGGGTGTGGGGATGTGGATGTGGATGTGGGGTGTGGGGTGTGGGGTGTGGGGATATCGGGTGGGGGTGTGGGGATGTGGATGTGGGGTGTGGGGTGTGGGGATGTGGGGTGGGGTGTGGGTGGGGTGTGGGTGGGGTGTGGGGTGTGGGGTGGGGTGGGGTGTGGAGTGGGGTGTGGGGTGGGGTGTGGGGTGTGGGGGTGGGGTGTGGGTGTGGTGTGGGGTGTGGGTGTGGTGTGGGGTGTGGGGTGTGGGGTGTGGGGTGGAGTGTGGGGTGGGTGTGGGGTGTGGGGTGGGGTGTGGGGTGTGGGTGTGGGTGTGGGATGTGGGTGTGGGGTGTGGGGTGTGGGGGTGTGGGGTGGGGTGTGGGGTGGGGTGTGGGGGTGGGGGATGGGGTGTGGGTGTGGTGTGGGGTGTGTGGTGTGGGGTGTGTGGTGTGGGGTGTGGGGTGGGGTGTGGGGGTGGGGATGGGGTGTGGGTGTGGTGTGGGGTGTGTGGTGTGGGGTGTGTGGTGTGGGGTGTGTGGTGTGGGGTGTGGGGTGTGGGGTGGAGTGGGGTGGGTGTGGGGTGTGGGGTGGGGTGTGGGGTGTGGGTGTGGGTGTGGGTGTGGGTGTGGGGTGTGGGGTGTGGGGTGTGGGGTGGATGGGGTGTGGGGTGGGGTGTGGGGTGGGGTGTGGGGTGTGGGTGGGGTGTGGGGTGTGGGGTGGGGTGTGGGGTGTGGGGTGGGGTGTGGTGTGGGGTGTGGGTGGGGTGTGGAGTGTGGGGTGTGGGGTGGGGTGTGGGGTGTGGGGTGTGGGGTGGGGTGTGTGGGGTGGGGTGTGGGGTGTGGGGTGGAGTGTGGGGTGGGTGTGGGGTGTGGGGTGGGGTGTGGGGTGTGGGTGTGGGATGTGGGTGTGGGGTGTGGGGTGTGGGGTGGGGTGTGGGGTGGGATGGGGTGTGGGGTGGGGTGTGGTGTGGGGTGGGGTGTGGGGTGTGGGTGGGGTGTGGGATGTGGTGTGGGGTGTGGGTGGGGTGTGGAGTGTGGGGTGTGGGGTGGGGTGTGGGGTAGGGTGTGGGTGGGGTGTGGGGTGTGGGTGGGGTGTGGGGTGTGGGTGGGGTGTGGGGTGTGGGGTGTGGGGTGTGGGGTGTGGGGTGGGGTGTGGGGTGTGGGGTGTGGGGTGGGGGTGTGGGGATGTGGAGGGATGTGGAGGGGACGTGGGGGCGGGGAGTATATCTTACTTTTCTATGCTCATCTATCCTCCCCATCCCATCCCGGTCAGCCACACTCTCAGATCTATCATCTGTCCCAGAAGATCTGTTTCTCTTGGCTCAGCAGGCTCTCCTAGTGCAACAATGTTCAATTAGTGTGTCTAACTTACGTGGTGTATGTTAAGATACGATGGAAACGCTATTATGGCAGTCATCTTTTAATTGCCAAATAGAGTTGTTAAAATCACTAGCTACCAGCCGACAGAAGAAATCCCTGCAGGTAGCAAGAAGCATAATGACCTCCAGCTGGGAAACAGCTGCCATTCCCAGTCATTCCAAAAGTACTGGCGATTGTGAACTGGGCGCCTTGTTACTTTGCTTTGGTGCCACCTGGTGGTGACATGTGACGCCTCCAACTACAGCCTGGTGCCCTACTTGTAAGACGAAGGGCCTCTCTTAAGGCAGGGGCAAAGCATGGGAAACCCATTTCTGCTTTGCCAGTCACTCTTTGAGGTGAAAAAAAAACCCTCCCTCTTCTTCTGATCTTGATTTGATGGACTGACCTTCAGATGTGAATTCAGAAGGACTGTCGTGTTCAACCTCATGGAACCAGGGGGGTATATGCTCTTGCAGAAATCTGTGAAACCACGGTGGAGGCTCAGGGGTAGGCTCGTCTTCCCAGAATGGTTCATATTCTATTGGAGGCAAGAGGGATATACTGGCGATCACCAGGGAGGTTCATGTAGAAGGGGATTCAAACAAGGCCATCGGGAGATGGGCATGGTCCCCTGAGGCAAGCAGAAAAGGAACTGGCCTTTCCTGCCAGCACGTGCAGCATTCCCTACGAGACCACAGGCTATTGGGATTATAAACTGCTGAACACTCATGCACGTGCTGGGAAGCCACTGAAAAGGGGAAATGTCAGGGGTAAGAAGAAATGAAGGACCTGACCATACAGTAACAAGTTTGGACTAGATATGGCTTGAGTCTCCTTTTCATCCACCCCAGACATCTCATGAGATGATTACACAGGACAGTCATGGCCCTTCTGGTTTCCTCAGCCTCAAAGCCTATCCTCAGGCTAATGTCCCCTCTCCACTCACGCCCTGGGTTCCACAGGCAGCACACAGCATTCATCTTATTCCTTTCTTTCCCTGTGGATAGAAGGTTCTACGCTGGGGTGTTAGCCTCAGGCTGCGTTGATTTGCATTGTTACTGGGCTGCCTAGCACAACAGTTGCATGGGGGCAGTTACGGTTAGAAAATTGCCTCGGTTTCCCCAAAGGGGAATGTTTTCCAAACACCTACCATCGTGGACATTCAGGGTGATTTTCTGGGTCTTGCCCAGGTCTGTGTGCAAACCCACACCACAGGCATAGACTCCATTGTCACTTTCGGTCAGCTGTGTCATCTCCACCAGGAACAGCTTCTTATCCAAACATGGTGTTAGGGTGACTCGTGTTTTGTATTCCTTCTTGACAAAGATGTTGGACACCACAGTGGTACATATTCTGGGGTCAGTCATCTGCCGGCACAGATACATCCTCACATCTGTCTGAGGGAGTGGGCACTGGATGGTGATGGACCCGCCCGACTCTGCATCCAGCTGTACTTCTGGGAGGACCTTCAGGGTCCCAGACACTGCAAGGAAAAGAAACTAATGCGGAAGGAGCCCCGTATTCAGATGCATCTCAACTTCAGCCACACCCTCAATCTCAGGCCATCTCTCCAAACCTAGCGCTGACCCCAGACCACCTCACACTCACCACTAGATCTAGCCATGTCCCTGTCACTAGCCCAGCCTCAGCCCTATGATGATCTTTGCCCGCTTTCCAGTTTCTTCAAGGTCCTATTCTTTCTCATTCAAGCTTACTCTGTGCTCATCCAGGTCCTCAGCATCAGCCTCATCATTAACCCTGAGGCTGTAAGGACTTAGATACAACTACAGTGCCCGGAGTAAGCCCCGATGACACATTACCCTCAAGTGGCTTCAATATGGGGTGAGGAAGGTATCACATTCTTGTAGCTCATTTCCCTTCCAGGATCCTTTCCCCTCAGATCCTTTAATCTACCTAGTCCTCCTTTCAACTCCATCAAACCATTCAACCAGCACACACTGGACGCCTTTTGTGTGTATCCCTCTACCGTACAATAAATCGTGTGGTAAATTATCCCAACAGACAGCTTCTACGGCACAATGTAATAGATTCCACGAGAGAACCAGCAAACAGGAGCACCCAGTTCAGGATACCAAGGGGATGGTTTCCCAGGAGGAAGGCTTTCATAGAAGTGATGTCCACGCTGTACCCTGAACCAATGGGCAGGAAGGGCAATGAGAAGGCGATATTAGCCACTAGTGTAGAGAACTCATGGGAGGGAAAGCAGGGCACGTGTGAGTGTGAGTGTGCATGTGTAGGCATGGACATACGTACGTCTGGGAGGGATAGATCAGGGAGGAGTAGAATTTGTGGGCCATAACAAGCAGGCGGAGAAGAGGATAGTGTAATTTGACCTGCTACAGGAGAGGGTAAAGCCACAGATGACAGTGTAAGCAGGCCCCAGCAAGTGCCTCCATACACTGAGAAAAGGGTTGTCTTAGTTACTTTTCTGTTGCTGTGACAAAACACCACGGCCAAGGCAAATTATAAAAGAGAGCATTTAATTAGGAGCCCACGATTTCAGAGGGTTAGAGTCCACGACCATCTTGGTGGTGGAGACATGGCATCAGACAGACAGGAGGCATGGTGTTGCAGCCGTAGCTAAGAGCTTACATCTTGATCAGAGAGAGAGAGAGAGAGAGAGAGAGAGAGAGAGAGAGAGAGAGAGAGAGAGAGAGAGAGAGAGAGAGAACAAACTGAAATGGTGTGGGATTTTGAAACTTCAAAACTCACTCCCAGTGACACACCTCTTCAACAAGGCCACGCCTCCTAATCCTTCCCAAATGGTCCCACCCAAGTGTGGACCAAGCATTAAAACGTAAGAACCTGTGGGGGCCATTGACAGGGTAAGGTGTGCATGTGTGTGTTTAGGTGGTTCAGATGACAAGAACCAGCTGTATCAAGATGGGGATGTGAGAAAGAACACATCATGGAAATCTGCCAGCTTACCGATGTTTATCTACAGACTGTGCATTCTGAGTAGCTCCAATGAGTTTAGTCAAATGAGAGTTTAAAAAAACTAGAATGTCAGTGGGCTCGAGGCTTTTAGATTAGGATATTTCTGGTAGAGGGGAGTATTGAGGCATAGAAAGGTGGGAAAAATGGGAGAGAGATGGAGGTCAGGAGAGGGTGGAGAAAGACTGGAAAATATGCACAGGGAATGTTGAGGCGGGAAAGTGAAGCCATGTTAACACGCCAGAGAGAGGAAGAGGCAGAGGGGGCCAGCCAGAAGCACGTGGTCTCCTGAGAAACCCTGCAGACCACACACAAAACCCAGCACTGTTAAAGCTGTTGCCAGCAGAACTCACTCACTAGATGGTTCCCTGCTTGGACTTTGGCAATGGAAAGGTAACATATTCACAAAGTTCCAGTCAAGGGGGAAGACCTGATCTAGGGGCAAAGGGAATCACAAAAACAACCAGAATTCAGGGCAAACTATCTATCTCTATTTACAAACACAGATTTCCAAGACAGAGACAAGCCAGGTCTGATGCAGTTTGCAAATTTGAAATGCTGCTGCCCACATCATCATCCGGAGAGCTTGTTGATGCCTGTGAGCAGTCTTGTCCTTGGGCATGGCCGCTTGCTCTGTCTAGGCTGGTGTAGGGACTGCTTTTGAAAGGAACACCCCAGATGAAATTCTGGGCCATTTGAAAGTGATTCTTGGGAAGAAAGAGGAGGTAGGAGAAAGTATCTAAAGAAACCTACTGATGTGACAGTAATTAATTAACATCTAGCTTGTAATCTCTAATTTGGTGACTAAATTGCTGGCAATATTAGAGAAGGAATGATGTAGTTCGTAAAGTCATTGCCAGTACAGAGTTGGGTAAAACATGCTTGAGATGTGAATGATATCCTATAGCCTTTTTATAGTGCAAAATAAGGTGAAAAACAGAGGGCCTTGAGGGCTGAGACCACTCTAGAGATTTTTTAGGTGGGAGTGGAATTCAACCCAATCAGCAGTAGAATGTTCGAAAGGAGAGAGCAAACTGGCTTGAGGTTTGTATGTTTATCAAAAGGGCTAAGGTTATGAGTGTGTGTGTGTGTGGGGGGGGGTGTGGGTGTGGATGTAGGTGTGGGCGTGGGTGTTCTCTTTACCTGGACCTGTAGCTCACTCGTTCAACAGAAATCCTGGATATCCTGTCTCTGCCTTCCCAGCCCTGGCTCATAGATGTGTGTCACTGAACCTGGCTTTATGTGGCTGCTGTGGCTCTGAGCTCAGTTCTCATGCTTTGGGGGGAAAGCATTTTACCTCCCTCCCCAGACCCTGACTGCAAACTTCAGAATCCCTTTATGAAGGATGAGAGGGCTGGTGAGATGCCTCAGTAGGTGAAGGTATAGCTCATTGCCAACTCTGGCGACTTCCATTCCCAGTGCGCACGCGACAGAGAAAGAGAACCGACTCCTCCATGTGCTTGCTGCGGCACATGCCCCCAGACAGGCAGACCCCAAGCCAAACAAATGCAATAAAAAATGTAAAAGCATGAGAACTTTCCACCCAGTGTCCCATTTCCCTCCTCAGCGGCCTGCGTGCGTAGAGGCCTGTCAGCTGACATTAGTTCTGCCATGGGAAACAGTCCTATTTCCTCTCACAGGACGCTCCCTCGGTGCAGCTCGAGTGCACTGTTCTCTTGTTTCAGAATGTCTGACTGCAGTGATCCCCACTTTCTGATCATCACTGGCTTAGCTCATACACAAACCCTGGTATCGGCACCTTGAAGACCCCTTGGGTGATGTTTGCATCCATCTCCTCCTCTCTTTTCTGTTTGCTCAAAAGTCTCATCAAACTCATACGCACTCCTTCCGCTTCTCTTTGATTAAATTCGATCGAACTTCTGTCCCTTTAAGTCCAGCCAAACTGCTCTCATCCCAGTCAGCACAGTCGTCCATCGTTGTTGCTGCCTCTGCCATCACGTTTGTCTCCGTCTTACTGATCCCCTTGGCAGCATTTGACCCACCTGACTCCTCCCTTCGAGGGCCACTTTCTGCCCCCTGACGTCATATTTCTGCGACGTCATACTGCGCGCTGCTCCTGCGCTGGCTCCTTCCTCTCCTACTTTCCCAGCTCCATGTACCCCTCAGTGCTGGGCTCGCACACAGCTCAGTACCTGACCTATTCCCCCTGTGTCTTCCCTCCTCTTTCCACACTAGCTCATTTACTCTAGGTCCCTGTAAATACAGCTGCTGATAGATTTTTAACCAAACACACGTTGTTTCTAGTCTTGTCATTACCTCTGCGATCCAAACTGGCTCTGGCCCTTGGACTCCATTGGATACTTAAGATAATATCAAACAACAGCCAGAAGAGAACTCTTCTTAAACATGCTCACTCATAAAAGAGCTTTCCGTCTTGGGAAATAACACTACCATCCAAGTGCTGAAGGCCAAACTCATCCTTATGCTATGAGTCAAGAGTAAATTGCTGGAGGTCCAAGGAGATGGCTCAAAGGATGAAACTACTAGCCTGAGAATCCAAGCTCAGTCCTTGGAACCTATGTAAAATCCCAGATGTGTATGCTAAGATAGGAGGTGAAGAAAAAAGAATTGTCTGTCTCAAAGTATGTAGCACAGCAGCCAACAAATAAGAGATCCTGCCTTAAGTTTGTAGAAGGTACGAAGTGACTCCCCAAAATCATCCTCTGATCTCCACATACATGCTGTGGCATGTGTGCACACAATAAAAATTTCAAAAGAATAAACTTGCATATTCTCCCCTGCCATGCATGTATCACACGCATGCGCTGAGTCATAATATGTATATGTATTCTTGTTAGTGGTCTAGGTAAAACGGTTCGGAGCCCACATCCTATAATATTGCCTTGGTTTGTGAAGGAACATTCCCATAAAGCTCAATGTCTGTAGCTATACTGTGCTCTAGGGACAGGCATACCCTAACATTTGTAGGCCCGAGGGCAGTATTAACAAATAAAGGCTGACGTATCATACACCTAGTTATTCAAAGCTATTAGCAAGGGCTAGGGATGGGATGGGGGGATGCGTCTCAGTTGTTACGGTACTAGCCTAGCACACTCAGAACCCTGCGCTTGAGCCAGAGTCCTATGTAACCAGGCATGATGGCTCATGCTCATAATTCTAGCTCTTGAGATCCTCTGCAAGAGGACCAGGAATTCAAGGTCATTTTCATCTACATAGTCTATTAGAGGCCATCTGGGATACAGGAGACCTTGTCTTCAAACAAACAGACACCGAGATTAACAATAAGCTGTTCTTGAAGTATTTTGTATGTTCCTATCATGTTAAATCCATATATTCCTGCTCTGTTGCTTATGGCACAAATGATCTCCTCCGGGCAGACTCCACCAGGGACCTGCAGCTTTCCTAGTCACGTGATTTCCCCACATTTCTGGCACCCCTGGGTCTCTACGGCTTCACCTTCACAGCTGCATGCAGTGACCTCTTAGGGTCTTTATACAGAAAATGCAACCCTGCACACTTTGCCTAGCCTCGGAGGCTGTTTGGAACCTTGGTGCTGGCCTTCACCCTTGCACCTTGCCCATCTGCAAAGGCAGCTGTGTGTGGACTGGCCGCGTTCTGCTATAAGCTTGAGATGAAGGATGGTCCCTTGGACTGTCGATAGAACAGGATCTGTGTGTCTTTGAGGGTAAACCTGAGACAGTACTTTGCAAGCTAGCTTTAGTCTAGCATCATGCCTTGAAGATTCTCCTTACTTAAACTCTCTCTTTTCTAATGAAAATTTGTCAAATGAGTTTGCATCACTACACTCTCCAGTTGGGGAGATGGAATACTGCTCAAGGCGTCTTTCTTACTGTCCCATTGCAAAGTCCCAGGTTTCCCCTTGTACTGGATAGTTTTCTGTCAACTTGACACAGGCTAAAGTCATCTGAGAGGAGGGAACCGCAATTAAGAAAATGCTTCCATATGATTGGGCTTTAGACAAGTCTGTGGGGGCATGTTCTTAATTAGTGACTGATGGGGGAGGACCCAGCCCATTTGGGTGGTGCTATCCCTGGGCTGGAGGTCCTGGGTTCTGTAAAGAAAGCAGGTTGAGTAAGACAAGGAAGCAAGCCAGTAAGCAGCAGCCCTCCCCTGTGTGGCCCCTGTATCAGCTCCTGCCTCCACGTTCTTGACGTGATTAGTTCCTTCAGTGATGAACAGTGATAGGAAGTGCAAGCCAAATAATTCTTTTCCTCTCCAACTTGCTTTTTGGTCATGGTGTTTCATCCCAGCAATAGAAACCCTAAGTAGGACACTCTCTAATTGCACTAACTTCTTAAAGAATCATAGCTCTTTTTTTTTGTCTGGTCTATTTGCATCTTTAACTGAGTTCAAGCTCCTTTCTTTGCCAAGCACATTTTCCACACATTTCTGTTCTTTGTTACTATAAATCTGGGTTAACACAGTGAGCCATAACCATGTCATGGCATGAATGCTATGCAACATTTACAATTTCTGTTAAACAACTTAGTTCATTTGAATTCAGGAACATTCAGCTTATGGGGGCCCAAATGGACCACAGCCAGATTCTTTGCCAGGTTATAACACAAATGAATCCTCCTCCAAGTTCTGATGGAGTCCTTGTTCTTTGGTGAGCACAGTCTTTACTCTGCAGTGTGTGGTGTGTGTGTGAGAGAGAGTGTGTGTATGAGAGAGAGAGCATGCAAGTGTGTGGTGTGTGTGTGTGTGTGTGTGTGCTGTGCCTGTGGGGTGTGTGTGTAGCGCATGTGTGGTGTGTGTGTGTTTCTGTTCTTTTGTGCTCTCACCAGTATGGCCCAATTAACTTCTGCTTATTGCATTCTAGAACTTCTCTACATCATCCGTGTTTTAAAATGCCTCCTGAAAACTAATTCTGAAGGCCTATAAACCACAAGGTCAGATTTCTTACAACAGTAACTCCACTTCTTGGTGTACATTTCCAGTATTAGTTACTTTTCTTATTGCTGCAACAAAATACCGACAAGAAGAAACTTCAGGAAGGAAAGATCTCTTTGGGTTCACAGTTTGAGGGTACAGACCAGTGGTTCTCAACCTGTGAGTCATGACCCCTTTAAGAATTGAATGACCCTTTCACAGGGGTCACCTAAGGGCACGAAAACACAGATACTTACATTACAATTCATATCAATAGCAAAATTGCAGTTATGAAGTAGCAATGAAAATAATTTTATGGTTGGGGCCACCACAACAAGAGGAGCTGTATTGAAGAGCCGCAGCATTCAGAAGGTTGAGAACTGGTATAGACCACCATGGTATGGAAGCCGTGGCAGCAAAAAGCATGAAGCTGCTTGGTTGTATCTTGGAGTAGGATGGTGGGAGATCAACAAGGAAGATGAATTCCAGTGCTCAGCAGACTTTCTATCTTTCCTGTTTTTAATTCTGTCTATAATCTCAGCCTGTAGTACAATCCGCAGGCAAGGCGGGCCTTCTCTCTGTTAATACCTCAGCATTTCTTAGTCCAATCAAATCCTCAACAAAGCTTAACCATTGCAAAGGATATATTATTGGTAAATCAATAAGATAAGCACACTGAGCCAACATATGTGACGGTGACTGGACTCAGGAGGTGCTCGAGTGAGAGCTAAGCAGGTTTGAGAAGAACCAGTGAATGATGGTAGGCTGGGAGGATGGCGTCACCACAGCAGGGACAGTCTGAGAGAGGGCATGGTAGCGGGGATCTGCAGCATGTGTTCAAAGAAGAGCCTGTATGGCTGGAAGTGTGGTATGATTCGAATACAAGAGAGGAGAGTGATTTTAATTTGGTAGGTAGTGGGAGCCATTGAATGACATTATATGTTAGGGACAGGACAGATGAGACAGCTGGTTTCACCATGAACGGCAAAGTCTCTCAGGCAAGGCATTAGGCATGTGGAGTTCCAGATCTTGGTGATCATTCAGGTGGGGTGCCAGACAGGTGGCTGTACATTGAGATACGAAGTTTAGGGAATAGGCTACAGAGTCTTCGTTTGAACTTGATAGTTGCCAATGCAAGAGTGAGAAAGAAAGATCCAAGGAAAGGAAAAATAGATATACAAAGAACAAAGTTTGGAGATAGACACCCATCTTAAGACCTCATAAATGAATATCTAACATGCGTGACACCTTCTACCTTTAAAAAGCTAACAGCTGCCCTGGATGGAGGTCTGGAAGAAGGCTGCATGGTTGGGAGGGGCCAGCACTTCACACGTCTCCTGTTCTTGCCCTGGCTGCCACTCAATCTGCCCAGAAACATTAGAGCTGGAGGTGGCTGGCAATTGATTTCCTCTGGCTAATTCAAACCTGATAATTAACCAGGGGGAATGTTTCCCCATGGCACTCACCTGGCAGGAAGCAAAGTAACCAAAGCCAAAGGCACATGGTTCCTTCAAGGCCAGATCCCATCCAAGAGGCCCTGGAGTGTGGAGGAGACAGAGCGATCGATCGCCTTCTACAGTTGGGTGCTTGAAAGAGATTCTGTACCCCCTGAGGGGTGAGGGCTTAAAAATGAGGAAATGATAATCTGCCTTGTTTGCTTACTAGTCTTTGTCTAAAAAAGAAAACACCAGCAAACCACAGGGGAAATCAAGTGTTGAGAAAACATGTGTTACATAAAAATGGGTGCCTAGGGTTCAAAGGTCCTCTAAGAAACTCAGGACCAGGCTTCCAGGCTTCGGCACCTGTCTCAGATGGGCTCCCAGGATTTCTACGCTTTAACTGGCTTCTGAGCTAAAGTCATTTATTGTTTCTCTGTCTTTAGGACAACACAACCTCATCACCGACTCTCCCTCAACAACAAAGGCTTTGTGAACCAAAGCTTGGCTGTTGGAGTCTTAACTAGCCATCAGTTAATCCCTCCGATGGATACTTGTGGGCGTCTGCTATTTGTAGTGATATTAACCATGGATTTTGAGCAATTCACTGTTTTTCTCTGAACTTGATCTAGAGAATAAATGAAGATGAGACAACACAGCCTCCGGCATCCCACCATGAAGAGTATAATTCCGAGGTTTTAGCCACAGCTTGCCCAGTGCCCCAGCTATACTTTGGCCCTCATTCTCCCACAGTGGTCTCCAGAGGGCCGTCCCTCTCACAGAGGCACAAACCACTAAGGGTCAGGCGTGACAAGTCACACAGCAACTCTGCCTGGAGTCTCAGCAGCCTGGAAGAGTCATTCTTCAGGACACCCAGTGACAGACCCATTTATGGAGAGAAGTGAGACACTTCTGGTTGCTTGTGAAAACAACTTTGGATTCAAGACAGAATGCCTGAGGGTTTGTCGAGGCCTGACACTGTTTCTCCTTGGGCAAGCTTCCCTGAGCATTTGTTCTCTCTGATAACTTGGGGACTGTCACTGTCTTGCGGGTGCACAGCAGAAATCACGGATGTGTCAGCGCTGTAAAAGTCCTTTAACATGGAGATGTGTAAAGATGCAACTCACCAGAGGGTTCCCAGGCTTCCCTTCAGGGTGTTTCATCTGCTGACAGCAGTTCCTAGGGCCCCTAGTCTAGGCTTTCCAGACACTTGTGCCACCCTCTTTCAGGCTCCTTGATGGATGGCTGACTGCACCTCACTCCCCCACTCACGCCCACACACCAGATCTGTCACATGCTCTCCAAAACACAGAGCACCAATTTCCTCAGGCCTGGAGGTTGAATGTGAGCTCAGAGCAGGTGCAGAGGAAGAGGAAAGAGGAAACGTGGGTGTGAGCAGCCTGCCCTGCTCTGCCCTACCCTGACCACCTCTCTCCATGTCTCCGCTAGCTCAGAGCAACTGGCATGCGATGTCCTCCAGTCAGCAAATAGACCAAGAGGTCTGAGGGCAGCCTCAGGCTTCTGCTTAGAGTGGCTAACGGAGGCCAGTTTCAGCTAGGATCCGTGTTTACGCTTCCTGCTTGAAGAGCTCTTTCCAGCAGCCTACACCTGCCAGACAGCTAGCTGGGCTCTCCATTGACTGGGATTGCCTTAGAGTCCTGGGGCAGGCGAAAGGAGACAGGACATGAGTGAAAACACAAAGTGGGTGTGAGGAGAGTGGGTGTCCGTGTGTTGTGAATGTGTGAGAGCAGCGTCCCATGCAAATGTGCAGCATGTCATATGTAAATGGGTGTTGCGTGGTGTGTAGGCATGTGATGTGTGTCCTGTGATACATGATGTGGTATGTGATATGTGAGTGTATGGTGTGGCTGTAAGTGTGTATTATGTATATCTGCTATGTAATTTCTACATATCTATGAAATCCTGGAATTTGCTGTGTAGCTGAGACTACAAGTCAGGGCTAAAGACATACGAATTGAGAGGAGAACATTTAACATGTGTAACCTACACAGATTCCTTTTTAAAATTCATATGAGGGGAAAAGAAATTAGCACGTGCATGTGTGTGTGTGTGTGTGTGTGTGTGTGTGTTGGGGTGGAGGGTTGGCCATCTGCAAACCTTTTGATCAACGATGATGACCTGCCCGCGTGATAGATGGGTGTGATAGTGACAGAAATAACGTGAGAGTAACCAAGCAGCATCTGATTGGAATTAAGGCCCATTTCACGAAATGGAACCTGTCTCTGACACTGCTCTGGTGGCCAAGGACCTGAGACTATATTGAACACGGACCTAGGGGAAAAACAAATACTATTGCTCTACTAAAGGAACAGAGCAATTTAATGACATTCTGCCATATGTGGAGATCTTGCTCAGCCTTCATTGGAGAAGCTTCTTCCTGTTGTCAATGTGAACTAATGCAGAGACCCACACTGGACTATGTGCAGAGAGTGAGAGACCTTGCAACACTCGGTCCTAAAAGGGGATGTCTCCATCAACCCCCTCCCACAGCGCTCAGGGAACTACGCAGAAGGTGGAAAGATTGCAAGAGCCAGAGGAGATGGATGACTCCAAGGATACAGTGTCTTTCTGTTACAACAGGACTGACTCACATATGAACTCACAGAGGCTGTGACAGCATGCATGGAGCCTGCACAGGTCCAAACCATATAAAATAAGTATAAATAAATCTTTGAAAAATTACATGTCTGAACTATGCCAGGTAGGAATGACTGGAGAGATCAAAACTCTTAGACCCGAGTCTGGCCAAATGGAGGGTCTCCACTTCAGACGGTCCTTCCCATGACTCATTGTCCTTTCCGTAGTGACATATAAGCCAACCAATCAATCTGTAGTGGCCTTTGGTTGAAGCTATAGCTCATTAGTAGAGTGATTCTCTTGAATGCACACAGGCATGGGGTTCAGTCTCCAACACCACAAAGAGGCCACCAATCCACTCTCACTGTTAGTCGGGAAATTTATAGATATGTGTTAAACTCAGTTCACCTATAGTGTACTTTAGCTATGAAATTTGTCTGTTGGTTTTTAGCTGGGAGGATGTAGCTAGAGATGAGAAACCCTATCTCGAAAAATACAAACAAACAAAAAAGGGCTGCAGCAGTAGGAAGGTTGAGAAGCACAGCACTGTATGTTAGTTAATAAAGTAGGACGCTGCAAGGTGTTTTCCAGCATTTCATCTATCATGGCCTTTGGTTTCTAGTTTAGGGGAACTGTGTCTTGTGGCCATTTTCTTATATTTGCTGCTTCTTTGTTGTGTTTTGTGTTTCCGTCAGGATAATTGTGGCCCCGGTTTTAATTTTTCCATGCTACCACCTCTTTTTTGTTTGACTTTTTGCAAGCCCATCAGACGAGATAGAGTTTTTCTGTGTAGCTTTGTAGACCAGGCTGGTCTCAGACTCGCAGAGATCCACCTTCCTCTGCCTTCTGAGTGCTGGGATTAAAGGCGTGTGCCAACACCGTCTGGTAATGTTGTGACGCTTTAATACAGTTTCTCATGCTGTCATGACACCCCAACCAAAATCATTTTGTTGTGGCTTCATAACTGTGATTTTTCTACTCTTATGAATTGTAATGTAAATATCAAATAGGCGGGATGTCTGATATGTGACCCCCAATGGGTCGTGTCTATGCTCCCTAAACTACTCAGAAGGGATGCTGGCTACAGCAGCAGGTACAAAGACTCGCAGCAGTCCTGGTGTGGACTTGCAGTAGTGGACGCCCGGCTCTCCCCTTGTGCTCTCAGCAGGGTTCGGAGACAGCGGCCCTAGGGTACTGGCTTGGAAAAACATCCTTAATAGGTTTTCAGAGCTGAGCAAATTAATAGCTAAGAAATAAAAGGAGGAGAAAATAAATAATTCAGAAGCAAAAGGAATAGGGAAGGAAAAAATACAGAGTTAAGTTTCAAAAAGAGGGTAAGTATGGATTACAGAGATTAAAAAATAGTGGAGAAAATGTTCTAGAACAGGTGCAGAAAGGGAGAAAAGTGAAGCCATAAAAACCTATTCAGATGAGTCAGAAGCTAAAACAAAAACTAAACAACTAAAGTACCAAAGCAAATATTAAAAATTAAAATGCACTAACATAGTCCATGCCTCTCGATGGTTGGGATGAACAGAGTTTTTCCTACCCCCTTGGTCATCTTTTACTGCAGTCTTTGCAGGTGGGGCAAGGGCTTTAAACAACGTAGACCAGGGTGTCTTCCCTACCGAAGGGGACTGTATAGGAGTGTCCTTTCTTCAGCTGCTGGCAGCTTCATCTCTGGTGCGTGTGCGGGGCTCTCTGGGATGGGTGTGGAAGGCACACCCACATGTGTGTCCACCATTGCTGCTGGGCACACTCTCTCCTTCTCCACTCTGCCTGTTTTTATTCTTCGTCTCTTGCCTAAGAATCCTTGTGCTCACTAGTGGGATTACGCCAAGTCAAGCACACTCCTCACATTCCTGCCTTCTCGCTTGCAGAGGCAGAGGAGCTGTCCTCCTTATGTCCCTGTGGATTCTTGCAGGGAGTCTCAGCTTAAGGCTCTCAATCAGAGCGTTTACCACCGTGCCCACAATTCCACATTGCCAGGCTGTCTTTTTGCCAGTGAGGCTCTGGCCTCAACCTCCTGACGTTGTGATTATAGGTGTGTGACGTTTCGCCTAACTGCCTTGGAAGAGCCTCTCTTGAGCTTCTTGGCTCATATGGCTGGGTGATCTTTCCCTCATTTCTGCTTCAGCTTCATGGCCAACTTGGCACCGTTGGCATCAGTCTTAAGTTTGTCACTAGTGTACCCTTTTCCACTTAGGTGTATTGTTTCTGATAAACCTTCATTGTTAATTTCTAGGCTACAGGCTCCTCAGCACAGTTAACTATTTCTGGGAAGCTTGGGTGGGGTACACTACATGTTTCTTTGCCTTAGGGTCCAGCTTCATAGTCATCAGCATAAACGTTTTGTCTCTAACCTCAAATTGATTAATTAATGTCTAGTGTTCTTGGAAGAGTTATTCAGTCTTGAGTCTAGAAAAGTTTTTAGTGGAAGGAGATTATTTCAGTTTACAAAGTGAAATTAACTGCTATATCAAATGTCTCAGGACTGCTAGGTTGGCCTTGTTAATGCATAGTCATGCTATTATGTAACAGCCTTTCAAGAGATAATTTTAAAATACAGGGGAGGTTTCCTTGTCATCAGATATTTAAGTCACTCCCTGGATGATTGATGGTCATGGCTGATCTGTTTATCATCATCAAGCTTGTTGGTCTTTGGTGCAGGGCTGCATGATATCCTAACAAAGTTCAGGTCCACGTGTGACTCAGCTTCCTTCCTCAGGACAGATTGTATGGTGCACTCGCTATCACTTGTTGATAATATAATACATTGCCTGTGGCTTTAGTGACATTTCTTGGCCTTTGAGTGCAGGGGTTGGGGTAGGCCACGTGACAAGTCCAGGCAGAGCCCTTTAGTGATATCGCAAGCAGGGAGGGGAAATGTAGGGGATGAAGATATATAATGCCTAATAACAAACGACACAGCCTCTTCCGGGTGACTCTCTATCATCACCAGAGAAGGACCCACCATTCCTCATCTTTGTCTCTGCCTCTTTTTGCCTGGGAAGGAATCAAAGACTCTGATCTGGGCCAGGACCAGGGAAGTAAGACTAAGTACTGCAGTTGGTAGCCCAAGAGGAGACAGAGGAGGACCGATTGAGCACAAGGAAGAGCTTTCTGTCCCCAAGGTATTATGCTCAAAACCTCTTCAGTTCAGCCTGCCTAGGGGCTGAGTTTGTGGGTTGGAACACATCTTCTGGGGCACCTGAAGTAGGAGCTAAGGTGTGGGGGACAAATGCAGTCTGAGCCTCCTTGGTAGCAATCATAGACTTTAATTATTAATTGTTATTTCTGATTTGTTCGTTTCAGCCTGTAGGTGCTGGTTGAAGTGCAGAGCTCAGAGAGAAACAGTCTTTTAATTTGACTCTTAGAAGAACAGCTGCTCCCAGGCTCCATCTCCTTCCTGTCTGCTCAAAACTCTCCAAATACAAGAGGGTGAGAGTATTTGTTCCTTTATCTGAGGTCCACATGAGTGACAGGAAGGGGAAAGGTGACACCAGAGAAAGATCCTCTGATCCTCTTCTTTCTTCTTCTTCTTCTTCTTCTTCTTCTTCTTCTTCTTCTTCTTCTTCTTCTTCTTCTTCTTCTTCTTCTTCTTCTTCTTCTTCTTCTTCTTCTTCTTCTTCTTCTTCTTCTTCTTCTTCTTCTTCTTTTCCTCCTCCTCCTCCTCCTCCTCCTCCTCCTCCTCCTCCTCCTCCTCTTTCTTCTTTGAAACAAGGCCTTTGTGTATCCCAGCTGGCCTCAAACTCCCTATGTGGCCAAGGATAACCTTGAACTTCCAATCCTATTTCTACCTCTTGAGTGCTGGGATGGCCAGTGTACACCACCATGCTCACTTTACTCATTTCCTCTTACCTTTCTCATGCCAAAGTTCACCTTCTGATAAAGGCAGAGGTCTTGAAGGCAGATCCTAGGCCAACATCTAGGAACCATCAAATCTGATTTGACACTAATTTATCTCGTGGGTGCCCTAGAACAAGTTTCTTCCATCTGAAAACTGTGGTATGCCTCAGACTTCAGAAATCTCTTATGTTGCCCTATAAGGTGCAGAGGCAGGGGGTATGGCTAGCAATGGTGCACAGTAAAAGATAGGATCTGGGAGGAGATGGGGTCTCATCCAGTGATATGTATAGAAAGGCTGTGGCCTGGGTCTCAACATTTAGCAGTCACCCGAATTCTAGTAAGTTTTCAGATGTGTCTTTTGAATGGAGAAGAGAGGAAGGGAGAGACGGAGGAGAGAAGAGTTGCACTGATATTCCATCATATAAGAGACTTCAAATGGCTCTCCCTCCTGAGGTGAGCCCTAGCTCCGAACCTCTTCTCTCAGAAATGTCTCTCAGGCTTGACTCCTTATTTCCACCTTAGTTAATCTTTTAACAGAGAAAAGCTGCAGGTCGGGTCAGAACTTCTCACACTTCCCAAACAGGCACAGCGAGGCGAGGCCAGGCTTTTGATAGCTGAGGAAGGGACCAGCACAAGTCTGC
This sequence comes from Mesocricetus auratus, assembly GCF_017639785.1. NCBI lineage: Eukaryota > Metazoa > Chordata > Mammalia > Rodentia > Cricetidae > Mesocricetus > Mesocricetus auratus. Next base: position 58,490,347 of record NW_024429266.1, read on the forward strand.
GGATAGGAGGGAAAAGCCTAGGAGGTGAGGGTGCAGGCTGTGAGTGGATCAGCGTGATTCCCAGTTGATTGTCGCAGGCAAGGGTAGGCGTTCAGCACTGCCTAAGCTTCCTTGGGACCGTTGTGGACCTGTGCGGCTATGTTGCTGGACTGGAACAGGAACGTTGAGTAGGCCAGGTCAGCTTCCTCCTTGGATGACTGAGGAGCAATAGGAGAGGCGTTAGTAGATGGGCGAGAAGAAGGGTATGCACGTGAAATTCTGCGTTTCCCATCTCTGATGGAGTAACACAAGCTTCTGAGGCCTTGCTCTCAGTCCAGCCCCCGTGCTCAGCAGGAAGGGCTAAATTCTGAGAAATGGAAAGTTGCAGCCTCTAAAAATATCTCCCACTGTCTCACTACCCCCTTATGCAAAGTGGAGTGGAACACCCTGGGTCGGTGGGGGCTGTCCCCAGAAGCTATGTTATTGTTGTCCACAGATGAGGTGGCCACGGTTGTTGGTGGCCAAGGTGTCCTGTGTTTTCTCTTTCTGCTGCCCTAGAAGGGTAACTTTTTTAGCACTGTCCAGATGGCAGAGATTCATCTCTAGGATTAACTCCACATCCTGACTCTGCTAAATGCAAGATCTCTGATAGGACGAGGGGGAGCAAATACAGTAAAAAGTATCAGTACCCAACAGTGCTCTTCATAAGGAGACTCAAGGAGACAAAAAAGGAGGGCAATTTGCAACTCAATGGCAGGAGTTGCCTCTTCTGAGGTTTCATGATACTGGTTGAGGTGTGCAAAGGCTTCTGGTGGTGACCTAGGTGCCCACTATGAATAAACATCTAGCCTCAGGCCAAAGGAGAGTCCTGAGGAAGCTCTCAAAGGAGGATGTGTGGCCATTGAAAGGCCTTAAGGCCCCCTAGCTCAGGAAGACCACCCACTCAATCCCCACTGTTAACATGCCACCTTCCTCTTCCGTCTGTGACCACATCTTCAGGTTCACAGCCTACAACTGAGCCCCCCTACTCCTTCTGAGGCTTCACACTGAAGGATCTGTCTCCTTCTCACAAAGTCCTCTCGGATACAGTATTTGTAACGTCTTCCCTGTTTGGGGCTTAATCTCCAGATGGGGGTGATTTTGTCCCGATATCCAACTGCAGTCTGAATTCCCTGCCATGCAGTGGGATGCCCTTCTCCCTTACCCGTTTTGCCTTCTTGGATTCTTCTGGCTCTGTGGCAGTCTCAGTGGTAGTCACGATTTCTGCATGGAGAGAGAATGCCCTTAGCCCTAACGATCTCTGTTCCTTCCCAGGTGGACAGGTTCAATTCTGCTCTCCCAAGGGCTGAGCATTCTCAAAATACATACCATCTTTTCTTTCGAGAACTGTCTCCTCTATGTCTGGAGAGGCCCCCATGTTGTCATTGCCTCCAAAATCCCTGGAGTTCTTGAAGTCTGCCATGTTGATGTCTGTCCTGTAGCTGCTGATGGACATCCGGTCTGTTGGGCAGAGGGGTGGGTGTGGGGGCAGGGCTATGAGTGAGGAGAGCAGGGTGCATTGCTGTCCCACAGCCCAAGCGACACCAAGGAGTGGTACCTTTTGATGCTTACCTCCAAATCAAAATAGACTTGGCAGTCAAGACTCTAAGACCTTTGCTAATCTATGAATCAGTTCACAGCCCTCAATTCTAGCTTAAATCAGCCCCACGAAAGGTGGTTATTACCCTGTCTTGAGCCACAAAGAAATGGAGGGATACCTGAGTCACGTGGCTGATTAGCTGAACAAGAGGTGAGGTGGGGAGCATTCTGGGTACTCACCTACATTCTTCCGGTGTCGGGCTCTTGCCACCCACACAGCCACAGCACCTGCAGCCAGCACCAGACCCAGGGGCACCAGGGTGGAGAACAGGACTTTGGAGCTCCCCTTAGGTCCATCAGCACTGCAAGAGGGATTAAGTCAGCCCACCACTGAGAAGGAGATCTCAGGAAGTGCTGGATGGCTGTCCCAGCTAGAGGTTCCCCACCCCCAGTCTATCTACTCCATTTTTTGGATGCAGTTCTTAAGTCTGTTTTGCTAAGAACCACCCCATACCCCCTGAACCAGCAAAGCAAGGACCTAGCCTTCTCTATATTCAGGCTTGAGACATTGAGCTGGACTTCTCCAGCCGTGGGAGAAGGGATGTGCACCCTCTCCTCCCCTGACAAGCATAAGCCAAGGCTGTGAGAGCTGTCTACTAGTCTCTTCCACACTCTGCTACTTGGTTCTAGTGGCCCAGACTTGGGGCTTGGCCTCTGGAATGTTCTCCGAGTGGAGAATCTACTCACCTGCCAGCATCCACAGCTGCTCTGTTCTCCTGAACTTGGTCTCCCACAATGTCTATCTCTCCTTCCTTCTCAAGAAGGCTGGGATTTGGAATGGCTTTGTTCTCGTTCTCGCTGACATCGGATTCAGCCACCTCTTCTTCTGGAGCAACATTTGCAGGTGCGTTTGCATCCACTGGGCTGACTTGGCGTGACCCTGAAGCACAGCAAAGCAAAGCCTGTTATGAGTTTTCCTCTGGGTTCTTATGCCTGTGGGTTGGGGAGAAATCACAGGGTGAGACCTCAAAGCTACTGGGGTAGGCTGTGGACTAGTGCTAGGCTTGGTAGTGAAAACCTTCTGTAGACCACAGACATTATTTTCTACTATTACTGCCCCCTCATCATGATTTCCTCCATCCAGTTCTCTGCCCCATTCTCACCAAGTTCATTTCCATCATCAAAGATCTATGTAACAGATCCACCTGTGACAACAGACTGTCAGAGAGATTTTCACAGCATCAGATCCTGTCCTAGGGCTTCTAAAGAGCCAGTCTTGCTGAACTGTAGTGAGCCAGTGTTGCTGGACTCAGACTTCCTGAGATATCCAGGGATCTAAAAAACCCTTATTATACAAGATATCTTATATGACTTTTTCTTTCCAAGTGTGTGTGTGTGTCTGTGTCTGTGTGTCTCTCTGTGTGTGTTTTCTAAGACAGGATTTTCTCTGTGTAATAGTTTTGACTGTCCTGGAATGAACTCTGTAGACCAGGCTGTCCTCACACTAATAGAGATCCCCCTGTCTCTCTCTCCCAAGTGCTGGGATTAAAGGCACGAACCGAACCACTAACCACCACCTGACTTACATGACATTTTAAGCAGAGGCTGGGAATACAAATTTACAGATGAGCTTGCCTTAATTGTTTCTCCCCCTTTATTCTTTCGGTACTAAGAATTGAAACCAGGGCATTGCACTCCCTAAGCACATGTTTTTTTGTTGTTGTTGTTTTTTTTTTGTTTTTTGTTTTTGTTGTTTTTTTTTTGGTTTTACGAGACAGGGTTTCTCTGTTTTGGAGGCTGTCGGTCCAGCCTGGCCTCGAACTCACAGAGATCCGCCTGCCTCTGCCTCCCGAGTGCTGGGATTAAAGGCGTGCACCACCAATGGCCGGCCAAGCACATGTTTTAATCCAAGCTATATTCTCAGTCCTGTGCCTCAGTGTTCTTGGTCAAGATGTAGGTACCTAGCCATCTTTGGAGAGCAGTCTTGGGCAGATGGAGGTTGATCAGTGTGACTCTGAAATTGCTATGTAGGATTTCTGGATGGGGAGGGGGCTTCATGCTGATGTGAGAGGCACCTGTGGGACTTGTCTTACTACTGAGGTTAATCAGAAAAGCTCCTACTGTTTGCTTCCCTACTCCTTTCCTCTCATAGAAAAACCCGGCTGTTATTCCTGACGGAGAAGCTTCAAGTTGGGGGGTCTTTGGTCAGCCCTGCCATAGGGTGCTGCGGGGTGCAGGCACTGACTGCCCTTGGAGACTTACCCCCTGTCTTCTCTTCAACTGCTACGTAGATGGCTGTAGTTTCTCCGTAGACCTGGCCTTTCTTCACCCCACACCAGTACCAGCCCTCATCTTCCTTCGTGACTGGGTTCAGGGTCATGGAGATGACTTGATTGTTCGGGTCACAGCTCACAGAGGACTGGCGGGCTGCTTCGTCGTGGCTGGGCAGGATGCGGCAGCCCTTGTTGCTCCACTTGCACCAGTATTTCTCGTGGGAGTAATATTTGCATGGATAGTGGCAGGAGAGCGTGAGGGTCTCTCCTAGTACAGCAACCTCGTTCTGTGGTGTCACCTCGAGGTTTGGCTTTCCTGTAGCTGGCAAAGACACGCAGAAATTAAGACCTGGAGATGCCACGGGGGAAGGAAAGTGGTGGTTTTGGTGTGTCATGTGCATTTCCTCTGAGGACAGCATTGTAATACACTGTTCTGAATACCTAAGAAGCAGAGGATACGCTAATAGAATGACTGTTGATGATCACTGTGCCGGCCCAGAGTTTGGCATAGAACATACAGCCTTGCTTGATGGCCTTCTTTGCTCCCTTACTTTTCTTTCTTGTCTTTTTGTTTGTTTGTTGTTTTGTTTTTGAAACAGGGTTTCTCTCTCTAGCTGTCCTGGAACTCACTTCGTAGACCAGGCTGTTCTTGAACTCACAGAACTCTGCCTGCCTCTGCCTCTGCCTCCCGAATGCTGGGATTAAAGGTCTGCGTCATCACACCTGGCCCCTTACTTTTCTTTACTTATTTATTTTTTTCTAGGCTTAGCACAAAGAGCATGTTCAACATTCTACTAATATTTGATATCAGGAAGTGTTGCAAGTGATGACTGAAAGAACATGGGGTGCTGGTCATGGGTGTGGAAATGTGACCTCTGGACAAGTAGCTCCTTCTGACACCAGTGTGGATGGAGGCGGCACAGCAGGCAGGATGGCTAGGGGGCAGAAGAAGCTGCCCCTGGAATAGTCTTCAGCCTCCCCACCTCTGCTGCTCCATGTCGACTCTCACCTTCAGCAACCTGGAGTTCTACAGTGCTTCTCCAGCGAGAGTCACCGTCGGTGAGACACCAGTAGGAGCCGGAATCCTGGGTGGTGAGCTGGTTGAGGATGACGGTGTAGCTGCCGTTGCCTGGCTGATCGTACAGTGCCAGTCGGCCCTCATACTGTTCATGCACCACCCCCTGGCTCTCCACCAGCACCGGGCAGTGTCCGTTTCCATCTGCTTCCCAGCGACACCAGTACTTGAGGCTGCTGCTTTCCTTGGGGTTGTAGGGACAGACTATAGCCACAGAGCCTCCTGTGACACCCTTTACCACAGAGCGACTAGGGGGCATGATAGATTCTGGAAGAACAGATGGGGATGGTGTGAAAAGACAGAAATACCCAAACAGTCATGCATGCCCCAGGCAACTTTTCTTCCCAGGACATCCGCCGTGGAGAGAGGAAAGTTTAGACAAATCCCACCCCCCGCTCAGAAAATGAGATCTATTGTATTTATGTCTGAGTCTGAAGCTATAGTCTGGGGGTCAGTCTCCAGTGACTTCAGTGCGAAAATCTCAGTGCTCTCTTCCCACTTCATTCTCAGCCAGGAATGAGCAGCATTTAAGAGAGTATTAGCCCTTTTCCCTTGGCTTCTTATAAAGTCTCCCTCTAGACATTCTTTTAATCTGTTTCTTAGCATATCCTTCAAAATGGCTTAATGTGTTGTACCTAATTTAAGAAAATATATTCAAAATAGGTATACTTTATAATAGAAACTAAAACAATGAGGTATGAGTTCAGTAAAGACCCCAAGAGTCATCTTCAAGGAAACAAAAGTTAATGCAATGATCCAGGGGGAACCCATGACGACTGATGATGCCAGGGATGCTAATGAAGACCCAGAGTTGGCAATAGGAGAATGGTGTCAGGAACATAGGCCCCTTAAAGAAAAGCCATAAGGCCAGGTACTTTGAACTTCAAGTACTGACTTGGGGCTTCTCATGAGGGCGAGTCTGTGCACTGTGCTCCAGGATGAAAGAGAGCTTGGATTGAATCGTCCTGCCTTCTTGATAGCTCATGGAGGTTGTTCCTAATAACAGACAACCCTTAGAGCTGTGTGTGTGGAACATTTAGGTGCTGGGGTATTGCCTTTCCTGGAAGCTCTAAAGTCATGGTACACTGATGCTCTCCCATCTGAGTGTGGGGCTAGGGTGTACAACTTCTCTGGAGTTGAGTGGGCTGGGAAGAGGATGTGGGCCTACCATGGTACTGAATTCCATCTACTAATCATGCCTCCAGCAGGGGCTCTACCTTCCTTATTCTTGTTACCCAGAGATAACCATCAGCAGGCCCTTGACAACGCAGAAGAATAATTGGGAACTAGCATAAGGAGAGGCTGCATTTTCTAGATCCCACAAACTGCCTCCCACTTAGTTCAAGACTTTGCAGCGAGTAGATATTGCTGACTGACATGAGCATTGATGAATGCATCGGAGAATTAAGCTAGTATCTCATCTGCCATCCCATGCCATCCCATCTTGCTTGCCTTTTGGAGGTTCTCACCTTCATTTACAAAGAGTTGCCAAGCTTGGATGGGCCAACCTTCTTGAGGCAGACCAGAACTGTGGGCTCCACACAGGTAGTGTCCCGCGTCTTCCTTCCTCAGGCCTGTGATCAACACACTGAAACGGCCATTGTCATCTTTGCGGGTTAGCAGGATCCTGCCCTCAAAGGCTGGATCCCTCTTCCCCAGGGTGTTGATGATCACATCACAAGTTTCCTTGTTCATCCGGCACAGATATTTGGCTTCATTTGCCACCTCACGGCCCAAATCACAGTTAAAAGCTAATGAGGCTCTCAGATCTCCATAAACCAGCTCTGGCTTAGGCTCTATTACCTGGAGGTCAACATTGTTTTTATCAGCACTGGAATCTTGCCCAGCCTGGCAAACATACAGCCCAGCATCACTGGGTCTTAGGTGATCAATGTCGACAGTGAATAGTTCTGGGTTGGTCCCTTTCATAAAAAGAGTTGTTCTGCCTTTATACTTGGGGTTCACATATTCAGTAGAGTCAATGACAAGTTCACAGGTCTGACCTGTCTTCTTACACAAGGATTTCTTGCTATGAGCATTCTCCTTTTTGAAAGGGCAGGTGATGGTCACTTTTCTGCCCAGGTCCTTTGTGTAAACGTGAGTATCAACTGGAAGCTCAGGAGCTGAGGAATAAAGAACAGGGGTAAATTACAATTTGTGTTTGTAACAGAACCATTTGCTATTCCTAGCGAGGGTTCTGGGTGGGCCACTGACCTAGAATGGCCTCCTCCCTAAAGGAACACTGTCAGAATTTTTCTGTTGGAACTTACACAACGATACACCAAAATAAAGGCTCCCAAAGCAAAGGTTTTATTTTGACTTTCTCCTACACTTTTGTTTTTCAAGCCATTATTCCCAAAGGCAAGCCATAGGATTCAGAATTCCTTTTCTCCAGGGCAGACCGTAGAAACCATAACCTCTTTACCCTAGCTATCCACAAACTCTAAAAATAGTACTTTAACCTTCCCATTTTTCTTTGTAACAATGGGAAAGGAAGAAACACCTGACATACCATTCTATACATCAAGGTCTTCACTGTCTCACACCCCAAAAGAAGCACTAGAGCTGAAGGGACAAGGAGAACTGGATCAGATGACCCTTGCTGGAATTTCCTCTCAGTCTACGGCTGCTTGCACACACCTGTTTTCTCTCGTCTCTGTATGGCCACCCCTGCTTCACGGAACCCAGTATAAAAGTTGCATTGGAACCAGACCTTTGCATGGTCATTGTGAAGGTTCCTGTGATAGTAAAACTTCAATAAATGGGGGATGGAGAGATGGATCAGTGGTTAAGAACCCTGGATGCTTTCCCAGAGGACCATGGTTCAATTCCTGGCACCCACATAATGGCTCACAAGCACCAGCAACTCCAGTCCCATGGAATCTGGCACCTCCTCTGGCCTCTGAGGCCACCAAGGACACATTAGGTGAATAGAAATATATGCAGACAAAACATTCATACACATAAAATAATTAAATAAAATTTAAAAATCAACTTGGTTAAATGAAGCTATGTGTTCTCTTGTTTCCCTGTCTTTTGTTGTGGAGGTATTGGCTATGACTTTAATGAGTGATGTTAGCAGTCACCCATCCAACTCCTCTTCCAGGGACATTCATCTCCTCAGGAAGGGTTTCCCTAGCCTTGCACTAGTTTCTCCCTTCTCTGTGTCCTCATGAACTTCTTCATTAGCCGTCATATCCAGTCTAGGCTCTCACTCTATAGACTGGACGTTGGAGACATTTTCTTTATGTTTTCCCTGTCTGCTGTGACTGGCACACCATCTCTTTTTGGTAGGTGCTAAATTAGCATGTGTAGAAAAAAGAGTTGAACATGAATTGTCTAAAAATAATATTCCAAATATTCTGGGCTGCCTTAAGAAGCAGAGTCTGGTATTGGACATGTTTGATTGGATCCTGTATTCCCAGCATCTACAGTACCCTTCTAGGCATCAAGATGTGGTCAACTGAGAACACTCCTCATCTCTTAGAGATTTGTGGTGTTATTACTCTCCATGACCATAGGAACGACTTTCCTATGGCACACGCATCCCAAAGAACAATGCATATGCTCAGGGCCCCTGTGAATTGCCTCCCTTGTGTTTGTTTTCTCTTGTAACTTTCCTTGGACAATCAGAGGTGCCCTCACCGATGAACTCTTGTCAAAAAACCTTTTTCTCTCTCTCTTCTTTCAATTACAGTGGGTTTGTTTAGTGGCCAACCTCTTCAGGGGCCTAGACTTCAGTTAAAAAGAATCTAATTCATGTTGCTAGTTCTAATGAACTAACAGATTGATCCCACTAAAATCTATGATGATGCCTCCTGTGGCCTGAAGCCTTGATCTAAAGGAACATTATGGTAGGAATGTAAGGATTCTTAAACCTCTCTTGGTGTATTTTCTACATCATTGGGTGCCATAGATGTTCTGTAAACGGATGGCATGACTGCTTCAAGGTAAGGTTAAGCAGGAGGTTTTAATTGCAGATAGGAGGGAGAGTACAGCCAGGCAACTGAAAGTGTCCAGAGCATGGAGGGAAAGGAGAAGACTGAACATGGTCAGCAGAATAGAAGAGAAGTGGGAACATGGTGAGGGAACAAAGAAAGTGTGAGTCAAAAGGAGGGAGCATGGTCCAAATATCAGAGTGTAAGGAGAAACGAGTAGCTGTGGAAAGGGAAACCTATGAATTGGAAAAGCCTAGACTAGGGAGGGCCAGGGTGGCAGCATGGGATTTGAAATGTATAACGGGTACTTGTGATACTGAGGGAGCCTGGAGGCCAGCATGCACTTTTATAGGCACCTCAGACAGTCATTTGTATTTCTGTCAGTGGTAAGGGAAATGGCACCTTTAGGGGAAGGGAACCGGCTTCATAAGTTCCTGAGGAATGATGGCTTTTGTCTGTCCTCCAGAATTTGGGGAAAAGGAGTTTCCTTTGGACCTGACAGACATCATGTCTCAACTCTATCAAATACAACAAAAGCTGTCCTCCTGGCACCTATTTAAGTCTAAGATGCTTGTTAGAGATCCAAAAGACATAGGAAGTTTTACCCATTTCCTCCAGATATGTCTCATGTGTTAAGAGCCTTTGCCTCAGGAGTGAGGATACTTTAGATTTCATGTCAGGATATCCTTCTGTAGGAGATATCTTCCTCAGGTAAACTCTCATTGTACCTAATTGATTTAAACTATTTTCCCCCAGAAGTCCAGGGAGCCTGGATTCTTACCTTGACTGACCTCCAAGCTGACGTCAAAGAACAGGCCTCGGTTACTGGTGCCCAGACCGCACTTGTAGCTCCCAGTGTCATTCTGGGTGAGCTCTGCAATGTTAACCATAAATGTGCTATTTTCTGGGAAGTTGATGAGTTTGGCTCTGCCTGCATACTCCTTGGAGATGTAGCCATTTGAAGAGATGAGGGTTGTGCAGAGGCCGCTGGCTCCTTGCCGGCACCAGTACTTCCGGCTGTGTCGGTTGACAGAGGTGGCTGGATAGTAGCACGTGACAGATACCGAGTTACCTACCACACTACTCACATCCTGGGGACCAAATATGGGGCTTTTTGTGGAGACAGCTGTGGAAACAGAAGACAAGAGTTTTAAGAACTGAGGGAGGTCAAGTGGGATGAAATGATCCACATCCGAAGGAATATGATTTTCTAATTAATATACATTCCCTAGTTATTTACATGATACTATAGCCACATAACATTGTATGAAATGAAATGACCGATTAATCATAATTTGGTTCCATTTTAATTGTAATATATGTGATAGGTAAGTAAACTCCATTTTGTACCAGGCATTCACTTTAGTAGCTGTTGGCCTCTGATCTAAATTCCTAAAAGCTCTGACCTCTTGTTCCCGCCCCTAAATTGTGCAATTGTTGTGAAATGATTAACAGTTTGCTCTGGCTTCTGTAAACATACTTATCTCTGTGGGTAGGGGCAATGGCAGTTTATCCCGTAGCTATAAATTCTGCAGAGGTGGAATAATTGTGATGTTTGCCTTTAAAATCCTTTCCCCCATCTGTTCAGGTGTGGCACATTTCTGATTTGGCTTATAAATACCTTCCCTTTTAGCATAAATAATAGTTTTGACTAATTATATCTGTAATTGGGTCTGTGACCTTTTCCCAGGGGTCTCAAACTCCACAACATTCTTGGAGGCCCCAGTGAGATCCTGGGGGGAACCCCCCTCCATGCTTGGGGCTAGGAATCCAGGATAGGCACCAAGTAGGGGCAAGTCTGATGCAGATTTGGATATTCAGGGGCATCAGAAATCATGGCTACCACAAATTAAAGAGTCATTAGAATCAGGCCCTAGTTGGGGGCAAATACCACAACTGGGAGGTCCGGCATCAAACAGCCCTAGATGAGGGAAAGTACTTTTGTGGACTTGGAGGCCTCGGGGTGTCCCAGACTCTGACAACTGAAAATTTGCATCTTAACTCCATGTCTGCCTCATGGAACTCTGGGAAGTATTACATGCAGCTCAAAGGAGACTGGGCTGTGCTGTCAACATCTTTCTTCAACAAAGCTTAGAAGCACACCAGAAAGCACAAATCCACCAAATGCAAGTGAAGTAAAAAGACAAAACTTTCACACAGTCAGAGGAGGCAGACACACACATACAGTGGCCACCTTCCCTCATATGCCAAAAGTCACAGAGGTACAGGAAGATATCTCCTCTATCCCTGAAGACTGAGTCTACAATCACATTAAATCTCCCTCTTGGTGTCTCCACAGATATCAGGACTTCCTGAAACAACTCACTGATTGGTATTGTCTTGAGTTCGAATTAGCTACTCAATTTGCAATTGCCAAACAATTTGCAATTATTTCAATTTGCCCTCAGCTTTACCAAACTGGGATCCCATTATTGACCAAGGTTAAGGCAGCACAAGACACCTATTGACAGGCCTCAGTGACTGGAATGAGAGCAGCAGTCCCAACTAATCTCTCAAAGGTATCTAAGGTAATTCAAGGAAATCGTGACTCTCATGCTGGATTCCTGCAGCACCTCCGGGAGGCTTACCGGGAATTTACTTCCGTAGATCCGGATGCCCCAGAAAACTATCTTAGTAATATTGCATTTGCCACCAGCCATCCCCAAATGTTTGCAGGAAGTTACAGAAATTAGAAGGTTTTGAGGGGATGAGTAGGTCACGGCTGTTAGGAATAGCTCAGAAAACTTAACACTAGAGATCCAGAAGAGCAGAAAGACTGGCTAGATAATAATATGATTATGTTCAAAGAGACTGATATAAACCAGAAGTACCCCAGGCAGCCAGATCAGCTTCCATCCATGTTGGAGAAGGACCAATGTGCAAATTACAGAGAAAAGGGACACTGGAAAAAATAACTGTAGGCAGGAAGGAGGGAGCAAATGACAGAATTGGATTGATGGAGCCGGTAGCCCATGGCACAGGAAAAGCAGGGGGCAGAGAACTCTCTGGTTCCTAGTGGATATGAGTGCATCCCATTCAGTGTTAAACCAACTCCCACTCCCTACCTCCACCAAGAAAGAACCACCATCTAAGAGGCCACAGGGCCTGGAACCTACATTTGGACCACCACCTGAGAAGTGGACCTTGGACAAGGTACTGTGACTTATTCTTTTCTTGCTAAACCAGGTTTTTCCATCTCCTGATTGGCTGAGCAAAGTTGGTACCACCATCATGTTCAATGAGAATAAGCCAATCCGGACCTCAGGAGTTCATGCCCAGCAATCCTGGTGACTTGTTCATTATCAAAAGAATATAAGATGACAGAAAAGAGTAATGAGGAATTGGGAACACGCGACACACTCCTAATGGAATTAATACTTAATTCCCTAGAGTGTGGGCAGAAACTTACTGTCCTGGGCTGGCCTCTCACAGGCCACCAATTGTCACTCAGCTCTTGAGCCTTGCCTAGAATGGGAAAAGCAGTATATACCCTATTTGGAGAGAAGCTAAGGCAGGAATCAGTTGCCTTAGAGATGCAGGTATTTCCCTTCCACTCACCTTGGAGCACTCCTCTGCTCCCTGTTGCTAAGGCAGGCACCAAAGACTATCATCATCTTAAGGGAGTAAATAAGAGAGTGGAAATCATCCCCAGAGGGTACCAAATCCTTTCACTTTACTCAGTCTGTTGACTCAGGGATAAACTGTGCACACTGTCTTAGACTTGAAGGATGCCTGTTTCTCTCTACTTCTGGCACCCGTGAGCCAACCTATATTTGCCGTTGAATGGAGAGACCCCAAGTCAGGGTTAAGACTACCCACATGGGTTTATGAAGTCCCTGTTCTTAAACTCCCCGTTCTTACTCTTTGATGAAGCTCTTAGTGTGGACCTGCTTGAATACCGCTAAGGGCACCTGAATGTCACCCTCTGGTGGTGTGTGGATGATCTCATCCATGCACATACCTTGCAGGAGTGCCACAAAGCCCCAGAGGAACTACTTGAAATGCTTCAGCTGCTGGGCTACTGTGTCTGCTAAAAAAAAGGTCGACTGTGCTCTATAAGGTAGCTTATCTGGGCAAGTTATTGCTTTGGGGGTGGCAACAGGGGGACCCTGTCCTCAAGTAGGAGCCAAGCTATTCTGAATATTCCTGAGCCACAAGATAAAAGGCAGGTAAGAGAATTCCTGGGTACAGGTGGAAACTGCAGACTGTGGATACCCAATGTTGTAGAAATAGCAGAACTGTTATATTAGAGCCTGGGAGGAAATGGCCCTGTGAGCTGGCAGGGAAAAGAAAAGGAGGCATTCCAAAGGCTCAAGGTAGACTTGATGTCATCCCTAGCTCTCCAGCACTGATAACCCCTTCCACTTGAGGATGAACAACATGGGGTGGCAAAAGGAGGACTGACTCAAACTTTGGGACCCTAGGACTGTTTGTCTGAATGCCTAGACCCTGTTGCAGCAGAATGGGCAGCTTGCATCTGGGCCACTGCTGCCCCAGCACTGTTGTTAAAGGAAATTTGATAGACTAGCCACGGGACAGGGAGGAACAACCAATTCATGCCTGTGCCCAGGTCATTGACCACCTGAAACATAGACAACTGAATCACAGACGCTAGCCCCTTGGAAAGACAGATGTGACCTTGTTCACCAATGGAAGCAGTTACGTACAACACCGGTTCAGGTATGCAGGAGTGACTGTAGTGACACTCACACAGGTAATCTGGGCACAATCTCTGCCTCAAAGGACATCAGCCCAAAAGGCAGAACTGATAGCCTTGACCCAGGCACTAAAGTGGGGAAATAGCTGAATTGTCAACATCTGTGCCAATGGCCATTGTGCCTTTGTCACTGCACATGTCCCTGGTGCCTGGTACCAGGAACAGGGCCTGCTGGCCTCTGCAGAAAAGAAAATCAAAAACAAGGAGAAGATCCCCGTTTTCCTAGCAGTTTTTGCTGATATCCATTGTCTGGAATACCACAAAGGGGATTTGGTAGAAACCCAAGGCAGCAGATTTGCCGCTGTCACAGCAAGAAGAGCAGTCACAGAACCAGTGGGACCACTGCAAACATTTGGCCCTCCACATACATACACCTGTAAGGAAGCAAATTGAGCCAGACAGCAGAGGCCCACTGAGACAGAGGCCTGGTGGATGCTTCTAGACAGATGCCCCATCCTACCAGAAGCCGTGGCTTCCCATTCCGTCTCTCACAAACCCAATAGAGTGACCCGAGATCGACCAAATGAGAAGAATTAATCAGGGACGGGTACTTTCTATGCCACCCAGAGGAAAGAGATGAGTAAATTACCCGCTACTGTGTCATCAGCACTCTGGTGAGCCCGAGAGGAAGAAAACTCACACCTATGGGTGTTCAAGGAAGGGGCGGAGTCCCAGAGAACACTGGGAATTGGACTGTGCTGAGGTTACTCCAGCAAAGTTTGGTTACCTAAGTTGCTAGCTTTCATAGATGCTTTGTCAGGATAGAAGGCTTTCTTGCAAGGTCAGAAAGAGTGGATGTAGTTACTAAAAAAGTTTCTGATGGAGATTATCCCCACATTTGTCCTCCTCTCTTCTTTGGGGTCTGACAAATGGGATGACTTCATGGACAAAGTCTCTTTGCAAGCTGCTACAATGCTAGGAATACATTGGAAATTATATTGCACCTATAGGTCCCAGAGCTCAGGACAGGTAGAAAGAATTAACAGGATATTAAAGAGATACCAATTTAATTCTGGGCAGAAACTGGCCAGGAGGGGATAGAGCTGCCTCCTCCTGTTCTTTTTAGCATCAGGTGTGCCCTCTACCAGGACAAACTACACTGTTTGAAATAATGTTTGGCGGCAGCCTCCACTTACTCCTCAAAGGGAAGGCCATAGACTATTGAAATGCCTCATGATTCCTTCCTTAAATCCTATCAGGCACCACAGAAGATCACCTGAGACATCCCTAGTCTTCTATCACCCTCACCACCGACACTGCTTTTGACTGAACTGAAGCACAGATTCCAACCTGGGGTCAAGGTGTGGGCCCATTGCCTGCCCATCAGAACCCTGGAACTTTCCTGAAAGGGACTATACCCTGTGATCCTGACTACATCCATGGTCATCAAGGTATCGGGGACTGAGGCTTGAACCTACCACTCCCATTTTAAAGTAGACAAGTCTGGCCAAAACAAAGGTGAAAATGGAGACTAATGGGAGATCACCAGCTGCCCCAAAGGTGCGGTTCATCAGCGTCTCAGACTCAGACTGATGCTGATGTTGGGAATGTTGACAGGTATCTCTTATGCTTGAGTCACTGAAAATGTTAAAGTTTAGGACTGGGAGTTGTCATGGGAACCATGCATCTTTTTTATTATTTTAATTTTAAATAGCTTGTTTTACATGTCAATCCCAGTTCCCTCTCCCTCCCCTCCTCCCGCACCCCCCACCATCCCCCCATTCTCCCACCCTATTGCCAATTCCTTCCGCATAGGGGATATCTAGAGTCTGTCATTTCACTCAGGGCAGGGTCCAGGCACTCCCCTAAGAGTCAGGCTGAGAGAGCATCCCTCTTTGTGGAACCATGCATCTTATATCCATGGGCAGACCGTAGAAAAATTATGTATTCTACAAAATGTTGCCTTGAAGCCTGTGTTTAGGTTTCGGTCTAATCCTCTTTGAGGATTCTCCATTCCAGGCTGACAAAAAAGATTGGGATCGCTCACTTCTAAGATGCAGCATATTGGAGGCGATGTCATGGTCATTCCCAGGATGTGATAAAAAATATACTAAATGAAATCCTTTTTCATGTATGTCCAGCTGACAGGCCAATATATCAATATCATCAACAAAGATTATCATTGTTCTGATCCAAACGGTGAGGCTGAGTTTGTCTGAGAAAGGGTTACTGGACACCTAGATCATACCTCATTTTAGAGTAAGAACTCTCTCTCTGAAGGTGCACCTGTAGGAAATGAAGCACTTTTCTGCTCTGAGGCTCATGATCTGGAACTAACCGAGCACACAATCCTGGCTTAAAAGCTTGTTCTGGGGTTTCCAACTCGACATCAAGAGTTTCAGTTTTAAATGGACTGTGGAGTTCTCTATACGAGAAAGGGTTAGGGCTGCCCCCTATCCCCTGCTGCCCATTTAGCCCCACAGGCCTAGGTAAAAGTTGGATGCCTTAATCAAAGACTAGGGTGTGTGCCCTTCCTGTCCTCCCTCCTTGGACCACCCACCAATGGTAATAAATCAGCCTTCAATCTCAACCAAGTGGTATATGGTAACAGACTCACCCTAAACCCTAATTAAAAAAACAAACAAACCACAAAACAGCTTCATCTCCCAATGGCGTCCCTGAGTTTGAGACTTTAATGCTACTACACAGCTTGATTAAACCTCCCTAACCTGGGAAATGAATATTGGCTTTGCCTCAACTCTGGGCCTCCTTTTTATGTGGGGATAGGGCTCAGTCTTTATCACCTCAGCTACTAGTCCATCCGAGAATTTAAATTGTGAACCAGAGGAAAGTAAGTGCACCCTAGGAGACCTCCAAGGAACAGGTACTTGTTTAATCTCTTCAACTTATAATCACTCAGCTTCCTTTTATGGCCAATCCTATAGTACTCATGTGTACAATCAATAAGTCTGAATATATTAGAATGTGCTTTCTGGTTCCTTTAGGGACATGGTAGGCCTGCACATTTGGCTTTGCTAGATGTGTAGCAGCAGAGCAGCTAGAATTCAGAACATGGGAAAGGAATCTCTGTATTCTAACCTATACCCTTCCCCAAGTAGATATGTATACTAGAGAAGACAGTAGACAACAGTTGCCTGTATTTAAAGGACACTTTCACTATGAGGGCTAGGGTCTAATTAGAAGAAAAAAGAATAGTAACTCGGGTATAGTTATACCCCTCCTAATGATAGCAGGGATCACAGATGTGGCTGCCTTGGAAAATATTAGCTTCAGTTGCTCAAGATCAGACTTTCAAGACTCTAAATAACAGAGTAGACCAGGACATACAACATCTCAATGGTTCTATAGGACAACTTGAAAAGCAAGTATATTCCCTAGCAGAAATGGTTTTTACAAAACCATCGGGGATGAGATTTTGCCATCTGATGTGAAAAATGCTGTTTTTATGCCAACAACCAGATAGTTATCTGAGAAACATTATACACGGTCCAGAGAATCTTAGGTGCAAGAGCAGAGTGCGACGAAGCCTCTAGTTGGTTTCCATCCATTTTCTTTTCCCATGGATTACCACCCTTTGACCGCCTTAGTTAGACCTATCCTTTACCACTCCTTGTCATTATGATCAGCCTTTGAATTTTAAATTGGTCGACGATGGACATTTAAAAAAAAACGAACTCCGTTTTTAAAAAAATGGATGGTTTGATTATTCATATGATCTAAAGCCCCTGGGGAATGTGGTGGCTAAGAAAATTCCATTTTGTACCAGGTACTCACTTTTGTAGCTGTTGTCCTCTGACCTAAATTCCTAAAAGCTCTGACCCCTTGTCCCCTCCCCTAAATTGTGTAACTGTTAATTGTTAACAGCTTGTTCTGGCTTCTGTAAACACGCTTATCGCTGTGGGCAGGGGGAATGGCACTCTCTCCTGTAGTTGTTGGTGGGGAGAGTGAAACAGTTCCTCATGTCTAGGAGAGGGGGGTGATTCTTTGGTAGTTGTAAATTCCACAGAAGTGGAGTAATTGTGGCGTCTGCCTTTAAAAACCTTTCCCCAATTTGTGCAGGTGCTGCATATTTCTGATTTGGCTTAGAGATAGCAGTCCTGCTAGCGTAAAAAATAAATTTGGTTAATGACAATCTGATCTAGTCTGTAGTCTTTTCCTGGTGGTCTCAAATTCCACAACAGTAACTCATTAACAATAATCTTTTTAAGGACAAAGAATGACAAGTTAATGGTATCTTAACACTACTTTTCAGGATGTCATGTTTTTGCATTTACTATAAATTTCCCTTGGTAGATTATTTCCTTTTTCTTCTTCTTTTTTTTAACATTAAAACATTAAGGAAAATTAGCTAATTTAGTTTATTTCCCCCGAATCACATGATTCAGAAAAGATGTTTGGATTAAGGTCAATTTTTTTTTAAGTTTCCAGAGAGGACCTTCTATCAGACTCTTAGTCTTAAAATCAGGAATTTTTCAGCCCTGTCTCTGATTTCCAGTGCTCATCAAAACCCATTTTTAGACATGCCTTTTTTCTGCATTGCCTCCGTGTGACTGTGTCTCATAGGGATGCACATCTTGTGAGGGACATTGCTGGGGGTGACTCTGATGTCGGTGACTCCATGGAGCTGGGATCCTAGGAGCGAGGAGTCTAGCAGAAAAGAGTTTGGTCTGGGGAGTTGGGACAACAGACCCACCTGGGAGGACAGCCAGGAGGATGGTGAATACGAAGAGCCTCATTGCTGGTGGCTTCCAAGGGGGACGTGCCATTCAGGGTGGCTTCTCGTGTGAGATGCTGCAAGACAGTAACCAAATGAGAAGATGCTCCTCTGTAACACCTCTGTGCTTCCTGTCTCCAGAAACCATGTAAAGCCTGTTGAATTAATAAATGAATGCATGAATGGTGCTTCTTCATTGCTAAGAGCTCCCGGTTCTCACCTCCTCTCTCTCTCTCTCTCTCTCTCTCTCTCTCTCTCTCTCTGTCTGTCTCATATCTATAATAAAAGCTTTCTTCTAAACATACCATGAAGCAGCCATGTTGTCAGTTGATATGAAAAATATCAAACAATCGGCAAAGAATCGGCATTCTTAATTGCTCTTCAATAGCTACAAATACCTAAGCTTCATGTTTCTTTGGGGTAGTGATATGGATGGTATTTCTTCGTCATCATCCAGGACGCAGTATTGGATATCACACTGTAGCACAAATTCTAATTGGTCTTAATAATAAAAACCTGGAGTCAGATAGTAGGCAGGGGGAGCTGAAAGATCAGAGGCGAAAAGCAGCCCGACACTAGCTCTTACCTCTACCTCAGACCGAATGGACGATCCTTTCTCCACGAATCCTCAGACTGAAAGTTCTCTACGAAACCTCAAAGTGCATCCTCAGATGGTTGCCTCAGACTGACTGCTTGGGACCGACTGCCTAGAGTGCTGCCTCAGAATTGCTTAGACTGCCATGAACTCCTGTCTCCTCCTGCTTTATACTCCTCTTTCTGCCCAGCCACAGGCCTTTCTGTCTCCACCTCCTCAGTGCTGAGATTAAAGGCGTGTCACTCCAAGTGCTGGGATCATTCTTGTGTGAGCATTGTTTCTCTTTTAGACTGAATAAATTTTGTGTAGACCAGGGTGGCCCTGAACTAACAGAGATGGGTCTGTCTCCCGAGTGTTGGGATTAAAGGTGTGTGCCACCACTGCTTGACTTTTCTGGTTAACTGGGATCCTAGAAACAAAGAGTGCGGCTGCCTTTGTACTCTGATCTTCAGGCAAGCTTTATTTGTTAGATCATAAACAAAATATCACTGCGGCGCATTATATAACATGGCCCTGTCCTTCTGCGTCAATTACCCTCCCTGTATCCCTGAAGGTGGAGGGGTCTGACATGTTTTAGGTGGGTGATGAGTAAACTGGCAGAAAGATGCAGGTTAGCAATTCTGGGGTTTGTGAAGCTATATGCAAAGACTTGCAAATGCCACACAATGGTTAACCGTGAGATGGGCAGAGTGAGCTGGGGGGCATCTGAGCCCTGGATTGTCTGTGGTATCAATCTCCACTGCATCGAGACTCTGATAGTATGCTTATACTGGATGCTGGAATGCCTTTTGTTCGTCAAAGACTGTGTTTGATATTGTTTGTATAAACTGACAAAGTGACCCCTCCGTGGTATGGTTAAGAAGAAGTTTCTTTTGCTTGTTTGTTTGATGTTTGTTTTTATTTGTTTGAGACAGGGTTTCTTTGCATAGCCCTAGCTGTTATGGAACTCGCTCTGTAGACCAGGATGGACTCGAACTCATAGAGATCTGGCTGCCTCTGCCCCCCCCCAGTGCTGGGATTAAAGTCACATGCCACCACTGCCTGGCTAAGAAGGTTTTTTATTGTAGATATGAGAGTAAGAAGG
Source organism: Mesocricetus auratus (assembly GCF_017639785.1). Classification (NCBI taxonomy): domain Eukaryota; kingdom Metazoa; phylum Chordata; class Mammalia; order Rodentia; family Cricetidae; genus Mesocricetus; species Mesocricetus auratus. Next base: position 58,510,261 of record NW_024429266.1, read on the forward strand.
AGGAATGGTTGCAGACAGAGGCATTTGGAAGAGTCCAGAGCAGACAGAGAAAAAAGTAGACTGGACACGGCCAGCAGTCAGGACATGGCCAGGCCTATCTATGAGAGAGGATAGTATCCTGTCTATAAGAGGGAGTAGCAAGGGAGAGAGAATAGAGAAAACAAAGGGAGGGAGACAGGAGCAGAGAGCTACACAGAGAGGAAATTTAAAATATATCAAGAATAGCAGGGTTATAAGGAGAAGAGTAGCTGGGGGAAGGAAGCCGATGAGCTGGAGAGAGTTTAGGGGCAGGGGAGGAGGTGGGAAGGGCTAGGAGGCCAGCATGGACTTTGGAATGTATAACAGGGACTTGTTATACTGGGGGAGCCTGGAGGCCAGCATGGGCTTTGATATGTCAATAGATAGGTACCACAGGTAGCCATATGTCCCTTCTGTCAGAGGTCCCTTCCTTTTGGTAGAGGGGAACCAGCTTTGAAAATCCCCGAGGATTGCCTGCTTTTATTTAACTACCAGAAATCTTCTTATAGTCCCTGTTGAGCCCATTTCTGGATATTTTGACTGCCTTTTGCAGTCTGGGGAACTGGAGTTTCCTTTGGACCTGACATTATTCATTTGAGTTTTATAAGTGCTTTTGAAATAAGACAGATAGACAGACATATAAAATCACAAGAAAATTAAGAGCTGGAGATGACAAGTTATGCCCAAGGTTTCCTGTGACTCCATTCCAGGTTCAGACAAAAACAAAGATGTTGTTTTCTTTCCTACCTGGGGAGCTCTGTCAGACAAAGAGAGAGCATGCAGGCAGCCCAAACCAAAAGGTTCCCTAGACTCTAGGGCCTAGGGTAAGAGAGAAGAAAGGAGAGGGGAGTCCCCACTTACCAACAGACTTGAGGACTTTGCCTACCTTTAAACTTTGGAATGGATTTGATGGAGCTTTTAAAGGAGAGCAGCAATGATAATGGGCCCTAGCAATAACAAGTGCCCATAAAGATAAGGAAGCTGTAAGCAGGAGGCAGCCTGGGCATTATCTCTTGCTTGTCCCTAACTCCTGGTTCCCAGAGACTTCCTTCACTAGCTGAGCCAAAGGCAATAGGCTTGTTTATCTTGGTTATTTCTTTTCCTTAGGGGAATTTCCCATCTAGAAACCCTTTTATTTCCTTGTGGAGATAAAGGTATTTTGTTTCTTTAGTTCTTTGGAAGAATGAAGGCAGGGGGTGGGGACAGACAAGAGTGTCAGATGGCAACTAAAGGCTTTTTTTTTTTTACTGGGGTTAATGGCCCAGTTTTCTTACCAAGTCAATGATAAACCCCTGAAGTGGAGTCTTAGCCAAACTCAGTCTAATTTGGAGGTGATCAGGTGCCTGTGGGTGATCTGAGTGACAAGAAACTCCTAAGCAAAGGCAACTGTGTGGCCTATCTTTTCTGTAACAGTTGGCATGGGTAGCACCAAGTCCCAAGACACCTAGCACCTGCCCCTTGTGCCGGTCCTGGGTGCAGTCACAGATGGGAAGGTCAAATGTTTTCCACTTTTAAGAGCCCAAGCTAGCGGTGGTCATTTTTTTTGTTCTTGTTCTTGTCCTTGACTCTAGACAAGCAAGCTTCTAATACTCATGGGGCAGTCTTCTTTTCCCAGGCTCAGCTGGGGTGCTACCCTCCTCTGGGTGGGTAAAGTGATTTTCCTTTTGTTATGGAGAACCAGGTGCCAGGCTTTCCATGGTGGGAGACCTGACTTCTAGCCCAGGCCACCAATCATTTTGTGATACATGTTAAATGGTTAGGTGAGTCAGCTTGGAAGCAGGGAGATGTGTTTACCTCCAACTTAGCTGGAAGTCAGGTGTGAGAGCACCAGGCAAGCATATCATGAAGGAAAAATCTAGGAGAGAGTCACCTTGGCAAGGAAGTCAAGAGTCTACTCCCAGGGCAGATGGTGGGCAGGAGACATTTTCAAAAACAGTAATTCTTTGTCTAGAGCTAAAATTTGGAGCTGTTTCTCTGGTAGTAGCTAAAAGGACCCTGTGTTTAAGACATTTTCATCTCCATCAGACTTTCCCCCAAACCTAGGCAACCCAGATGTCAGAAAACCCCCAACAGCAGGGTGATTAGAGATACCCCACACCATCCCAGATGCCTTGGTAGGGTCCTCTTTCATGATTTAATGTATTGCCTCAGGAATCCCAGGCATAGATGCTATTACCTTATTGCTGCAGATGGGAGACCTAAGGGTCAGGTATTCTTGATCCCAAGACCTATATCAGAATTAGAACTGGGACCATGAATCTATTATTGTTTCTTGCATGAGGCCAGAGATCGGTTCTATGGGGTCATAGTCTATAGTGACTAGCTTAAGGAAGGTCATGTTGCCCCTGACTCCTCAAACTCCCCGACTTGGGAGACACATTTGCCTGTCAAAAAATAGCTTCTCTCTCTTCTTGATAAAGGAGGAGCGCACCAAAAGGACCTCCATCTATGCTATACAGTTCCTCATGTTGTGGTGACCCCCAACCATACAATTATTTTTGTTGCTATGTCATAACTGTGATTTTTCTGCTGTTATGAATCACAATGTAAATACCTGTATTTTCTGATGGTCTTAGGTGACTCCTGTGAAAGGGTCATTTGACACCCAAAGGGTCTCACTCCACAGGGAGAGAACTGCTGCCTTGTGTGATGTTTTACAAGATCAAAGATTACATTGTGAAGACCCATGACCTACACCAGGTATGATATGGTTACAGCCTTTTGACTTTAAAAACCCTACCCTGCTTTGTCTGGGTACTGAGAGTCTTGGTTTGCCCACTAGAGGACTCACTGAACTCTTAATTGGCTTAGTAAAGCCAAAGCATGGTGATACCCCTTGCACAGATTACTCACTATTATACTTACACTTAAGCTAGGGTTGAGCTATTTTTTCACTGATGAGACTGAGATGTCCCACATTGTTTGAGGTTTACTGTTAGTTTCCAAGTGTATTTATAACCTATGTCTCCAAGCTTGTAAGTTGGGGCAGAAGTACGGGCCACATGGGAGAATTGAGTTTGTCTCCTTATTAAGCTAATTTAGACAGCTCCCCTTTTCAACATTCAGGACAAACTTTCGCTCATCTAGCCTCTGATATCCCTCTTCTGAGGAAGGGACAGCTCGGCCTGGGTCTTAGCTTGGCTAATAAGCCATCTAGTCTTGTATCCCTGAAGCAACCTAAAGCCTTCACCTCCCATGAGAAGGTAAGGTGGGTTTCTTAAAGCTCCAGGGGCTTCAGACGGGACACAGAATGTGAGTTAAGAATACCAGAAGCTGAGTGACAGTTTCTGACAACCCAGGACTATGAACTTGAAGGAGTAAGATGCTCTGGAGTTAAGAATAGAGAGAGGGTGGCTTGGCTGTGAAGGCTTTCTTTTCATTTCTTTCTGAATAGTCCCTTCTGTTCCAGGAGAAGCTCTGCCTAAGTTCATTTGGGACTACCACTTTCATGTCTCACAGACCAAGAGTTGGGCACAGAGTGACATGAGCTTGGAAACTGTCAGTGAAGAAGAATGTCAAGGATGAAGAAAACTTAGTGGTCTGCTTTCCATTCTTTCATGGGATATAAGGAGCATTCTACCACTTGCATAGTGCTTTCACTGATAAAATGAAGGTAAGCGTTCCCGACTCATAACTTGAAGGGGGAATGCCTTGGGATGGGAGGATGTGGGGAAAGATGGAAGAAAAATACCTACAGACACAGTGTTAATGGCTTTAAGTGCCTCTCAACTGAAAGCAGCAACAGCTACTGTAAAGGCAGGAGGGTGGGTGGTAGGTATCTATCTCATCTTCATGGTAGCTGTGCACTGGGTTGAGCGGTTAAACCACCTACTCTTCAGCTTGGTTTCCCACTCTCTCTTGGGGGCTATGTGGATTTTTAAACCAACCCTTTGGGTCCCCATCTGTAAACTGGAGATGGCTCTGCATCGTGGAGAGTTGTCATACAGATCAAATGACAAAGTCCTTAGCAGAGTGATGGGATTGGAAGGGTTAACTCACTCACTCACACATCCTCTCTAAAGTCAAAGTAGTCTTCTCTTTCTTTTAGTCAAAGAGTGAAAGGGGACTAGAAGGCTGGGTACCCTATCAAGACTCAGAGAGAGTTGTTTAGATTGAGCCCTGTGACCCAAGAGGCAAGCACTGTGACCTGGGTTAGAAGAACACACTCTGAATTCTTTCCAAGACCCCTACTGATGTCAACTTTTTGATTTGTGCAGCTACCCTGGGAAGCAGGGTATAAAGCACAAATGGGTAAGAAAGTTGCCCAAGGTAGGTGCCCAAGTGAGAATGATAGAGGAACACACCCAGCAGAGATTCTCTGACATCCATATGCATAGGCATAGTCTGTGCACTTACACACACACACACACACACACACACACACACCACATGCGAAAATGATAAAAATAAATTTTACAAAAGTGCATACGAGCCTAGTCATCCTGGTGTGCTAGAGAGGGTCTTGCTGTTAGAGGAATCAGCAGGAAGAGGAAGGAGCAGGAAGGCCAGCTTTAGAGAGGGAGTAACAGTATTCTCTCCTCCCCACCCTTCACTGGAAAGGCAATTCTTGTGAAGAGTCACTTGGACCTAGAGGTGGTACCAAGAGTTCTTCCTGGAAACACAAGTTGTTATTTATTTAGAATTGGCCATGGGTTGGGAGTGTTACCTTTGCTTCCTGAATCTGGGGGCATCCATGCCAAAGCTCTGTCTCTGCTGCCATGCTGTGCCAATGCCAATGACTCTGCAACCCAAGCTTTCTTGTACCCAGAGTCACTGATTTTATAGGTTGAGCACCCCTTATCCAAAATGCTTAGGGTCAGAAGTGGGCTCCATTTTAATTTTTGGAATATTTTCAGATATGTGGTAAGATGTTTTGGGAATGGGTCCCAAGTCTAAACATATCCTGAAGGTAATTTTATATATTTTTAGTATGCTTATATTTTAGATGGATGCCCATTACCTGAGGTCTGGTGTGGAACTTCTGCTTGTGTGGTGTTGGCTTCTAAAATGTCTAGGTTCAGAACATTTAAGATTTTAAAATTACAGATTCAGGAATACTCAATTTGCAATTTATTTATTTATTTGGTTTGTTTCTTTCTGGGTAGAGTCTGTCTATGTAGCTGACCACTAACTCACAATCCTTCCATCTTTCCCACCTTAGCCCCACAAGTGCTAGGATTTTAGGTGTGTTCAGGTTGCATATATTTTTAAAATTCATTATTATCTATTACATTTTTAAATTGGAAACAAGCTTGCATCACATGTCAATCCCAGCTCCCTCTCCCTTGCATGTATTTTTTAAGATAAGTGATTTGTTAGGTGATATCAAAGTGTCTTTAAAACCATACTTACTGGGTGACTTGACATCATTTACATCAACTTGTGAAGTCTCAGCTGTAAGATGGGATTGTGGTGTCTACCCTTCTCAGATCCTTGGTGTTTGGGGGTGAGAAAGAGGTGAAGCTATGAAGTTCCAGGGCAAGCAGACTTACTAAACGGAAGCCGAAGTGACTGGTTTTTTGTGAATGAACCTCACAGATGCAGAGGTGTGCTAAGAAGCGGGTAATGGTCACAGAGCTGGGTATTCTCCTGACTCCCTGTTCAGTTCACTTGACAATAACACCACATCCAGGATGGGCATGACTGGAAAGGTCTGTATCTGGCTCAGAGTCGAACCTCTACTTTCAGCCGCTGGATAGATAGATGCCTTCTACTCAAATCCCCAAAACCAGCACACCCCTCTTTATCTATTAAGAAATCTGTAAGCTCCTTAGCATCAGGGGGAAATGTTAATGGAAACTGTCATACAAAATGTGTGTGTACCATCCTGGGTGGCTCCAAGTATAGAGGCAGCTGTACAGATGTAGCCGGTACAGAAGATGAAACCAAGCGGACACTGTCCTTTTGTCACTGTCTTTCTGTACTGGTTTAGGAACATTGTCAGGATGGACCAAGCTGAGGAGGCCGTCTGGTGGTTGCTTGGGTGCGTGTTAGGGGGTTAATCAGGGCAGAGGGCTGGTACCTGTACCTAGAAGGTGGCTCTGCCCCCCTTAGTCTCTTACTTCACAAAGGCAGTGCCCTCCCCATTTAGAGCAGGGTAGAGTGACACCATAATGCATCCTTGTTTCTAGTGGCACTAATATATGGAGGCAAGTCTGCATTGCAATTGGAAATGATTTCAAAGCCTCACAGAAGCCCCGAAAAAGCAATTGAGTGTGGCCCCCCTTTGCAAGGTAGATGAAGCTGTGTGCTTTGTTGTATAATCTGAATCTGGATCTGCCTGCCACTCAATTAATTCTTGAGTAACTGAACTAAGTTAAGACGCACCAAATCATTGTTATTTTGCAACACTCCGCACTTATTTTCTCATTTTAACCCCCTTTGACCAGCAGTGATAGCTGCTATTTTTAAATTCCCATTGTACAGATTGAGACTGAGACTCGGGAAGATTAGGTACTGTGTAAGTTAGTAACAGTAGGGGGATAAGGGAATTCGGAAACTAAGGGTAATGGGATATGCTGGCCAGAGATGTTGCTTCTTCTTGCCCATGATATTTTGCAGAAAAGGCATGCCCAGACACATGTCTGCCTTTCTTCATGCCCCTGGATATGCCTCTGTGATCCCTTGTGACATACAGTCACACAGTCTGCCCTGTCATCTCACCGTCTCTGCGAGGCTAGTAGTTGAGGGTCAGGGGATCATCTGAACCAAGATCCCAAGGAGCATCCTATCCCAGGATCCCAGGCAGCACACTTACTTTTAGCCACTTCTTTCTCCCCAGTTGATCCAGTTTCGGGGCACAGTCTGCCAGTCAGTGTGTACCCCTGCTTTTCTAGAAGCTTCCAGCAAGACACTGGTTGCTGCTGCCAAAACTGAAACTGCTCTGGGCTTGACCCGCACCTGACTCTTAAAGGGCCACTGTCCCATTAGGCAAAGTAGCCAGCCCGAGCACGTGACTCCCACAGATCCCAGCTCCCCTGGCTGGCTCCATTTATTCTCCCCTGTACTTGGGGAGACTGTGTCACTTGTGGATCCTCCATTGTTGCAGCTTCAGGATATGGGACAGAGTGTTCCTTAGTGTTTGGCCTCACATCCCCAGTCACTATGGATTGCCCTGTTCCCATGACATCCCTAGCACATGGAGCCTGAAATGCCATTTTGCTTTGAGACAGGGTTTCTCTGTGTAGCTTTGGAACCTATCCTGGAACTCGTGCTGTAGATCAGGCTGGCCTTGAATTTACAGAGATACATGTGTCTCTGCCTCCGGAGTGCTGGGATTAAGACGTGCACTGCCATTGACCTGTGGAATGCCACTCTTTGAGTGCCACCTGCAAAGTCCCCCTTCTCAGCCTAGAGCCTTTGGGACCTTGGGATCTGTGCTTCTCCCCTTTTACCCTGCCTCTACCTGTGCTCCCTGAAGCTGGGCTGAGTGGGGAGAGCGGTGTTAGGGCCCTGACCTGGCTACACACAGACGAGGACTCCTACCCGATGAGTTGAGATAGCATCCTCCCTCACCACAATTAGTTAGTACTTGGAACCTTCTCAGGTCATGACCTGTTTGGGTCTCCTAGGTATCTCCAGATATCATAGTGCTTCCTGTGCCACACAAAGGAGCCCATTGTCCAGCACACCCCACACCCTTCTGAGCTCCCCCTACCCTCGAAGTTCTGCGCACTGTACCTGTGCAGGGCTCATCTGCTCACCAGCTCTTCCTCGAGAGTCCTAAAGCAAACTCTTAGAAGAGGAAGGGGAAACGAGAAACAAGGGCTCGAGAAATAGGAGGGTCATACGTGCATGTGAGCTCAACCCACAACGCAATCGCAGGTTTTGATGGAGAGAAGAGAAACTGTATTTTTTATTATGGAATTCAATTTGAGACCATAAAGTCCACAATCTGATTGATGCAAAGAAAAAACAAAACAAAAAACAAACAAAACCTGTAGTCACTTCCTAGAGAGTTCAGTCCAATTCAATGGTATTCCAGATTGGGTTTGTTTTCCCCTTTGTCTTCCTTTTTCTCCTCTGAGTGGCAATGTAGCTCCTGGGGCAGGGAGAGACCTGTGATTTTGGCATTGGTCTGCTGTGCGACTGTGTTGGCCTTGTTCCTCTAAACGAAAAAGCGACTTTATGAACCAAAATAGACCTCATCCCACCTGGTCAGTGGGACCTTTCATCCTTGCTCATCCCATGGGCTCTGGAGTTCACTCTGTACTTTCTTGTGACTACTGCTCAGTTCCTTCAGCAGGACTCCAGGGCTTCTCAGCCCCTCTTCGCCCTGCTTGTGGCTGCAGAGTGGACTGGCCAATCTGTAGCTTCCTGGAGTCTCTTGGAAAGCCACGCTCCTGTAATGCCTATGTAGCCTTTAAATTCATGTAGTTAGAGTTGCAATGGGTGATGGGGAGACTGTGGACCACTGTTAGTTTAGAGAGGAAAGGCAGTGTTAACTGGAATTTCCAAACTGTCCAGATGCTATTATAGAGACACATCAGTAACCAACTTCTCTTTCTTCCTCATTAGCAATTCCTTCCTCCTCATCCCAGGGAGGATGGTTAGTGGGAGATGTGCTGGGGAGGGAGATGTATGGGGACAGAGATGGTGCAAACTGTTTCTGCCATCTGGGAGCTCCTTGGACAGCTTTCTGTTCTATGCCCCCTTCTGTTTAAACCCAATAGTCAAGATAGTTGTGTTGCTTCCCCCAAAGCAGGGATTAGCTTGTGTGTAGTGTCAGGGATGTAGTAGGTACTGAGGAAAGCCCCTGAATATTAGCACAGATACTTGATGAAGGAAGAAGAGAGGAGGGAAGGAAGTACATCAACTAAACCATCACTTCTTTTTCTGCCCTGGAGGTGGGGGGTTTTGTCTCCTTGTTTTTTCCATGCACAACTCCAAGATGACGGATGGCTCTCTGAATCATGGACTGGTAGCACAGAGGTATCCAGAAATGTTTTAGCAGACCATATTAAATACACACGTCCACAGAGAAACATGTTAGGTGTGTTCCCCACATACCCAAAGCCTGCCTCTCTCACTTAGGGATCAAGCTTTGGGAAAGAGGAAATATAAAAGTAGAACCCAGTGCATTATCAGGAAGTTAAATTCTTGTGGCCAGTTTTGAGTTCTGCCACAAGCTGGTGGTGTGAGGACAGTGGTTCTCTTCCCCTGCCACACTGCATTTTCTCTCTCTAGACCACAATGAGTGAGCCCTCCTCTGAGGTGGAGGAGCTGGCCCACAGATAGGGCATGTATCTAGTGTTTGACTTAGTAAGGGTGATGACAACAATGCTTTCCAAAACTTACTTCATTTGCTCAAGTCAATCGTCTCCTAATAATGAGAAAATATGACCTAGTTCTCACCCAATGTGGGGAGGGTCAGAACTACTGGGCCTGAGTCAACACACCCGTATGCTAGCTTTGGCTCTGCCTCCCCTTTGCTGAGTGACCTTTGCCTAATCACTTCCTCTTTTGGTCTGTGGACTTTTCATCTATAAAATGAAAGAGCAAGACCGACTGGTTTGTAAGGCCTTCTATGTGTGCCAGTTGAGCACTGTGTGAGCTTCTTGTGGCGACTAACAAATGACCATAACCTTAGTACTGGGAAACAACAGAAGTGTGTTCCTCTTTGGTTCTGAAGAATAGAAATCCAGGACCAAGGTGGCAGCAGGGTCACCCTCCTTACAACGTCTCTAGACGAGGACTTGATTCTTGCCTCTTTCAATTTCTAGCTTCTGCTACCGTTCCTTGACACCCTTTGATGAGCAGCTGAACCTTCCAGGCTCCGCCTTTGTAGTCACGTTGTGTATAGCGCAGATTTCCTAGATGACACTTGTGACAGCATTTAAGGGCCAATCCCATAATCTGGGATGATATTTTCATCCTATCATCCTGAATTTAATCCTATCAACAAAGACATTTCCTAAATAAGGCACATTTACAGGCTTCTGGGATTAGGACATAGATACAGCTTGGAGACAGGGTCTATGACAGGCATTTCCTCTGACCATGATCAGTTAGAGATCCAAGGAACTGGAAATATTCAGATGTGTGTGTTGCTGTTTTCACGGGGTGTATAGCCATCACTCACATACAACGCTGTCCTGCACAAGTCAGGAGGAAACCAGCATGCCGTGGCAGGGCAGCCTGTGAGAAGGGACAGGCTCTGCACCCAGACTGTCCTGGACTCATACCCGGGGCTTTCCATCTGCTAACTGGGAAGGCTTGGGCAAGTGACTTGATGTCTTTGGACCTGCTTATCCTAAATCCGTAAAGGTGTTACAAAGTTGATATGTGTAATGCCTGGAACTTAGCAGGTGCTGACCATTCATGTCTGATGATCATGAGACAAAACAGGAACTCAGAACTAGGAGCAATTCTGCCCTGAACCCTGAAGATCCATGAGCACAGATGTGAAACGATGCCCGAGAGTATTTAGGAAGGAAGTGGCAGAGATAGGCCTATAACCAAGACCTTTCTGCTTTGGCTACCTGCCACCCCACCCCACCCCATCTTACCCCACCCCACCCCACCACACCACACCCCTGCTGCTTACCAATGCCTTCACAGCAAGGATGAATATTTTGAATTGCATTTCCATGGGCAGCAGGAGTTTCCATTTGCCTCCTTTGTTGATCCAGTGGATTGTAGAAGGCCAAGGCCCACACAGATCCAACCTTACTTGTCATTAGCTTGATGCTCTAAGACTATGGATTGATCCAATCCCTGCTGCTGGAAAAGGAGTTCCTCAAATTATGCATCCCTTCCTCAGTTGGCACTGTCATCTGTTACTGGCCTGGGGTTTACTTTGGTTCATTTTTCTCTGCCAGGTAAAGAATTAAAAGGCAGGTAAAAGTCTCAGACACAGCAAACAGAGTTAACTAGTGAAAAAGGCTTTTATTAGGGGTGAGGACACACACATAGGGAGAAAGACACCCTGCAGAGTAGAGAAGGATCTTGGTAGCTGAAGTCCAGTCTCTTTTTGAGGGTTCTGGGTTTTAAGGGTATTTCTCCCATAATTAAGGGTTGACCAGTTTGAACAAAGATAGGGAGGCTGCTAGGCCCACAGCTTTGGGGGTAAATATGTCCTAATCTAGCCTTGAATTTGTGGGGCCTATATAAAAGCAGATGGCCCTGCTGGTGGTAGGAAAAACCCACCAGGCCTTTAAGAATCAGAAGTGTGAGAAAGAAGGCAGATTTTGCCATCTTTATTATGTATTGGTGGCCTTTCTTTCTATATGTCTGCCAATGAGGTATCTATCTAACGTCTAGGCCTTAACATCTGGCAGGGGATAGTCCCTGTGATTGTTGCTTTGCAAGGTGTATGAAATAAAGACAGAACAGATGAAGTGGTGTTTACCATCAGCTCTGCTTTGGCTAAGTCAATGTTTAACCCTAGTCCTAGAATCAATGTTTAATCCCAGAACAACCAGTTGTATAATCCAGCATTCCCTATCAAGCTGAGAGTATAGTCAGTTCACCATTAATCACTGAAAAGCAGCATTGAGACAGTAATCTGCCAAGGCTAAATTGCATCCTCTCCACCTTTGAAGGGGGCATCAGCTGTTTAGAATTCTTTACTGCACAGCAGCCCATCAGCAGACAATGATAGAGCTTTCTGACCTCCTGCTTGTCCCAATTCTGCCTAGGGACAATGGAGAAGAGCATGGGATGGGACTATTGCCCCTGTTTGTCCAGTTGGCAACCAGAGAGCTATAGATAGCAGCAGACTAAGTGCGTCTCCTTGTTTTGAATCCCGCCAAGAGAGATGGAATGGAAAAGTCCAGTTGGCTAGTACTGGGTGAGTTTTCTGAAACTTGTTGAGCCTAGACCGAGGCGTAATTGTTTTTTTCACAGGCAAGTCTTCCTTTTAAAGGGCAAGTAAAGAGAAGGGGGGGGCTAATTATAAGCATCTCCTACTTGCCTGAATGTTGGGCAATGTATATAAACTGAGGACATGACCACTCCAAGGTATGGTTGAAGAGAAGTTTTTTTTTTAATTGTAGATATGAGGAGAGGACAGGCAGAGGCATCTGGGAGAGTCCAGAGTGGGGAGAGAAAGTCGTAGACTCAACATGGCCAGTAGACTGACTGGGGTCATGAGGAGGGGTTGGAAGGTAAGAGAGGACAGGAGATAGATAGATAGATAGATAGATAGATAGATACAGAGAGCGAGATCACAAAGAGGGCCAAAGAGAGAGAGGACCAAGAACCAAGAAAGAACCTACAGAAAACATGACCAAAATGACAGGGTTGAGTAGGAATGAGAAGCTGGGGGAGGGAAGCCTGTGAGCTGGTGAAGTTTAGAGTAAGAGTCAGGCTGAGAAGAGCTGAGAGGACCCAGATAACAGCATGGACTCTAACAGGTATTTGCAGTGCTGAGAGAGCCTGGAGACCAGCACGTGATACTCTAACAGGCACCACAGCTAGCCATTTGCCCCCAGTTTTGTTTGGACCTGACAGGTAATTCTTTAGTGGCTTTGTGAGGGCTTGCCTAAAGGTCTCAAGGCATAGAGTCTGCCACCTGGCAGTATCATGCCAAGGAGGGAAAAGAGGCTGGCAAGCAAAGAAGCAGAATGTAGGAGATTGGGTGAGGGAAGAGGGCTGTGGACAGGATAGCGGCTCTCAGAAGAGTCACTTACAGACCAAATATGCATTCCTGTCTTAGGGTTTTCCTTCTGCCCAGATGAACACCCCGAGGTACCTCTTCCATGACCACCTGCTGTGTCATTACCAGACATTCAGTCTTTCACTGTTTGCCCAGCATTATTGACTTCTGACAGCCAATCAGAGAGTGAATGTAACTTCTGGGGCCCCTGGGATGGCAGCATTGTGGAACCCTTTATCAGTTTGGCCGAGGGAGAAGTAAATGAAGAGATTGTGGCAAGGCTCCTGAGGCAGGCTGTTGACGGTACACAAAGCAAAGCTGAATGCAATAAGTGGAGCTGGGCAGTGGTGGCGCACACTTTAATCCCAGCACTCTGGAGTCAGAGGCAGGTGGATCTCTGTGAGTTCAAGGCCAGCCTTGTCTATGGAGTAGGCTCCAGGAGAGCCAGGGTTTTTTTTTTTTTTAGTAATCCTGTCTCAAAAAGAAGAAAGAAAGAAAAAAAGAAAGAAGGAAAGAAGAAAGAAAGGAAGGAAGGAAGAAAGAAAGAAAGAAAGAAGGAAGAAAGGAAGGAAAAAGGGAAAGTTGGCAGTGACCCAACAAGATTTCAGTTCCCCTTTAGGGATCTCCCAGGCTCTGAGGAGCTTTGAGGCTACTATTCCAACTTTCAAGGACAGATGAACAAGTCTTTTCTGAGGTTACAAAACCACTGTCCTTCCCCCTCTCACCCCTACACTTGGCTAGGGAGAAGGAGGAAGAAGTTTTGAGTAGACATCCAAAGTCAACAGGCGAGTGCCAGGTGACAGGGCCCAGCCCCTCTCATAAGCCACTGGGGTCCCCCTGCAGATTTACTGTTTCCTTGTTCCTGGTCTGAATTGGACCTGTAGCCCAAGGTGTGCCAGGTAGGCAGACACTGGAGAAATAGCTCCTGTAACACCTGCAGCATGTGTTCCCCCTGAACCTCAGGGTTTCCAACTGTGAGAGGAGACTCTTTCTGGTGTTGAATATTGTCAGTAACTGCCAGCTGCCTATGCCACGCTGTGGTGGTCCGGAGCTGGTTGCATCTTCTAACCAATGTACCTTTCTTGTGCCAGGCTCTAAAGAAGCAAGTGTACTATCCTTTGCCCACTTTGTTTTGTTTCTGTTTTTAATGTCTTGTGAGGCAGGGTCTCATTCTGTTGCCCAGAATTTGCTCTTACAGCGCAAACTGACTTTGAACTTGCAGAACTCCTCCCTCCTCTGACTCCTCTATCCTGGGATTACAGGCAAGGGTCACCATGTCCACCCACCTTTGCCTGAACTCTTACCAACGTGAGCTGCCACATCTTCTCCAAAGGATCTAGGCAAGCATTCGATCCCTCTAGACCTAGTAGCCTGGCTCTCCTCCTCTGCTCTAAAACACTCTGAGTTGGGTTCAGGAATTTGCAACTCAGGGAAAGAAGTGATACTAACTGACAAGTGTGTGCCAGCTTTGTTGCTTCAGAATCATAATTCTCACATGCCTCTGTGGTAGGGTTGAGGCCTCTTGTAGTTGCTACCTCTCTGCAGGCCGTCGGCAGACCCCTGCGCTCTGCGTGGATAGTTGAGTTATGCTTGTCTTTCTGCTGACAGTGAGGGGGCCAGCAGGCCTGTTCCCCAAGCTGAGCTATGGCATTTAATGAAGAATGGAGAGTGTGGTGATCCTGATGGCACTCGCAGGGTCACTTACAGTGTATGCTTGTCAAGCTGTCAGCCTTGGAATGGTCTCCCCAGTGGGGGATGGTCTCCAACTCTGTTTTGCTCATGCATCCCAGTGTGTCCTTGGGTGACGGAAATCTTTCAGGCAGCTACTAAATGGATTCAGTACTTCTCAGACTCTCCTATCCGAGGCAAAGAAACAACCTCTGAACTGTCAGTAGTGATACAATCTAGGGGTCTTGAGATTATACCATCTAGGGGTCCTGTTCTATTTACTTTTCTCTGCCAGTTAAAGAATTAAAATGCAGGAAAAAAAATCTGGAATGCACCATGTAGCAGCAGAGAAGCCTCAAGCACCACAGACAAAGTTGAAAGTGGAAAAAAGTCATTTATTGGGGGTGAGGAAACACGCTCGTGTGACGGCCACACAGAAAAAGACCCCGAGCAAAGCATAGGGGCGGGTAGAAGCTGAGAACTCCAGTCTCTTCTGAGGGCTGGGGTTTTAAACCCTGTCGAGAGTTTTCCTCCCTTAATTTAGGGTTGGTCAGTTTGAAAAAGGCAAGGATTGGTGACCGGCCCAGAACTGTTGCGTCTTCGGTCCTGATCAGGCTCGAACTTGTTAACCCAATCCACCAGCAAGCATCCTGCTGGTGGGAGACAGAAGCTCACAAGGCTTTGTTTTAAGCCACCAGGCTTTCGTCTCAAGTCAGGAGGCTGAGGAAGATGCCGGCCGTCTTGGAGGACTGCCGTTTTTATTACCCTGTATGCCTGTCAGAGAGACTGCTTTACTCTCTATCTCTCAGTCAGGTGCAGTGACAAGCGTTTGTACCTAGTGACCTGGGATACATGGACACTCTTACACATCTTTGACATTTGAGTTCCATTTGTCCAGATGTCACCAAGCACTTCAGGGCTGAAGTTTCAGTTCTCAGTCTGGCTTCGTGAATGCCACCCCCACGCCACCCCACATCCCCCTAAGCTTAGACAAGTTATTGATTAAAGAGAACCGATGACTGGAAGTGACTGTGCAGTTTTCCCCACACACGAGTCTCAAGGAGAGAAACAAGCCAGCCTGAGGAAAGGCCTGACTGACAAGGTTATTGTCAGGTAAAGGAAACCCCAACTCCCCAAAACCCAGAAGGCAGTGAAGGTGTCCAGAAATGACAGTCTTGCTCTAGCTGAAGGATACTGCCAGCATTCCTCAGGAACCCCAAGAAGGTTTCCATCCACCAGAAAGAGGCACACCATCCTATCTCCCCCTCCAGTGGTGGGTGAGGCATCTGTCTCCCTATTGACGTGTATCTGTGGTACAGACAAAGCCCTTGCTGACATGCTGACTCCAGGTTGGGTTGCTATACATTTCAAAGTCAATGCTAGCCTCGCAAGCCCTTCTCATCCCCTCCTCCTCCACTATGCTAGCTCCAAGGCTGCTGCCCCACAAACATCCCCCCACCATAGCTGTTTGTTCCGTATATAAATGCAAGGTTTTCCCCTCCCCTAATGCCAAGCATCCTGTTGTCACCATTCTCTCTTGCTCTTCTCTGCTATTCCTGCTTCCCTAGCCTGCTCATGTCCTCTCTGCTCTGGATTCTTCCAGGTGCCTTGGAATGTTCTCTCTCTCTCTCTCTCTCTCTCTCTCTCTCTCTCTCTCTCTCTCTCTCTCTCTCTCTCTCACACACACAATAAAAACCTTCCCCCAATCATGAAGCAGTCATTTCAGTGGTTTCTTTACTGAGTCCTCGATTACAGCTATCAATAAATACAATCAAGATGAGGGACAAAATAATAGTGACCAAGGATAGAGACTGCAGGGGGCGGGGAGCCCATGTCCCGGTGTACTTTCTGCTTGGAAGTATGAGTTTCCTCTGAATGTCAGTTTCCTCATCCATAAAACGGGAATGGCCATAATTAGCTTTCAGAACTGTTGCATGTAGTGCACACAGAGTGAGCTGTGCAGAGACGTGTGAATGAGAGGTTAGCTACACGCATTAATAGGTAGAAAGACAAAGGGCATCAGAGGGCTATGCCCAGTGGTTTCACCTTGTGAAAACCAGCGGCATACCTGAATCCTGAAATGAAAGTAAGTGCCTCTGACTCTAGCCTAGTAAGGAAGTGTCCCCTGCCCTCACTTCAGTGGCAGGAGCTGGTGCTGGTAGAGTTGGCCTGCTCTGTGTGGTTTGTCCCTGACCCTTTCAGCCCAGCCTGAGTCCGTTGGACCATAAAGGAGAGCTGTAAACAGGGCTTGCCCCATTTCCTTCTCTATGGCTTCTACCCAGATCTTATCCCGCCTCCCCCAAACACTAGCTCCTCCTGGTGGATCTCTGAAATGCCTGTACTCCTGGAAACTTCCCTGGCCCCAGTGCCTGACTGCAAGGCCTCCTTCCCTCCCACTCGCCCTCTTCCACTAAGATGGGCAGTCAGACAGGATACCACAGCTGCCCAGCTCAGGACAAAGAGTATCAGAACCGTTCAGAGGAAGGAGAAGGACCAGCAAGGGGTGGCAGGAAGCTCCTGAGGAGACAGATCTGATTGTTCAAGTCAGACACATGTGTATCTAACAGTCTTGTGTAGTCTTATGGCTTAGTGCAGGCATTGCAAGTTATGGTCAAAGGCCAAACGCAGTTTCCTGCTTCTGTGAGAGTTTTGCTGGAGTGTGGGATAGCCAGTGGTTTGTGTACCCTCAGAGATGGAGCAGAGTGGCTGCCTCAGAGGCTGCCAAGTTGGCAAATCTAAGATAGTTGCTGTGTGGCCTTTGGAGGCCATGTCTTGGTTTAATGTTTTGGCTTCCATAGTGAGTGGTCTAGGGAGACCCAGTTCAGTGAAACTGCTTTCAGGCACACTAGATCAGCAGACATGATACCCCACTCTCAGGGGTTTACCATGTTCCTTTGCATAGTTAAGGCTCTAGGAAGCTCTGCGTGTAAGAATCTCTGTGGATTAACCTAGCATTTCCCTAACTTCTTTGAGCTACAACTTAATTTCTTCTGACTGCCTCTTAATATCCCAGGAAGCCTATGGATGGATACTCCGGGTAAAGACGGATGGGTTAGGGTTAGCCAGGTCAATCAGCCTGAGTTTTTGACCCATCGCAGCCATCAATAAACTAAGTGGTCTTGACTGAACTGTGTACCTGTCAAGAACTGCTTCTTCATTGGTGGGATGGTGGCTTTTCTGCCCCTCCTACTGGTTTCTCAGGGAGACTGAGGTAGCGGGCAGAAAGCTGTGTGAAGTGATGGTTGTGGTGTGGTGCACTTTTGACAAGTTCTGCTTAATTAACCCTGCAGTGGTGAAGTGGAAAGACACTAGGCCAACATCATACACTCTCTAGTCTTCACTCTGATTTTACTAGCTTGGTTACCTGGTGACTTGGTGACTCCAAACAAGTGATTCCTTCCACTGGGGCTCAGATTCCCTCTAAATCAGCGGTTCCCAACCTTCCTATTGCTGCAACCCTTTAATACAGTTGCTCATGTTGTCATGACCTCCCAACCATAAAATTACTGTCATTGCTATTTCATAACTGTAATTTGCTATTGTTATGAATCATAATGTAAATATCTGATATGCAGGATATCTGATATGTGACTCCTATGAAAGGGTCGTTCCACCCCCGAAGGGCCCGAGAGCTACAGGTTGAGAACCACTGCTCTAGATTAAGTATCTGTAACTCTGGAGTTCTGTGTTTCTACTTGGCTGGTTGCATTTAACCTGCCTCCTTACCTAAGACAAGACTCTCCTAAACCCCAAGGGCATATATCTTGGCTTTCTCAGTACAGTATCTGGGGTCATGACCAGATATGAAGAGATATTTCTGAAGGACTTTGATGCCACTGACAGTTTAGAAGGCAAGGCCAACCGTTCTGGAAATGTCAGCGTCCCGGTTCTTAACTTGGTATTGGCACTCTTCTGTCCCCACTGTTTCTGTTGCTCAATGCCTGTACTACCCACATACAGAGTACAGGATATGGAACCCTTCCTAATTAGTGCATCAGCCAAAGAAAAAGAGCAGATGGGACAAGATGGTAGGGTCAACAGAGGGCCAAAAGTTCCCCAGCAGACATGGTTATAAGGCAGAATCCACATAAAATCCCTCTCAGTTGTCCCTCTCTCTCTTCTCCTCCCAAGCCATTTCCAGCTTTGTCCACAGCCTTTGATAGCAAAGATTTATAAACAGTGGGACAAGAGGAGATTGATCACGAAGGTGAAAACCTAATGAAAAGTACCCTCTTCTTCCATCATTTAGGAAAATCCCAGAAAATCTTGAACTGGTCAAAAGATTTACAGTGTGATGAGAACAGGGTCAAATGGGGAGAAGAATAGATGTTCTTTCCTCCTGTCTCACATAGAACCACCCACTGATGTGGCCAGCTAACGCCCTCCCAACCAAAAGTGATGGAGGCACCTGGGGATTCAGACCTCTTGCCCAGGTAGATCCACAGAGTCCACTAAGGCCCAGGCCATCCTCAGCCAAACAGGTATGGGCATTTAATTGGCTGCCCCCCCCCCCCCCCCGAGTTGCAAGTTCTCTGGAGATTTAGTGAAACAGATAAAATACAGTTACTGTCCTTAAGGAGCTACATTTGCGTTTGCTCAGATGAGCCTGGTATATGAGAGTGCTGAGTGTGAGCAGCAGGCTTTGTACTAACAAGCACAGAGAAAGAAGGGTACCCAGAGAGGCAGAGGCAACAGGGACAGCACAGAGCTGCATTCTCCTCCCTCCCTCCCCCTCCCTCCCTCTCCCCCTCCCTCCTTCCCTCCCTCCCTTCTTCCCCTCTCTCCCTCCCTTCCTCCCTCGCTCCCTCCCCCTCCCTCTCTGGTACAAAGAAGCTTATAAGGGGCAGTGGACTAAGCAGTTTAAAAACAGCCAGATCGCAAGCCCTTTCCTGAAGCCTTCTTTGCATAATTGTGCTGTCACCTTTGGCTGCAGAGAGTGCCTGACCCTCTGAAGCCCGAGCTGGTAGGCCCGGTGTCCCCAGTTGGAGGCTGAGCTCAGTTGGCTAGTCTTTGTGTGGGTGAAGATGAGAAGGGGATGAAGAAGCCTTGGAGAGATCTGGTCTTGGTCCTCCTTCCATGGTGACTGAGCTGTTTACTTTTCCATCCTCAGGGTTCTGGTCCTCCAGGACAAACAGGCTGCCTTGGGCAGGAGGAAGGTCACCTTGGTGCAAGTTTTTTCCCACATTGGGGAGCTTGTCTGGTAGGAGATGTGTCACCTGAATTAGGGTGATCCTTGGTGGCCTTTCTGCCTCCTTAGCTGCAGAGACATAGAGAAGGCTGTGAGTATCCTGGGACAGATACACAGCTTTGCCTTCCTAAGAATGAGACAGACGTATGTTTCTGAGAATTTCCTAAGACAAAAGCTTGATAGTTGGGCCCATTAGAACAAAACCAACTGGTCCAGATAATTTGATCCCTGGCCCTGGGAACCTCAGCCTCTCTCTCACTGCCTCCCAGAAAGCCCCAATCTCTTTTTACCAAGACCACACAGTGGAACACTCACATGGAGCACTTACATTAGGAGTCTGCATCTTTGGAACATTACAATGAGAGTAAGGCAGGCCGCGCAGAAAGTTTGCCAGTGTGGCTCCATGCCTATGGTTAACAGTTCTTGGCATCCTCCACAGATCTCCTTAAGCCAAGGAATGCCACTGAGGCACAAAGTGGAGAGGGAATTTTATGAAGCCACGACCGAGCATAGTGCAATGGTTCAGAGTAGAATTTACCTTTTCTACATCCAAAAGTCTGGGCATGCAGCAATCTAATCTGACCTAGCCCTGAGGGTATCAGGTGGAAAGGACCATTCGTCTCCTAGCTTTGGGGTTACTTAAGCTCAACTCACAGGTCCTCTCTCTCCGGAGTCGCCTTTTTA
Organism: Mesocricetus auratus; assembly: GCF_017639785.1. NCBI lineage: Eukaryota > Metazoa > Chordata > Mammalia > Rodentia > Cricetidae > Mesocricetus > Mesocricetus auratus. Next base: position 58,530,417 of record NW_024429266.1, read on the forward strand.
GTAGGACCAGAGACGCAAGCAGAACCAGGACCAGCACAGTGGAGACTGGAGTCAGGATCCAAGAGTTGCTTTCTCCTTCTGTAAAAGCACTGCAGGGGGAGGAGTCAAGGGGGAGAGGAGCACGGGTCAGGGAAGTTGGAACTAGATGACTAATTAGACCACTAGCCTTCCTCTCTCATTTCACAGATGGGCGAGCTGAGCTCCAGGCTAACTGGCCACCCTTGTCCCTATAACTGGCTCTCAACAGAGCTGTTCTCTTCAGTTCCTGAAGCCCCAGTCTTTTGCTTCACTCCACCCTCTTGCGCGTGGGCCACAATGTGCCATATTGAGAAAGAGGATGAGTGACAATCAGGAGGTTGGCTTTGGCATCTGGCTCTGTCACAACTTTTCCTTTCGTCTTAACCAAGTTATTTCTGTTCTCTGGAGTTTTGGTCCTCACATTAAATAGAGAGTGCTGGGGATTTCAGCTTAAAGATTATTTCATGATATCATTTAGATTTTTGCTTGCAAACCACCAGAAAGCATTCAGATAGCATTATTAGTGGCCACTGTACGGACACTGAAGTGTGGAGGATGATAGTTGATGCTTATGCCCCCCATCCCACCCCTTACTGATTCGTAGGTACAGAGGGAAAGAGGTCCTCAGGAGGAAGGGCTGGCCAAGAAACAAGGTGTCCAGGGACCCAAGGCTTACCTCTTCATGGATGACTCATTGCCAGGGGTCCGCATAGGGCCATCTGGTGAAAGTTGACTTGGTGCTGCGGGTCTACTTTCTCCACCAGTGTTTTCTAGGCTCCAGTCGATGCTTCCAGATGTCATTTGCATATGTGTAGTATTCTCTGTCCATGCGTTTGGAGCTGGGGATGACTCTTCCGCAGAGTCTAGCGTTCGCTGATTAGAAGCCTCCATTGCTTCTTGGAGAGTTTCCAAGGTCACATTTTCTGAGATCAGGACTGATGGTCTGTTGGCTCCTGTGGTCTTCCTGAGTGCTTCTGGAGACATGCTGACCTCTGTTTCCTCCTGCGGCCCATCAGCTGCTGGAGTCGTGCCTTTCTTCTCGCCTTCACTGGTGCTAGCACTAGTTGTTGCTGAGTTTCTGGTGCCCCATATCAAAACACCCTGGGTTGTGCTGAACATGCTTTTTGATTTTGAATCTGGACTCTGTGGAGTGGGAACTATTGCCTTGATAGAGCCCTCCTCTCTGCTGCTTGTCCCTGGAACCATTGTCCTGGCTGCTCTTGGGGTTTGTCTTCCATTGGCTGAAGCTATAGTTTTGCTTATTCTTGTAGTTAGATCTGTTCTGTTCCGTTCTGAGCCTTGACCTTCTAGAATCTGGGTGACTCCCGGGGTCCATCTGTTGGCTGTAGTTAGATCTGTTCTGTCCTGTTCTGAGCCCCCACCTTCTAGAGTCTGGGTGACTCCTGGGGTCCATCTGTTGGCTGTAGTTAGATCTGTTCTGTCCTGTTCTGAGCCCCCACCTTCTAGAGTCTGGGTGACTCCCGGGGTCCATCTGTTGGCTGTAGTTAGATCTGTTCTGTCCTGTTCTGAGCCCCCACCTTCTAGAGTCTGGGTGACTCCTGGGGTCCATCTGTTGGCTGTAGTTAGATCTGTTCTGTCCTGTTCTGAGCCCCCACCTTCTAGAGTCTGGGTGACTCCTGGGGTCCATCTGTTGGCTGTAGTTAGATCTGTTCTATCCTGTTCTGAGCCCCCACCTTCTAGAGTCTGGGTGACTCCTGGGGTCCATCTGTTGGCTGTAGTTAGATCTGTTCTATCCTGTTCTGAGCCCCCACCTTCTAGAGTCTGGGTGACTCCTGGGGTCCATCTGTTGGCTGTAGTTAGATCTGTTCTGTCCTGTTCTGAGCCCCCACCTTCTAGAGTCTGGGTGACTCCTGGGGTCCATCTGTTGGCTGTAGTTTGAGTTGTTCTGTCCTGTTCTGAGCTCCCACCTTCTAGAGTCTGGGTGACTCCCGGGGTCCATCTGTTGGCTGTAGTTAGATCTGTTCTGTCCTGTTCTGAGCTTCCACCTTCTAGAGTCTGGGTGACTCCTGGGGTCCATCTGTTAGCTGTAGTTGGAGTTGTTCTGTCCCCTTCTGAGCTCCCACCTTCTAGAGTCTGGGTGACTCCCAAGGTCCATCTGTTGGTTGCTTCAGCTCTCCCTGGAGATGCTGTGATGAGCTCAGCAGAAGTTAGAGCTGCTGCATAGGTGGTGTTGGAAGGACCTGTGTGGACACACCCAGAGAGAGGCCATGAGGGAATACTATCTAGGCTACCTATGGATTCAGCAAAGAACATTTCATCAAAATGCTTGTTAAGTAGGATGAACCTCACTAAGAGATGTAATCTTTTGCTAATAAGTCAGATACAATTAAAAGGTGAGAAACTCAGTTGCTTCTATGGTTTTGCAAATATTCACATTTTACATTCTCATTTTCTTCCCTCAGGCCTGCATATTCCCTATCTAGATACCTAGGAGCACGTGTTACTATTCAACAAAGGAGGGAATAAGCCCCCAATTGCAGCAGACTAGTGTACTGCAGCTAGGGAAGGGGAATTTATATGCTCTCCAGAAAGATCAATTCTGACTAGGTGTTCTGCACAGCAGCCTTTATGGTGCATGTGACGGGAACATGAACATGCACATACGTACACACACATATGCATGCACTTACACACACACACACACACACACACACACACACACACACACACACAATGCTTTAGACTTCTATGCCTGAGTCTGGATCCAGTCTTTGGAACAGAGCCTTGAAGTTGTCAGATGCCTGCACAGGGACTCAGCAAGGCACTACTACAGGAGAGCCTAGCCCCAGACACCCGCCTCCCTCCTCATGTAGGCATAGGCAATGATACCTCTTCTTTGCATGACTGAACACCAAGTTTTCTGCAATCAGAGAAGTCACACTGTCAGCTCACAGTGTTTTTAGAACTTAGTTCAGACACTCATTCTGCAACATTCAGGATAGGAAGAACCAGGTGGGCGACCTTGTACATCCTCCATTGGGCACTCTTCCCTAGTGTCTGCCTTCTTGAAGATAACTTCTATCTAAACCAAAAGTCTACCTCTTAGAGCCTTTCTCCTACTCCACTGTTTATTATGAAAGGCATAGGGCTTTCTGGGGCTTCTGCGCCTTCTCTTGTACCCATTTCTTCTGAACCTCGCCCATCAGCCACCAACCAGTTCATACCTGCAGACACAATCAGATTCATCTCGAAGAACAGCATGTCATTTCGGTCCCCAATGCCACAGCGGTAAAGTCCCGTGTCATTCGGGGACAGTTGGGACAGCTTCACCATGAACAAACTGCTCTGAGGAAAGTCAGTAAGAGTCACACGCCCTTTGTAGTCGTGGTGAGTGTAGTGGTTGGTGGACACGATGGTGTAGCAGATCCACAATGGAGGCCCCGGGCGGCACCAGTATTTTCTTTGATGCCTGTTGACCGAGGAGGGGGCATAATGGCAATGGATGGTGACAGCTCCCCCGATCTTCCCAGACACCAGCCGTGGGCCTCTTAGTGCATTTGCATCTGCAGGCAGAGATAATTGTCAAAGGAAAGGGAGCAGTGAGGATATCTACTTTTAGGGAGTTAGCTATGAACTCTGCTCAAGAGAAAATACAGCTGTGAAGGTGCTATATGGAACTGAAGAGTTTAGCCACTGAGGAAGTAGGCCCTTTCCAAAGTATGGAAGGGAGCTGAATTCGGGGCCTCATCTGAAAGACTCTTAACCAGTATTTGGCTAGCACTTATATGTTAGATGTTATCGTGCAAGTCTGTCTAGAACCTGCATTCACACTGCTAAACTCCATCTATAATGTTGTAAGAAGGAGGAGGCAACTCCAAGCAGAGAGCTCTGGTTTGCACAGAATGTTCTGCTAGCTTGATTGGTACATCTTCCAGATCAATGACTGACGTTTCCCCGCACAGGCCTCTTCTCTACAGAGAACACTATGTATACATGGTACACGGTTGGTACAAGAGAACAGGTGAGAAGTATTACGGATACACCTGCCTTGGCAATATTTAGCTGAACCAGAGCATATAGGAAGCCTTTAATTTGATAAAGTGTAAGCAGAAAAAAGTGTATTCTTTCACTGGTTTTTCACACTATCTCTGGGCACCTCTGCTCTGTAGTAAGATACCAGGCATAATCTGTGTATAGTAGATTTCATTGTATCTTCAGGCACACAGAGTCTAGTATAACCTAAAATTATACATCCAGCCCAATGTGATAACAGACTGAAACTCAAGTGTCTCATCTAGCTAAAGACTTTTCCTTTGTTCCCACTAGGCTAGGAGACTGCCCGGGAGGATATGTACCGGTTGGATCTATTGCCTTGCTTTCTTTGGCTACTCAGAACTGAGACCTGGGGAACTCCCAGACCTGGCACAGAGAAAGGGGTGGTGGTGCATATGGCACTGTTTCTGTACCTGGCTAATGTCCAAAGGTGTCTCTTTTTGTTTGCCTCCCAGATAACTTTTTGGTGGTTTCTGCCTCTAGTTTCCTCCTTGCAAGAATGGCTTCTTATTTTGCTGGCCCTTTATGGCTACCAATAACAACCCCATGACTTCTGGATATTTTCACCTCTTTTTGTGGCCACAATCCACTATGGCTGACTTTCTTGGTGAGGGCCCTACATTGGGTCAAAGGAAGCACACTTTGTCCTTCTGTCAGAAGAATGAGTATAATGGCAAATTTATTTGGTTACTCTCTAGACATTGCTTCTCTCACACTGCTAAGAGTGAGAGGAAGTGGCGGTTTCTGTCCAAAACAGTCCTTACATTCTTCAGCCCTCCTAGGGTTCTTTGCCCTCCCTTAGGCGCTAGGACACCTGACTGTTGGACTGTTGTCGAAACCAGCTTCATAATTCCTTACTACAGAAAGGCCACCAAACGTTTCCATTTGGGACCTGGTAGTTTGTTATATGTCTTTAGGGCTTCTGAACCCAAGAACCTTCCGACCAGTGTTCCCTTACTGGAAACAGCTAAAGAATTTGTGGATCCTGGTACAAGAGGAAAATGCAAGACTCCTTGTCTAAATTATCATGTTTCAAGATGAGGTTGGGTATGGCAACACATGCTGCAAGCTCATCAAGAGGCAAAGACAAGAGGAGTTTTGAGTTTAGTGTCAGCCTAAGCTGCATAGTGAGACCTTTCTCAAAAAAAATACCCACCCAGCCCACAGGGATATAAACAGACACAGCTGGGAATCAGCAGCTGGATGAACAGAGAGCTGCCTGGGCAGAGGCCGTGGAAACCAGCAAAACTGTGACTCCCTTACAGCTCTTCCTCTGCAGCAGCAGTGGAATGATCAAGAACTGCATGCTTAACTACACCAATAAATGGCTAAAGGCACCGTGAACACCTTTGAATTTTTCAAAAAAATTTGGAAGGGATGCCAACCCAGACATTTAGAGACATTTAGAACACCAAACAAATGAAACCAGAGAAGAACTCCTCATGTCATATTATAATTAAACTACTGAATATACAGAACAAAGGAAATATACTGAAAATGCCTGAAAAGCATCCAGTTGCATACAAAGGCAGGCCCATGAGAATAACAGATTTCTCCACAGGACATCAAAGCCAGGAGACCTTGTAATAACAAACTTCAAGTCTTCAAAGTTAGCAGATGCCAGCATGTAATGTGATCCCCATCAAAGTTATTCACCATTAAAGGAGTAAGAAAAACTTTCCACGCCTAAGATATACTAAAAGAATTCATGATGACTAAGTCAGCTTAACAGAAGATACTCGAAGAAATCCCTCAAATTGAAGAGAAAGCCAAATATATCATGGGGGCCACAGGAAAGAGTAATAATAGTTAAGCAAGATAAGAATAAGAAAACATTAAGCATATTGGGTGGTGGTGGCTCATGCCTTTAATCCCAGCACTCAAGAGACAGAGGCAGGTGTATCTCTGTGAGTTCAAGGCCAGCTTGGTCTACAGCATGAGTTCCAGAACAGCCAGGGCTATTACACAGACTAACCCTGTCTGAGAAAACCAAAAAGAAAAGAAAAGACCAAACACAACAAAATTTGACCGGAATTAGCGAACACTTCTCAATTTCCCATAAAAGATGAATTAGGATACCAAGTGTTCTAAGCAAACTGATCCTGGAAACAAGCAAGTAGTGTTTTTCTAATATCATCAAAATAGATACAGAAGGGCATTTTATGATGATTGAGGAAGCAGTCCTCAGGAGGATATTTTGATTCTAAACACACACAGAACACAGGGGCACCTAAATATGCTAGATGTAAAGGCATAGATTAACCCTAACACAGTAAGAGTGGGTGACATCACTACTCCCCTCAATAGACAATCACCCTAACAAAACCAAACAGAAACATCTAAATAAGATGACATCATAGATCAAATGAGTCAGTGGATCCAGCAGATAGCTATAGAACATTCTGTCCAAACTCAGCAAAATATACATTCTTCTCAGCAGCCCAATGAATCATGCATTAGAATACAAAGCAAATATTTTGTTTGTTTGTTTGTTTTTGTTTTATCTTTGACTGTCCTGGAACTCACTCTGTAGACCAGGCTGGCCACGAACTCACAGAGATCCACCTGCCTCTGTCTCCTGAGTGCTGGGATTAAAGGCACGTGCAACTATGCCTGGCCCCACGAAGCAAATCTTAATAAGTATAGAAAATTGAATAAAATAATTGAATTCTATATGGATACAATAGAATAAAACTAAAATTCAATAGGTGAAGAAACTACAGAAAACACACAAACTCTTGAAATTAACTAGCACACCACTGAATGATGAATGTATCAGAAAAGAAATCAACAAGGAAATTAAAAATTGAAGACACAACATAGAAAAATCTATGGGATACAATGAAAGAAGTTCCAAGAGGAAAATGTATATACATGAAAAAAACCATGGACACCTCAAATGGCTTGATGATATGCCTTAGGTTTTTGGAAAAGCAAGAACAAACCAAACCCCATATCAGTAGATAAGAAGTAATAATTAAGATCATGGCAGAAATTAGTGCAATAGAAATAAAAAATAATTTTCATTATAATAAAATTCCCATTATAATAAGAAGAATTTCATAAGCAGAGAGTTCTTCTTTGATAAAATAAACAAGATTGATCAACTCTTAGTCAAACTAACGAAAAGAAAGAGGAGACCAACTCAATAAAGTTAGAGATGAAAGGGAAGTGTTAACAAAAAATACTAATGAAATACAGAAAGTTGTAGTACACACCTTAAAAACATATATTCAACTAAACTGGAATCTGAAAGAAGTTAGTGAATATCTAAATGTGTACGACCTATCAAAAATTATACCAAAAGAAGATAAAAATCTAGTGTATCTATAATGTATCTATAATAAGCGGTGAGATCGAAGAAAGAAAAAACATTTTTTTTTGAGACAGGGTTTCTCTGTGGCTTTGGAAGCTGTCCTGGAACTAGATTTGTAGACCAGGCTGGTCTTGAACTCACAAAGATCTTCCTGTCTCTGTCTCCCAAGTGCTGGGATTAAAGGCATGCACCACCAACACCCAGCAGAAAAAAAACTTTGTTTCTGGTCCTGATAGATTCACAGGTGGATTCTCCCAGATTTTTAGAGAATTAACACTAGTGCTTCCCAAACTATTCCATGATACAGGAAAGAAAGAAACACTATTAAACTCTTTGTGGTGATATGTTGTTTATGATCTAGTATAGCCTGCCTGAAGACCAGAATGCAAAGCTAGCCACAGCTATAGGGGCCAGGCAGTAACGGCCACACCTTTAATACCAGGACTCGGGAGAGACAGATGGATCTCTGTGAGTTCAAGGCCACCCTGGGCTACAAGAGAGTGAATCAGTCTAAAAAAGAAACAGAGCTCCCAGCACTGGGAGGTGGAGACAGGGTGATATGGATGGGTGGAGGGAGGAATGTAGGTTGGGAGGAGACAGTCTAAGAATTTGTGGAGGCAGGATCTCTCCTTTCAGTCTGAGAATTTTGTAGAGGTGACAGCTCTCTAGTGACTCGACTGCTTTGCCTTTCTGATCTTCAGCTTGAACCCCAATATCTGTCTCTGGGTTTCTATTATTCATGTTGTATATTGGCACACAACGTAAAGGTAGGAATTCACAAAAAAAGCCAATTGCCTATGACTTTGAAGCCACCAGCCCCAAAACCAGACGGAGACACAACAAAAAAGAAAACTAAAAGCCAGTCTTCCTGATGAATGCAGGCACATGAATTCACAGTCACTATGATTACCTACACAAGACTGACACAAGATTCAGTCTACCAATATTCTAATAGGAGATGAGGGGGCTCAAGGGGTCCCACCCTTCCATGAGAACTCATAGGTAGTTAGTGCCTGCTAGGGGAAGGGCCTCCTGAGGTGCCCTTCTCTGAGGATCCATTGGTAGTTAATGATTGTTGGTGCAGACACTAGTAAACTGACCATACTCCTGTAAACAACCCTTCATCCGTGCTCTGTAAGCGAAGCTAATTAAACACACACACACACACACACACACACACTCACACACACACGACATGAAAGTTGAAGGCAACTAGTTAGAAAGAGAGGATCTTCTAGAATGGAAGTGGACCAGAAAGGGTGGTGGGACAACGTATATGAAATGTCATAACGAAGTCCATTGTTACATGTACTAATACAAATAAAACTAACAGTTAGGCTAAGAAGACAAAGACAAACCAGCATTAGCAACAAAAGAATTTTAAGACAGCAACAACGGAGCATAAAATCAGGCACCTTCTGAGTACAGATGGATTTGTAAGTGGCTTGTCTCTTATATGTGACCTGCAGTCTAGTTACAGGAAAGCAGCAATCATAAATGCTTTGATTGTAGCAATACAACTAAAAGCTTATTCAAACAACATACCTGAAACCACACCACCCATGATAAAGGTTACTGTTACTGCATGTTATCTTTAAAAAGCAAGAATATTAATCAGCATTAAAATTATTAAAATTACTATTATTAAAATGTTCACACCCTAGATTCTAAGAATTCTTGTGTCCTGGAGATGGCTCATTTGAAAGGATCGCTGGACCATTAGTCAGGAAGATGAGGCAGTCTAGTTTTGCTGCTTGAGACTCTTTGGTTGACTCTTGTGATGCACATAATTTTTCATTAATACCAGAATTAAGAAACAGTATCTCAAGTGGTGAGTTACCAACCAGTAGCTCTTGGCCTCCATTACAATGAAAGGATTTGAATTTTATACTAGTCAACTGTAAGAATTAGAGAAAGGGCTGGCATTTAGGATTAAGGCACCTGGAGACCCTGATACTGATTATCTGCTTCTTGGTGGATGGGGGGGGGGGACCCGAGGTCTCACTTGTGTCTATCATTACCTAACAGTGGTGTGTTGTTATGACTTCCACTGGGGTAGGGGTGGGAGTGGGAATGATGCTTGCAGTTGAGACAGACCTTATACTAGGACAGGACTTGGTTTGACAGAAGAGGTCTTTGGCTAGACAAAGGGAGAGGAGGGGCTGTACCTGTCAGGGAGTTCTTCCAGCAGCAAGGGGGTGTGTAATCTGTGTGTGTTTCCATAGTACAGAGATGGATCCTGGAAGGAGGAGAGCCAGCCTGTAGCCCTCTGGAATGGGGTCGTCTGTGTGGAGGGGTCATGGACGAGCCTGGGCAAAGGGAGATGCCGAGCCATCAGAGGCCACCAAAGCCCTACAAAGCCATTTTCAGGAAATAAGTGTGAGGTCAGCTCTAATTCCTGCCCCACATCCCATGGACTAAGAGACCATCATAGTGCTCCTGCTGGCTCTGATCCTGCTGGGTATTAGGTGGCAGAGTAGAGGTTGGGGGCAGTCAAAGACTACATACCTTAATTCACAGTCTCCATGGGGAGGCAGGTATGTGTCCCTGGGTGAGGATTAAAGTAATGACCAAAATATTTAATGGAATACTTGGAACAATCAAGTTTAGAATACACAAGACATAGAGGACTGTTAACCTCTATGTGAGCAGAGAGGTCCTGTGCCTTCCTGAAGGGCAGTGAGATATTGAGAGTTCTACATCACACACCAGACTGCCTGTTGGTTCACTCTGATTTGCTGATGAACCAGACATGGTTAATCCATTTTTAGTGTTATCATAATGTTTTCACTCATTAATGAATTCAATAAAGATTTATAAATTGCCTACCTCCAGGGATTAGAAAGTAACAAACACCACACACAGACACACACACACACACACACACACACACACATGCTACATTCTTCAATGGCTCACTATTACCATCATAATAAAATGTACACACCACTGCATGGGGAAGGACTGGCCTATTCCTGGTCTGCCAGCACACCAGGCTGCAAATACTGTTAGGATTCTATCTCTCATCTAATTATCCTCAGCTCCTGGTGCACACCAAGCCCTTCTTGAATATGCGTTAAATAAGTGACTAAATGTGTTTACATTTTTATCATATAATTTCTTTGTATATTGCTGTCTTTATGTGTAGGATAGGGTCTCCATTTTTATGTTGCTAATGCTGGGCCTGGCACTTAAGTGTTTGCAAGATGACTGGAAATGAAACCTGTAATATTTGTGTTTTGCATGTCTGGGAACCTTCTAACACTTTGTAAACAGCTAATTTTCAGTCATCCACTTAAATGGAAGAGGGAGGAGAGGATGGGGGTGGGAGGGTGGGGATGGGGCCTGAAGGGCTGGAGGTGGGGGGCCTAGGTGATGTGTGTGTTGGGGAGGGGTGGGCACTATCTAAACAATGACTTTTATTCTAGATATCATTGAGCCAGGCATAAGCCCTCTCCGGTGATCTCTCACGGCCTTCATTGTCTGGAGCCCATATGTACAGCACTACAGTGTGGGATCCCCGGTGAGAAGACCATAGATCTGCCTGGTTGGGCTGAATTCCTCTGCTGGGTCCCCAGCAGCCTCTGAAGCCTGACTCTGGGCTCTGTTTGTGGACTCACCATGGAGCAGGCAGAGTATGAGGAGAAGTAGTTTCCACCTTGTTCTCTGGCCGGAGACCTGCAACCAAAGACAAGAGGCCTGAGGGAGACAAATGAGAAGCCAGAGGGAGTGGCAGGGGGTCCAGGGCTGGCCACTCTGGCTGTAGGATCTGAGTTTGCTCCAGAGTGGGTGGTCCCACCTGAAAGGCAGAGCCAGAGGACTGCCTGTCCTGGGAGGTGGGGCTCTGCAGAGCGGTGCAGAGGGGAAAGAGCCCCTTCTAAGATAGAGTGCAGCTGGAACCCTAATGCTTGGAAGGCACTCGCAGGGATCTCTCTTCTCTGGGAAGACACAGCGGTCTGAGTCACTGGCAGACACTGTGTTGGGGGGTACCGCATTCCTAGGATGCAGGGTATCCTTCCTTTCTCTTTTAATACTTTCTCCTTGCAGAGGAGAGTTATTTCTTCTTGTGTTTCACTGCTCATGTGCGGCTAAGTTAGAACTAACCCTTGAACCTGTTGGCACTAGGGTGCCACTCTGTTTCTTCTCCTTGGTCTCTAGAAAACTCTCTCCGACCCTCGTCACCTCCATCTGACCTCCTGCTCTGCTCTCCTGCTGGCCTTGGGAGCTCACTGAAAGCAGAGCCTTGTGTCACATCCTTTTACTTTTAAACCCAGAAACTAGATTGAGCATAGTGTGAGCCCTGTGGGCAGCTACTGAGAGCAGGAGCCCAGTGCCCTCAGAGAACCCCAAAGGGGCCACTCTCAGTTAAAAAGGATGAGACTGTACCTCATACACATCGTCTGTGTTCTCTGAGGAATTTCATGGGTGCTTGGCGGCAGTTCCCTGGACCCACAGGCGACATTGTTTTTGCTTTTAATGTGAGCGTATACTTTACCAGTCTGAAGAATGATCAGTGCACCAACTTTACGTCAGTGGTTTGGCACCTAGGCAAGGAACACTCTTGACTCCCAACTATGCCACAGAAAGCCACTGGCCCGTTGTGCGGGATCGAATCAAAGGAGGGGGAAAGGGAATGGGAGTAGAAAGAGAGAAACAGGAGAAAGAGTAAAAGGGGGATAGGAGATAAAGGAGAAGGGAAGAGAGAGGAAGAAAGGAAAAAATAAAGACTTTAAACTAGGCTTCCCACAGCCGCTTGTCACCTGGCTTTGGCTCCTCTCAGTCATGTCTACTCCAGCCTTTGGCTGCCCAACTGCCTAGGGATCCAGAGAGGCTAGTTTGAAAAGACCCAGGTTTTTTGCATCTTCAAGCTCCCTCCACCCTACCACCATCAGCGTGTCCCCTCCCTTGGGCACTGTCCCCGACATTCCCTGGCTCCCACCCTCCCAGGCTCTCTCAGGATGTAACTGGACTAATCCTTAGTTTGATTAATATTCACCAAATCCAGGTTCCCTGCATGCCTGGTACTCGTATTTCCCCAGGCTACTGTTTCCAAAGTGCCAAGTCCTACTACAGTCCACACAAAGGCCAACATCACCATGCCGCCCAGTTCTTTTGAAGCCTGATGGTGAGACAGTATCTCAGCTTCAGGAGCAAAGCTGCCTCCATGGGGCAATGAGGAAGCATGGTGTGCGATAAAATAAAATGTCCCTAGCTACTTATCAGTCTTGATTGGGGACTGGAAGGATATCGTCAATGGAATGTCTCCAGTCACTCTCCCTGCCAATGACCTTCAGGGATCCTTTCTGCAGGAGACCTGGAGTCCCAGGCCTTTGTTTAGAGTTTAGGGCCCCCTGAGTCCTGCCGGGAAACACAGCCACCTCATTTTCATTACATGCCGGAGTGTGACTTTCCTGGCCACCCTTATCCCCTTTGAATCCATCCCACTTCCCTTCTACCTTCTTCCCCATTCTGTGGGATGGTCTGGCCTGAGCAGAGGGAAGAGCATAGCATCACCACTCTTGGCTTTGCTGGAGGCTGCCAAGTTGACCCCAATGCTTATTCTCCTCCATCACAAAAGAGGAGCCTTGCCTGGGCAGCTGTGTGTTCTGCATCTAACGTGTGCTGGTCCCGTCCTTCCCAGAGTTTCAAACTCAGAATACTTTGCTGGGACTGAGAAGAGGGTGCAGAAAAGAAACGCTGGAACCTGACCTCTTGAGTCTTCTCTGGCCTCTGGAAACGGGCCCTAGAGTACAAGTCACAGCTGCTGCTGCAAATGCTACCCACTCGCAGAGTAAGAGCCAGACTTCCAAGAGAAAGTCATGTTACCTTTTGTTCTCTGGGCTTAGCTTGGTCCATCCTAGTCCAGGGCAAAATTGAGTTGAACTTTTTTCTTTTATCCAAGGAGATGCTAGTGTTTCGGTGTCTGCAAGCTGCTTCCTTTAAATCTGGAGACTGAGGAGGCAAGATGATGTGTTGATAGTAGTGGGGGGGTGGGTCTGGAAGATGGGGACAAAAGCCCTGGTACTCACCTCCTGTCAGTTGTATCAGGGTCCCTTCTCTTTAGTTTTGCTGATGAGAGACAGTCAATTCTGGTCTCTTGTCCTCACTGTCACTTGTTTCTTTGGAATCTTTTCCAGGGTTGGTGACAGTTGCTTCAGGGAAACACATTGGTCCCTACTTTCTCTTCTCTTATACCCTGTTGGAGGCCCAGACTTTTAGGGTTCCCCATCTCAAAAGCCTACTTAGGAACCTCCAGAACCAATGATGCAATGACCTGAGCAGGACAGAAGGGGATTTCAGGGTTCAGGGGAGGAATTTCCCGAAAGCTGGACATCAACTGCTGCCCCACTGCTGACCTGGACACTTCAGCTCCTGTGAAGAAGGCGTTTAAGTGGTTTGGTTCAGCGACTTCAGTTTAGATTCACGCCCTGGTGCTTACCAGCTTGGTCCTGAACAAGGAACAATGGAATTAATGAGATGCTCTTCACAGAAAGAGAACATGGATAAGCATGGCCTAAGCAGATGAAAAGCATCACAGGAATTCCCCTTGGGAAATTGTCTATAGAGGCTCTTGTCTTAGCAAAAGATGCCGTGTTCCTACGTCTCCCGATCTTTTACTGATACAAGCTGAGCACTCAAAACAAAGGTGCTCAAAGGAGGAAGGATGCTGCGTCTGTGGTTTAGGACCCTTTCCAGGACCCCTCATAGATAATGATGCTCTTGGGCCAAATGAAAGGCCCTTCTTCCTTAGAATGAATCCAGTTGGTGCTTTGTTACACAACATGAGCAACCATGGGCATTTGTGGCTATTATCCAGTGCTTGCCCACATTGAAGATGTTGAAGTAGAAGTGGGATTTTTGGAGTATGGCTAGGACTGACTCTCTCTCTCTCTCTCTCTCTCTCTCTCTCTCTCTCTCTCTCTCTCTCTCTCTCTGTGTGTGTGTGTGTGTGTGTGTGTACTAGTGACTGTGACAGTCATGTCTACTTCTATGCCAGGATTTGGCCATCATAGATTCCCACTTGGTTCCCATTCCAGGGTTCCTGGTCTTCATCCCCATCAATGACCTTTTGGATACATAAGTTAGAATGCACCTGCAATATGAGAGGCATTGTCTTAGAAGTGGTACCCTTGAGTAGTGTGCAATATGAGGACCTGCACATGGCCCTGCCCCCAGAGGCTCATCCTCAGAATGAGTCATTCTCAAGCAGATGGTAGAGAGGTAGCTAAGGCCTGACTCCCCACCACACCACACCTCTGCTCCTTAGGAAACAATATCACACTGCGTTGAATCACATAGACTTTGAAGCCAGGATTCCCTTCCCTTCAAATCTTCGTGGGAAAATAATATGGGCCAGATTATTTGTTCTCCTTTAAGAAATATTGTTTTCTGGCGTTAATCAAGAAATAGCAACTCTTACTTCATAAAGGTATCATGTAGGATAAATTAAAAAAGATTGCAATACATTTCCAGGAAATGTTAGCCAGTGATGATATCCTTACTTTAGTTTATAGCAAGAGGAAGCAGGTGTCTTACACTAAACAAATGCTAAAACTAAAAATTCCTTGCAAGTTTTTCATCTGTCCATGAATTTCCCCCTTGATTCCTTCCTTCTCTCCTCTCCCTATCATTGGTATTTGAAAGACTAAAATTAAAGCGGTTTAAGGACAATACTGAATTAAATTCATATTTTAGAGTCAACATCACACTTTCACTGTATAAATGATGCACATTAAAGTGTGCCTTCAGAATTTAATTGACTTCTCAATGGTTTGAAGACTTCGAGGTCACTGAAGACACAAATGGTTGCATCACACTGGGCTACTTTTCAAAGCACAGACCCAGAGCCAAGACGCCCTGGCTCTGAGATTTTATGAAGAGAAAACTTTGTACTGGCTCCTACTGTACTGGCTGCTACTTGGAAGAGGGTGTAACTGGATTTCCTTGCCCAGAACAAAGTCTGGGCTGGCTCTTTTACATTGGCCTTTGCTGTGCCATATACTGTGGTCTCCTGAGTTCAGAATCAGGCTAAATAATCTTGCGGCTGTGCATTATTAGCCCCTTTCTACCTGTTCTTGCATCCCCCCCAAGTTCCCAGTCCTAATTTCAGCAAATGGCTGTATGTGCGGAACACGTTCACAAAACGAAAAGTAGCAAACAGTAAGTTTAGCTCTGAAACCCACAATGGAGGGCAACGAATGGAGGAGCTTTTGGTAGTTTCCCTTACTGGTTAAGACTTAACACTCCTGCTGAGTTTTTGAAGATTCCCATCCCTTCTACCTGGTGTTTTAAAGCCCTTTCCCCTGCCCTTGTTATCTGCTGGAAAGATACACTTTCCCTTCTTGTCAGCACGTCAAAGATTGGAAAACTACCTCCCCATTGCTGCATGCCCTGATCACTCACTCAGAAATTCACTAAGGAAGTTGAACTATGAGACTTGTCATCACTCCAAATAACAACAGAGAAAACTGTTTGGGTAGCGCAAGTAATCATTTTATAATGGCATTCAGCAGAGTTTTACAGCCTTAACCATCATTTAGCTGATAGTAGAGCTTGTGACCCAACAATGTTCAACCCTGAAGTGCAGACCGCAGGCTAAAGGCAGTTAGGAGAGTGCCGAGATACTCTGAGTTCCTGTACAGTCTGCCCACAGAGAACAAAGGAAGATCCTTCAGGAGTGAATGCAAGCTGCTTGAAAACTTCCTCTGTGGTTCACTCTGGTGTGAATGGCTGTGAGAAACAGCCCACAGCTCTTACCTCCCTCTTTGCAGAGGGACTTGAATCTGGGAAGTGAGAAGGATGTTCATATTTGTTGGGATTATGTGGTTAAGATCATAGATTGTACCCCATGATAATGAACCATCGCCCTTGAAAAATGGAAGGGGTTCTAAGTAGTAATCTGCTACTAAGGGAGCAGATGGCTTCATGGAGAGTTACATCCGCAATTAGATGTTCAGCTCTGTTGCTGGCAGACATTTGGTAGCAAAGTAAATACTGTAGGACTGGGCTTGCAACTAGGTATTCAAGCACTTCCCTAACATTCTCAGTACTCACAGACAGACAACAGCAACAAAACTCAGCTTAGCTTAGTTGAGCCCTGTGGTGTTTGTTAGGACCACACACAGATACCACCAGAGGGCTCTATCCCTCTTGCCAGCGCCAAGTTGTTAGTATCTTAAGATGGCTGATGTTACATGGCCAAGTTACTGTGTCCACTTGGAGTTCTTTGTATCTTTCTCCGTGGCTTCTAAGTTGTGAGCACTGGCCTGCATGCATTTAGCCTACTCCCTATACATCCGCATACCTCTACCCCATCTCCCACTCTTTATACATGTAGGCTTCCGTACATTTCTTAATACGAAGCAGTGGTCAGAGGAGGACATCAGATCATCTGGAACTGTAGTTACCGTCATTCGTGAGCCACCTGGTGGAGTAGCCTAGAACTAAACTCAGAGCTCTGAAAATTAGGGAATATTCTTAACTGCAGAGTCATCTTTCTAGCTCTTATCAGACTATCTTTTGTTTCATCTAAAATAGATAACTGGCCATTCAATCTAGAGTTTGATCCATTGGAAGGACTTTTCTGCCATTGTCCTCTAAGGCTACTTCTTATGGTATGCCTATTGTTCCTTTTCAACCTGACCTATATACCAAACTAGCTCATCTCAGCACAAAGCTTGATACTTCTGTCTCTTCTACCATCTTTATTAAGAAGGTGTACTCCAAGTGTGGTATGAAACTGAAGAAGAGGAACATTGGGGATGGAAAAGTTGAAGTGGGAGATGACAGGTGGAAGATTGTTGTGGAATGTTCCTTTACATCGTGTGAAGATATGTCGCTGTGATTGGTTTAATAAAGAGCTGAATGGCCATTAGCTAGGCAGGAAGAGATTAAGTGGGACTTCTGGGGACAGAGAGCTCTGGGAAGAAGAAAGGAGGAGTCTCTGGCCAGACATTGAGGAAGCAGCATGGGCAGTACAGAATAAAGGTAACCAAGCCACATTGAAAGAGCATAGATTTTAAAATATGGGTTAATTTAAGTTATAGGGGCAAATAGGACATGCCTAAGTGAAGACCAAGCTTTCATAATTAATAATGTCTCTGGATCATTCTTTTGTGAGCTGGTGGCCAAGAGAAAAAAAATGTCTGTCTACAGAAGATGGAGAAGAGAAGACCGTGACGAGAGAAGTGGAGAGGATTAGTCAAGACTAGGGAGGGATGAAAAAGTCATATGGAAATCTATTTGCTTGTAAGGTAATTAAGCTACATGACAATAAGAATGAATTTGAATGGGGGTGTTCTAAGTGTATGAATAATGTGGCTCCAAGAAGCCACAGGTTATTATTTGAAAATATCAATGGCAGGTTTATTGCACTTATGATCAGGGAGACCCCAGGGGTAACCTTCCCCCTCCAATACAGGTTATTTGCCATTGCTCTTGGTTGTGTAACAGAAATGGATAGTAAGACTGTTGCTAAAGATGTGACATCCTTTAGTCATAGCTTATAAAGAAACAAGCAGTAATTGAACTGGAAGCTTCCTCACTGACAGCCAGCTTTGATGATGCTGGAAGGTGCTATGCAGGCTGTTAGAGAAGAAAAGTCGTCAATGTATCCTTGTTAAGTTTCTGTCTTGTGGTCCTGTCTAGTGGTGAGAGTGGGGTGTTGAAGTCTCCCACTACAAGTGTGTGAGGTTTTATATGTGCTTTGAGTTTTAGTAATGTATCTTTTACCAAAGTGGATGGCTTTGTATTTAGGGCAAAGATGTTCAGAATTGAGACTTCATCTTGGTTGATTTCTACTGTGATGAGTATGAAGTGACCTCCTTTATCTCTTTTGATTGATTTTAGTTTAAAGTCTAATTTGTTAGATATTAGGATTGCTACCCCCTGCTTGTTTCTTGGGTCCATTTGATTGGAAAATCTTTTCCCAACCCTTAACTCTGAAATAATGTTTGTCTTTGAAGCTGAGATGTGTTTCTTGTATGCAGCAGAAGGATGGATTCTGTCTTCGAATCCATTCTGTAAACCTGTGTCTTTTTCTGAGTGAGTTAAGACCATTAATATTGAGGGAAATTAATGACCATTGATAGATCATTCTTGTTTGTTTTGGAATAGTTATTGTTGGTGGAAATGTATGTGGATTTACACCACTTTTTCTTTTGCCTGCTGGTAAAGTGGGATTATCACTTTGTTTTTCTGGTTGTAGTTAACTTCCTTGGGTTGGAGTTTTCCTTCCAGAATTTTCTGTAGGGCTGGGTTAATGGATATGTATTGTTTAAATCTGGTTTTGTCATAAAGTATCTTGTTTTCTCCATCTATATTGATTGAAGACTTTGCTGGGTATAACAGTCTTGGCTGGCATCCGTGGACTCTTAAGTTGGTAGAATATCTATCCAGGACTTTCTGGATTTCATAGTTTCCATGGAGAAGTCAGGTGTAATTCTGATAGGTTTGCCTTTATATGTAACTTGACCTTTTTTTCCTAGCTGCTCTTAATATTCTTTCTTTATTCTGTATGTTTAGGGTCTTGATTATTATGTGTCGAGGGGATTATTTTTGGGGGGTCCACTCAATTTGGTGTTCTGTAAGCTTCTTGCACCTTCATTGGCATGTCTTTCTTTAGGTTGGGAAAGTTTTCTTCTATTATTTTGTTGAATATGTTTTCTGGCCCTTTGAGGTGGGTTTTTTTCATCTTCTTCTATATCTATTATTCTTTTTTTGTTCCTTTTTAAAAAATTTAAATTAGAAACATGCATGAATCAGATGTCAATACCAGCTCCCCCCTTCTCCCTCCACCAGCCCCAACCCCACCCCCCAGCCCAATACCCACATCATTCCCTAGGGAGGGTGAGGCCCTCCTTGGGGGGGATCTCCAGAGTCTGTCATTTCATCCAGGGCAGGACCTAGGTCCTTCCACATGTGTTCAGGCTGAGAGAGCATCCCTCCATGTGGAGTGGGCTCCCAAAGTTCATTTGTATGCCATGGTGAACACTAATCTACTACCCAAGGCCCGAGAGATTTCTGAGACCTCCTCACTTCATGGAGTCTGGATCAGTCCCCTGTGGGCCGCTTAGCCATCCGTCTGGGGTTCAAGAGCTCGCCCTTGTCCAGTCAGCTGTCTTTGTGGGTTTCACCAGAACGGTCTTCACCCCTTTGCTCATCACTCCTCCATCTCTGTCACTGGGTTCCAAGAGTTCAGGTCAGTGTTTAGCTGTGAGTATCTGCTTCCATCAGTCACTGGATGAAGGTTCTAGAATGGCATATAAGGTAGTCATCAACCTTATCATCAGGTAGTGACTATTAATGTAGTCTCTCCGCTATTACCTAGTTTTCCAGTTGGTGTTATCCTTGTACATCTCTGGAAATCTCACTAGTGTCAGCTCTCTCCTCAAAGCTATAATGACTCCTACTATTATGGTATCCCTCATCCTGGTCTCCTCTAGTCTTACTCAGACTCAACCTTCCTGCTCCCCCATGTCTCCTTCTACCCTCTTCTTATCCCCCTATCTTTTACCTGGTTCCCTCTCCTCTCCCCCCATGTTCCCAATCTGCTCAGGAGATCTTCCTCTTTCCACTTCTCTGGGGTATCATGCATCTCTCTTGGGAACCTCTCTGTTTCCCAGACTCACTGGCCCTGGGATTGCAAGCTAACACTCTCCTGTCCATGTCTAAAATCCATATGTGAGTGAGTACATACTACATTTCTCTTTTTGTATCTGGGTTACATCACTCAGGATGGTTTCCTCTAGTGTCTTCCATTTGCCTGAAAATTTCAAGATTCCATTGTTTTTCTCTGCTGAGTAGTACTCCATTGTGTAAATGTACCACATTTTCTCTATCCACTCTTCAATTGTGGGGCATCTAGGCTGCTTCCAGGATCTAGCTATTACAAATAATGCTGCTATGAACAGAGTGGAACAGACATCCTTGTTGTATGAGTGTGCATCTTTTGAGTATATGCCTAAAAGTAGAATTGCTGGGTAGACTGAATCCCGTTTTCCTGAGGAATCTCCATACTGATTTCCAAAGTGGCTGTACAAGTTTGCATTCCTACCAGCAATGGACAAGTGTTCCCCTTTCTCCACATCCTCTCTAGCATAAGCTGTCAGTGGTGTTTTTGAGTTTAGACATTCTGACAGGAGTAAGATAATATCTCAGGGTTGCTTTGATTTGCATTTCCCTAATGGCTAAGGATGTTGAGCACTTAAGTGTCTCTCAGCCATTTTATACTCCTCTATTGAGAATTCTCTATTTAGTTCAGTCCCCCACTTTTTCATTGGATCCTTTGGTGTTTTGGAGACTTGCTTCTTGAGTTCTTTGTAAATTTTGGAGATCAGCCCTCTGTCAGATGTGGGGCTAGTGAATATCTTTTCCCAATCTGTGGGTTGCCTTTTTGTCTTGCTGGCTGTGTCCTTTGCCTTACAGAAGCTACTCAGTTTCAGAAGGTCCCATTTATTAATTTTCAATCTCAGTGTTTGTGCCACTGGTGTTATGTTCAGGAAGCAGTCTCCTGTACCAATTAGTTCAAGGGTATTTCCCACTTTCTCTTCTAACAGGTTCAGTGTGGCTGGATTTATGTTGAGGTCTTTGATCCATTTGGACTTAGTTTTGGTACATGGTGATAGACATGGATCTATCTGCAGTCTTCTACATGCCAATAACCAGTTATGCCAGCACCATTTATTGAAGATGCTATCTTTTTTCCATTGCATAATTTTAGCTTCTTTGTGGAAAATCAGCTGTTCATAGGTTTGCAGATTAATCTCAGAGTGTTCAATTCGATTCTATTCTGTCTATTTTTGTGCTAATACCAAGCTGTTTTCAGGACTACAGTTCTATAATAGAGCTTGAAGTCAGGAATGGTGATGCCTCCAGATGTTGCTTTGTTGAGCAGGGTTGTCTTGGCTACCCTTGGTCTTTTGTTTTGTCATATAAAGTGAGAATTGTTCATTCAAGGTCTGTGAAGAATTGTGCTGGAATTTTGATGGGGATTGCATTGAATCTGTAGATTACTTTTAGCAGGATTGCCATTTTTACCACATTGATCCTACCTATGCAAGAGCATGGGAGATCTTTCAATTTTCTGGTGTCTTCTTTAATTTCTCTTTTTAAAGACTCAAAGTTCTTTTGATACAGGTCTTTCACTTGTTTGGTTAGCATTTCCACAAGGTATTTTATCTTGTGTGTGGCAATTGTAAAGGGTGATGTTTTGCTGATTTCTTTCACAGCCCTCTTATCCTGTGTGTATATAGTAGGGATACTGATTTTCTTGAGTTGATCTTGTATCCTGCCACTTTGCTGAAGGTGTTAATCAGCTGTAAGAGTTCCCTGGTAGAGTTCTTTGTCATTTATGTAAACTATCATATTGTCTGCAAATAGTGAAAGATTCACCTCTTCCTTTCCAACTTGTATCCCCTTGATCTCTTTTTTTTTCTCTTATTGCCCTAGCTAGAACTTCGAGTACAATATTGAAGAGGTATGGGAGAACGGACAGCCTTGTCTTGTTCCTGATTTTAGTGGAATCACCTTGAGTTTCTGTCCATTTACTTTGATGCTGGCTGTTGGTTTGCTGTATATAGCTTTTATTATGTTTATGTATGTTCCTGTTATCCCAGATCCCTCCAAGACCATTACCATGAAGGGCTGTTGGATTTTGTCAAGGGCTTTTTCAGCATCTAGTAAGATGATCATGTGATTTTTGTTTCTCAGGTTGTTTATATGGTGGATTACATTGATAGATTTTCTTATGTTAAACCATCCCTGCATCCCTGGAATGAAGCCTACTTGATCATGGTGGATGAGTTTATGTGTTCTTGGATCTGATTTGCCAGTATTTTATCAAGTATTTCTGCATCAATGTTCATGAGGGATATTGATCTGAAGTTCTCTTTCTTAGTTGTGTCTTTGTGTGGCTTGGGTATCAATGTTATTGAGGCCTTGTACAAAGAGTTTGGCAAAGACCCTTCTGCTTCTCTTGCATGGAATGCTTTGAGGAGAATTGGTATAATCTGTTCTTTGAATTTCTGGTAAAATTCTGCACTGACACTATCTGGCCCTGAGCTTTTTTTAGTTGGGAGACTTTTGATGAATGCTTCCATTTCCTTAGGTGTTATAGGACTATTTATATTGCTTATCTGTTTTTGATTTAATTTTGGCAGGTGATATCTATCCAGGAAGTAATCCATTTCCTTTAAATTTTCAAATTTTGTGGAGTTCAGATTTTCAAAATATGACCTGATGCTTCTCTGGATTTCCTCAGTGTCTGTTGTTATGCCCCCCTTTTCATTTCTGATTTTGTTAACTTGCATGTTCACATTCTGCTGATTGGTAAGTTTGGATAAAGGTTTGTCTATCTTGTTGATTTTCTCAAAGAACCAACTCTTTGTTACATTGATTCTTTGTATTGTTTTCCTAGTTTCTACTTTATTGATTTCAGCCCTCAATTTGATTATTTCCTCCTGTGTACTCCTCCTGGGCGAGTTTCCTTCTTTGTGTTCTAGAGCTTTCAGCTGTGCTGTTAATTCTCTAGTGTAACTCTTCTCCAGTTTCTTCATGTGGGCACTTAGTGCTATGAACTTTCCTCTTAGCACTGCTTTAAACGTGTCACATAAGTTTTGATATGTTGTGTCTTCATTCTCATTGAATTCTAGGAAGTCTTTAATTTCTTCTTTGACCCAGGAGTGGTGCAATAGCGCATTATTCAATTTCCATGAGTTTGTAGGGTTCTTGCAGTTTGTGTCATTGTTGAACTTTAACTTTAAAGCATGATGATCTGATAAGATACATGGAGCTATTTCAATTTTTTGTACTTGTTGAGGTTTGCTATGTTGCCAAGTATGTGGTCAGTTTTTGAGAAGCTTCCTTGTGGCGCTGAGAAGAAGGTATATTCTTTTGTGTTTGGATGAAATGTTCTATAGATGTCTGTCAAACCCAATTGGGTCATAACTTCTATTAGTTCCTTTGTTTCTTTGTTAAGTTTCTGTCTTGTAGTCCTGTCTAGTGGTGACAGTGGGGTGTTGAAGTCTCCCACTGTAAGTGTTTGAGGTTTTATGTGTGGTGTGAGTTTTAGTAATGTTTCTTTTACGAATGTGGATGCCTTTGTATTTGGGGCATAGATGTTCAGGATCGAGACTTCATCTTGGTGGATTTCTCCTGTGATGAATATGAAATGACCTCCTTCATCTCTTTTGATTGATTTCAGTTTAAAGTCTAGTTTGTTAGATATTAGGGTTGCTACCCCTGCTTGTTTCTTGGGTCCATTTGATTGGAAAATCTTTTCCCAACCCTTAACTCTTGGAAGCTGAGGTGTGTTTCTTGTATTCAGCAGAAGGATGGGTTCTGTCCTCGAATCCATTCTGTCAGCCTGTGACTTTTTATGGGCGAGTTAAGACCATTAATATTGAGGGATATTAATGACCTTTGATTGCTCATTCTCATTTGTTTTGGAATGGTTGTTCTAGGTGGAATTGTATGTAGATTTCTACTCCTTTTCTCTTTTGGGGTTTGGTAAAGTGGAATTATCTATTTCCTATGTTTTTCTGGTTGTAGTTAATTTCCTTGGACTGGAGTTTTCCTTCCAGAACTTTCTTTAGGTCTAGGTTAGTGGATATGTATTGTTTATATCTGGTTTTGTCATGGAATAACTTGTTTTCTCCATCTAGAGTGATGGGTATAGTAGTCTGGGCTGGCATCCGTGGTCTCTTAGTATTGATAGAATATCTATCCTGGATCTTCTGGCTTTCAGAGTTTCCTTGGAGAAGTCAGGTGTAATTCTTACAGGTTTGCCTTTATATGTTATTTGACCTTTTTCCTTAGCTGCTCTAAGTATTCTTTCTTTATTCTGTGTGTTTTGGACTTTGATTATTATGTGGCAAGGAGACTTCTTTGTGATCCACTCTATTTGGTATTCTGTAAGCTTCTTGTACCTTCATTGGCATGTCTTTCTTTAGGCTGGGAAAGTTTTCTTCTATGATTTTGTTGAATATCTTTTCTTCACCCTCTTCTATACCTATTATTCTTAGGTTTGGTCTTTTCACGGTGTCCCATATTTCCTGGATATTTTGTGTTAGGGATTTGTTAGAATTAAGTTTTTCTTTGATTGATGAATCTACTTCTCCTAGCGTGTTTTCAACACCTGAGATTCTCTCTTCCATCTCTTGTATTCTGTTGGATATGCTTGCATCTGTAGTACCTGACTGTTTCTCCAGTTTTTCTATTTCCAGCATTCCTTCCAACTGTGTTTTTTGTTGTCTCCATGTCAGCTTTCAACCCTTGCACTGTTTGAATTGTTTCTTGTAATTTTTGATGTGTGTTTTCTTCCCTTTCTTGCATTTGTTAGATTTTTATTGTTTTTTTCTTCTATTTCTTGCATTTTATGTTTAGTTTTTTTTCCTTCCATTTCTTTAAGAGATTTTCTCACATCCTTTTTGAGGGCCTCTATCATTTTCATGAAGGTGTTTCATCCACATTGGGGTATTCAGGTCTTACTGGTGTAGAATCTCTAGACTCTGGTGGTGTCATATATGTTTTTCTGTTGCTGAGTATGTTCTTATATTGCCTCCTCCTCATCACTTATTCCAGTGGATGTAGAAAGAGTCTCTTCCTCACCTGGTGTGCAGGTGACCAGGGTTCCATTTTGGTGGGTGTATGCAAATCCAATATTCTCTGGTGTCTGCTCTCTGTCCTCTGCCCTCTGCCCTGAGTGTGGGCAGAAGTGGACCAGCTCTTTCTCGGGCTCCTGGTCAATTGGTCGTCTGTCCAGGGGGAGTCGACCTGGCTACAGTCCCCAAGCCAGGGGATCTGAGAGAGCTAGCAGGAGGAAATCAGTTCTAAGATGGGGTCCTGGTGCTCATCTCTGCCCTCTGCCCTGAGTTTGGGCTGAAGTGGACCAGCTCTCTCTGCAGGCTCCTGGTCTCTTGTGGGGGGGGGAGTCGACCTGGCTGCAGTCCCCAAGCCAGGGGATCCCAGAGAGCTACATATTATTCTTGAGTTTGGTCTTTTCACGAAGGACCTAACAGAAGTTATAACCCAAATGGGTTTAACAGACACCTATAGAACACTCCATTCAAACACAAAAGAATATACCTTCTTCTCAGCTCCACACAGAACCTTCTCAAAAATTGACCACATACTTGGCAACATAGCAAACCTCAACAGGTACATAAAAGTTGGAATAACTCCACATATTTTATCAGACCATCATGCCTTAAAGTTAGAATTCAACAATAACACAAGTCGCAGAAACCCTGCAAACTCATGGAAACCCTGCACCACTCCTGGGTCAAAGAAGAATAAAAAAGAACAGGTTATACCAATTCTCCTCAAAGTATTCCATGCAATAGAAGCAGAAGGGTCTTTGCCAAATGCTTTTTACAAGGCTTCAATAACATTGATACCCAAGCCATACAAAGACACAACTAAGAAAGAGAACTTCAGACCAATATCCCTCATGAACATTGATGCAGAAATACTCAATAAAATACTGGAAAATCAGATCCAAGAACACATTAAAAAAACTAATCCACCATGATCAAGTAGGCTTCATCCAGGGATGCAGGGATGGTTCAACATATGAAAATCCATCAATGTAATCTACCATATAAACAAACTGAGAAACAAAACTCACAGGATCATCTCACTAGATACTGAAAAAGCCTTTGATAAAATCCAACACCCCTTCATGATAAAGGTCTTGGAGAGATCCAGGATAACAGGAACATATCTAGACATCATAAAAGCTATATACAGCAAACCAATAGCGAACATCAAAGTAAATGGACAGAAACTCAAGGTAATTCTGCTAAAATAGCTCATTATTCAATTTCCATGAGTTTGTAGGGTTCCTGCAGTTTGTGCTGTTGTTGAACTCTAACTTTAAAGCATGGTGGTCTGATTTTTGACAAAGAAGCTAAAATTATACAGTGGAAATAAGATAGTGTCTTCAACTATGGTGCTGGCATAACTGGATATTGACATGTAGAAGACTGCAGATAGATCCATGTCTATCGCATGCAAAAAACTTAAGTCCAAATGGATCAAAGACCTCGATATAACTCCAGCCACACTGAACCTGTTAGAAGAGAAAGTGGGAAATACCCTTGAACTAATTGGTACAGGAGACTGCTTCCTGAACATAACACCAGTGGCACAAACACTGAGATTGAAAATTAATAAATGGGACCTTCTGAAACTGAGTAGCTTCTGTAAGGCAAAGGACACAGCCAGCAAGACAAAAAGGCAACCCACAGATTGGGAAAAGATATTCACTAGCCCCACATCTGACAGAGGGCTGATCTCCAAAATTTACAAAGAACTCAAGAAGCAAGTCTCCAAAACACCAAAGGATCCAATGAAAAAGTGGGGGACTGAACTAAATAGAGAATTCTCAATAGAGGAGTATAAAATGGCTGAGAGACACTTAAGTGCTCAACATCCTTAGCCATTAGGGAAATGCAAATCAAAGCAACCCTGAGATATTATCTTACTCCTGTCAGAATGACTAAACTCAAAAACACCAATGACAGTTTGTGCTGGAGAGGATGTAGAGAAAGGGGAACACTCATCCATTGCTGGTGGGAGTGCCAAGCCATACAGCCACTTTGGAAATCAGTATGGAGATTCCTCAGGAAAATGGGACTCAGTCTACCACATGACACAGCAATTCCACTCTTAGGCATATACCCAAAAGATACACATTCACACAGCAAGGATGTCTGTTCCACTATTCATAGCAGCATTATATGTAATCGCTAGATCCTGAAAGCAACCTTGATGCCCCACAACTGAATAGTGGATAGAGAAAATGTGGTACATTTACACAATGGAGTACTACTCAGCAGAGAAAAACAATGGAATCTTGAAATTTTCAGGCAAATGGAAGGCACTAGAGGAAACCATCCTGAGTGAGGTAACCCTGTCACAAAAAGACAAACATGGTATGTACTCACTCATAAATGGATTTTAGATATGGTTCAGGGGAGTGTCAGCCTACAATCCCAGTGCCAGTGAGTCTGGGAAACAGGGAGGTTCCCAAGAGAGATGCATGATACCCCAGAGAAGTGGAATGAGGCAAGATCTCCTGAGCAGATTGGAAACATTGGGGGAGAGGAGAGGGAACCACGAAAAAGAGAGGGGAATAAGAGGAGAGTAGAAGAAGGCATGGGTCGATCAAGAAGGTTGAGTAGGGGTAAGAATAGAGGAGAGCAGGATGAGAGATACTGTTATAGATTGAGTCATTATAGGCTTGAGGAGAGAGCTGACACTAGTGAGATCTCCAGATCTACATGGATAACACCAACTGGCAAACTAAGCAATAATGGAGAGACTACATTAATAGCTCCTCCTTGATGATAAGGTTGATGACTACCCTATATTCCATCCTAGAACCTTCATCCAGTGAGTGATGGAAGCAGAGACAGATACCCACAGCTAAACACTGAACTGAACTCCTGGAACCCAGTGCAAAGATGGAGGAGTGGTAAGCAAAGGGGTCAAGACCATTCTGGTGAAACCCACAAAGACAGCTGAGTGGAAAAGGGGGAGCTCTTGAATCCCAGACTGATGGCTGAGAGGCCAACAGGGGACTCAATGTAGTCTCAGTGAGGAGGCCACAGAAATCACTGAGGCCTTGGGTAGTAGATCAGTGTTTACCATGGTGTATGAATGATCTTTGGGACCCCATTCCATATAGAGGGATGCCCTCTCAGCCTGGACACATGGGAAGGGCCTAGGTCCTGCTCTGGATGAAATGACAGACTTTGGAGATCTCCGCATGGAGTGCCCAACCCTCTCTGGGGAATGATGTGGGGATGGGGTGGGGGGCTGTGGGGGTTGGTCAAGGAACAAGGGAGGAGGGGTCGACAGCAAGCTGGGATTGACATATGAAGCATTCATGTTTCTAATTTAAATAAAAATATATATTGAGGGAAAAAAGTCATCAACTGCCATACCTAGCACCTCCTAGGCATGATGTACTCACTGGTGCAGTAATGGCACAGAAGTTGTTATGGGAGTTACTAACTACGTTCTGCTTGTATTTGACGCTCATTTCATAGGAATTCATGTCTGCAAATGTCCGTAAATCTAGTCAAAATACATGGTTTGGGATGGGCGGGTGGATCATAAACCCTAGAGGAGATAGATACTAATGTTGATTTGCTAGATAGACACGTTGCTAAGCTGCTTTCTAAATATTTATATTTCTACCCAAACATTAGTGCTGCTCTCAACCTTGGGCACAGCAGGTTCCCTGCAGTGTGCAGCAGTTAATGCATAGAGTCTTAGTTGGTCAAAGTGCTGAGAATGAGTGACTGTTGAGAGTCTGTTCTTAAGCAGGACATCTGTATTACTCCCCCCAAGGTTCAGGGAATGTTGTAGAAGAGAGTGTGGAAAGGGGAAGAGCACCGAGAAACATGGTCTTCTGAGTATGATACGGAGAGGAACTTGTTAGAAGGAAAAACGGGGTTCAGCAGGAGTGGGAAGGGGATGAAAGGGTGTACGTGTTGTAGTTGGACTTTCTTTGGATTACCAGCTCCCAAATCATGACACGGAGACTTCTTAATTATGAAAGCTTGGCCTTGGCTTATGCTTGTTTCCAACTAGCTCTTAAAACTTAAATTAACCCGTTTATATTAATCTATGTCCATGTGGCTTGTCACCTATCCACACTGTTCATCCTACTAGCTCTGCATCTTGCTGGTGAATTCTGT
Organism: Mesocricetus auratus; assembly: GCF_017639785.1. Taxonomy (NCBI): domain Eukaryota; kingdom Metazoa; phylum Chordata; class Mammalia; order Rodentia; family Cricetidae; genus Mesocricetus; species Mesocricetus auratus. The sequence goes on from NW_024429266.1 coordinate 58,559,472, forward strand.
TCACATCATATTCCTCCAGAATTTCTATTTCTGCTTGGAAGTCCTGCCTATCCTCTCCTGCCTAGCTGTTGAACATTAGGCTCTTTATTAAAGCAATCAGAAGGTGCCTTGGCAGAGATACATTTTCACAGTGGACAAAAAAGACTATTCCACAACAGTCCTCCCTTTTGGCTAAATAAAAAGGAAAGGTTTTAACTCTAACACAATAAAACTATGCACAATAAGAACAATTATCAGGTAAAAATTTCATCTACACTGTCTAGTTCATTTGTATTTGGCAAATTTGGAGAAAGTAGTCTATTATCTATTCTATCTTGGTAAGTACAAAATTTTATATCTAAACCACTTTCTATCACAAATTTTTGAATATTTGGATTTTTATTATTTTAATTTTAAATAGCTTGCCTTACATGTCAATCCCAGTTCCCTCTCCCTCCCCTTCTCTCACACCCTCCCACTATCCTCCCCAGCCTCCCACCCTATCACCATTTCCCTCCATATAGGGGATATCCAGAGTCTGTCATCTCACTCAGGGCAGGGTTCAGGCACTCCCCCCAAGAGTCCAGGCTGAGAGAGCATCCCTCTTTGTGCCATGGACACACGATGTCTGTTTGTATGCCAGGGATAAACACTGATCCACTGCCCAGGGCCCCATAGGTTGCCCAGGCCTCCTCACTGACTCTCACATTCAGGGGGTCTGGATCAGTCCTAGGCTGACCTCCCAGCTGTCGGTCTGGGTTCCAAGAGCTCTCCCCTGTTCAGACCAGCTTCTATCACAATTTTTATTATCAGCCTAAAAATATCATTTTATACCTTAAAACATTTTCTTAGATAAACAACTTAAGCTTTTGTGTCTCTCGACCTTCATAAACTTTACATCTCTTTTGTGCATTTCTTTTTTTAATTTGGCAACAAGGAAAACTGTAAGGCTATGACTATCTAGTCTTCAGCTCCACCTGAGATCTGAGAAGGATATGATATTACCTTAGTAAACAGGAAGTACTGAACAACAAAACTCTAGAAATGACAGAGACAGCTTGGATGCCTGGACCCAAGGTTCCTCTGCAAAGTTGAAGCATCTGTCTTTGGCCTACAGGCCTAGAATATCTGACAGACTTTTCTGTGAAGCAGAAAGTTTGGAGGCTCATCCTGTCTTATCTTGGCAAATTTCAACAGTCTACTTTCTTTGTGTCTTGCTTGTCCAAATTGGACAGCATACCGTCAGCAGCTGAGGCAAGGGCAATTTATTGCCAGTTGCTAGCTTTCCCACGTTGAAAGAAAACTCCATATGGAGGTTCTTCAATGCCCATCATCTTCTCCGAAGTAGATTGGTGCTGCCAGGAGCAGACACTGTCATGCAAAGCCTCATGTTATTAAAACATTTTAAATGCCAGATTCTGTAGATCGCTGAAGTGTTTAAAGAATACCTGCATATTTACAATATGTCTGTTTAACCTTGAAAACATACCTAACATGAGTACAAGTTTGATTATTATAAATGACTAACTATTAACTTGAAATTCTTAATTATCCTAAACAGTTTGTAATAATAGCTTTCAAGGACTAGGACTTTACATTAAAATTTAAAATGAGCTGTATAGGAATAATACCTTAAACAAGAGTATAAACATACATGCAGTGTGTTATAACAAAAATAATCTTAAATTTGTGTCAATATAAAAAATCCATACCAATGTAAAATATTTGAGATTATTAATTGCTTTTTAACAGATTCAATAATTTACCCTTTTATCCTATCATTCCTATATCCCCCTTTTCTTTCTTTCATTACCCCATCCCCATTTTTAAACACTAGATAGAAGAGAAAGAAGACTAGTGGAAAGAAAAAGAGAGGAGTCCCTTAACATAACCTCCTCTGTTTAGTTTCTTCCCTGACCATGATCAATAACAACTTGCATCTAAGCCCCCTACAATGGCAAACATTCATAACCCACTGAATGACCAAAAACCACCCACCCCACCTCTTGGGAATATGGGCATCATGTTCTTAAAATTACGTCCTGTTGTTTTGGGGTAATGACATCCTTAGGAGACCCTGAGAAAACTGGGATAGTGGTCAAGTCCTGGGAGAGCTATCTGTATCATTTGTTGTCCAGTCTCTGTGATGGGAAGTGCAGGACTTAACTGAAGTCTTGAATGGAGTAGTCTGTGAGGTTGGACCATCTCAGCTAGCAGCTTTTTTGTTTGTTTGTTTGTTTCGAGACAGGGTTTCTCTGTGGCTTTGGAGGCTGTCCTGGAACTCGCTTGGTAGTCCAGGCTGGTCTCGAACTCACAGAGATCCATCTGCCTCTGCCTCCTGAGTGCTGGGATTAAAGGTGTGCGCCACCAACGCCCGGCCTCAGCTAGCAGCTTTGAAGTTGTCCTGAATGCAGATTTTTGAGGAAATGGCACCAGAACCTGAGAGACTGGAATACGTGGGCTATTTGTTTTCATTAGTGTCTGGTCCCTTTTTTTCTGAAAGCACATGCTTTTAAAGGTAACATACATTAACCTAAGGAATATGTGCACAAATCAGCTAAAGATGATTTTTGCTCTATATTTGAGGTTAAAGGTATTTGTCAATTTTATAAGTCAATTTGGACTGTATAATCTAACTGTAATATAAGTCTCCATTCATACCATATGAAAGGATGACATGTGATCATAAGTCATGAGGACTCTGTAGCCAACAAGATTTATCATGTCTCATCCAGTCTCAGAGCTGTTCCCATAGTAGGGAGGTCAGCATGTATGTCACCCATCTTGTAGTTTTTCTTGGTTTATTTTTTATGTCTAAGCCAAGATTTTCAATAGGTGCCCACTGGTCAAATCTGATCTTTATTAATTTTGAAGAAATTCATAGCTTTCCATTTCCTGTGGCAACAAAGGCATAACCTCTCTCCCAATGCAATACATTTCCTGACTTCCATTCTGAAGTTAGGACACCCTTAAAATATATAGGCTGGCTTAATTTAACAGCTTTTTCCCATAATCCATTGTCTCTCAACAGCTGCTGTTTTGGTTCATTAGCATTTTTAAAATTTAAAGTTAATAAAGCACTACATAGGTTCCCAACATGCCATATTATAATATATTTCCCATCCTTGTGTGGCTTATTCTTCTTATATTGCTTTACTCTTTCTTTAAAGACTTCATTATTTTTAAACTATTTTTTCTGTGACTGTCTATACCCTTTTTATTTTCTTTCTTTGACACCCAAACACATTTCCAAGCATACAGTAGCTGTTCAGAGGTTTTCTTGGTCTGGGCTTGGCTTTTTGCATGGCTCTTTGATCTTATGAGTCAAACCTTAAAGTGCCAGGCTAACATTCAAGACCAACCTGACAGGAAGGGACAGTGGCACAGAGCATACGAGCCCACCAGGAAGACTATGGCATTTGCACATTGTTGCCCTGGGATAATGTTGCAAAAGTGGTGCAAAGCCCTTCTGTGTGTCTGCAGACTCCTTCTACAGCTCTGCTTAGCACATGGTGCTGTCGGCTGGCTCTGACTCTCCCAAGTCAATGAGAACCAAGCTTATGCTGAACTTACCCACCCTAGCTCTCAGAAGTTGCTGTGCTGAGCTGTGGAATCAGCAGAAGTGGTATCACTGGCTGGTGTGCTCTCTCCATCCGTGTGGTTGTGCCATGAGTTGGAGCACCAAATGTTATTATCTATGTTGTTCTATTTACCAATAAAGACTCAGGAGTAAGATATTGGGGTGAAAACCTGCTAGCTCAGAGAAGCCAAGAAGCAACCAGCTGACCTTCCTTATTGGCCAGAGACCCAGCAAGAGACTGTTCACTTGTCCCAAACCAAAAAACCAAAAATCTCTAAGTCCCTTCCTACTCCTTCCTGTGTGTCTCTATTTGTGTTTCTGGGTCCTCTGTATTCTCTATGGATAATTCCTGTCAATTGGTTGCTGGCTCTGCTCCCTGATCCAAGGTTAATTTTATTAACAGTCTCAGTGTTTCACAGTGTGATCAAATATACCACAACAGTGTGTGTGTGTGTGTGTGTGTGTGTGTGTGTGTAAATGCCCAAAATACATTATATATGTATGAAACTGTCAAACATTAATAAAAGATAGAAATGAAGCAAAAGAAAAGGAAAAATGACAGACAGAGAAAAAAGAAATAAAGAAAGAAGTATATTCGTGTGGGCTTTATGGCATAAGGAATTTGCTCAGCTATAATGATCTCTTGTGGGGGCTACCTACTCAGCTTATTTGTCCTCCCAGGCCTTTGTTTTCTTCAGTCCCAAGACAAATAATGAAATTATGATGAGTAGCTGCTGGGCTTGTTTGACCTGGTGTTTTAACAGATATAATAGGTTTCAGCTAATGAGCAGCATGCTCAGAGTCATACTCATTTGGTGTTCTGTGTTCAGGCATTAGATCTCTGTCAAAGCCCAGCATCACACCAGGATCTGACTTCAAAGTGTGTGTGATTCTACACTGCAGGTGAACCTCTCTTGCAAAAGAACCACAGAGGAATGTCAGGCTGGGTTACAATTCTTCCACTGGATTTGCCATGAGTGCCAGGTAACACTCTTGACCACCACCTGTGTACTTTGATTGCTAAGTTGAAAAACTGGACCTGTTCCATATAGTTCTCCTACTGTGGGCCTCATTCAGTGGGCCTTATTTCATGCCACTTGTTGTGTGCACCCAAGCAGCACTCTCCAGTGTGGAAGATGCTGTTTCCTGAGCCAACAGCATGTAGCAGGCATGTTGCTTTTATCCCTGTAGTAGAGGGTATAAGATGGAATGTTTTTTTTTTTACTTTACTTTGGTAGAGAGTTCCTGCAGACTCATTGGACCCTGAAAATTCTCCTGATCTGGCAGGTTTGTTATGGGTAGTCCACGAGAAATGAACACTCAAACACATTTTACAGCCAATTAAAAGTCTATTCCAGCTGGCCTGGAGTACAATAAGGTATTTGGGGAGCTAGGTGTGGCCCCGAGTCTCCAGAACACAGAGTTTTTAAAGGCAGAGACCTTGCCCAGTCATCTTACTCAGCAGCTGCAAAGGGGGCGGGGAGCTTCACAAAGTGAACAGTTTGAAGCAAGCAATTTTAACAGAAGCTAAGTGGTCTATTGTTATAAATAGAACGATTAATTGGGGTGGCTTGCTTATGGTTCATTTTGATCATGATGAGGAACATGGCAGCGTGCAGGCAGATGTGGTGCTAGAGCTGAGAGTGCTGCATCTTGTAGGCAACAGGAAGTCGATTAATACTGAAGGAAGCTTGAGCAAAAGAGACCTCAAAGCCTGCCCTCACATTGACACACTCCCTCCAATAAGGCAACACCCTTCTAATAGTGCCACTCCCTTTGGGGGCCATTTTCTTTCAAACCACCACAATGTGCATGCCTGGTGTCCATGGAGACCAGAAGAGGGAGCAGGATACCCTAGAACTGTTTAAGAAGTCATAGCATTACAGAAGGTTGCTTGTATATGCTGGGAATAAAATCTGGATCCTCTACAAGCTCTTAACTGCTGAGATGCCTCTCTAAGCCCCACTCCCCAGACATGGAATTTTGACTGGGTTTATAGTAACAGTATGAAATATTTCCTATGGAGTCATCCTTAAGTCTAAACACAATATGGTTGGTTATTCCCAAAGCTGTCATGCCACTATAGTATTATTGGGCACACCTTGCCTGGCAAGTGAATACTGTAGCATTCAGGGTCTACTGCTGGGTAAGTCCACTGAAGATTTTTCTCTCCCAGCAGCCTGCATAGCATCTTATAGCATCATTGAAGTGTTCTATTAGAGAAGAAGGTATCAGGTTAGTTCCAGCTTGGTTTCTCTATGTGCTATGATTAAAATGTGGTATATGTAGTAATAGAGTTCCTGCTATTCATCTATGGTGGGCAACCAAGCTATGGGCTCATTCTTGGTTTTATGAATAGTGTATTTCCTGGGCCTTTTCATGGAACAAATCAGCTGGTAAGTCCTGTGAATTGAAGTTCCAAGAAACAAAACAAAAAACTAACAAACAAACAAACAAAAAACCAAAACACATCATGATAAACATTTTATAAAGCTAATTGATTAGGATTTTTTAATTATGAAGCACTGAAAAGTTGCAGATCCAGAGTCATATTATTTTTTATTATCACTAACTTCTTTAACAGCCATTCATTGCTTACCACCGTGCCTTCTCTAATATTCTTGTGACTATTGTCTGAAATCTTTGGGATGCTTTAACAGATGATTTGCTCCTACCAATCCATATGCCAAGAATGTAGTCAAATAGCATCTCAACCCTATAGGAGATATATCCTTGCTTTAACATAGTTTCCAACTTAATCTTGCCACCAATGTGTTTGAAAAAAAGCTGGATTGTTAAACCAGGTTGGCCTCAAACTCAAAGAACTGCCAGCCTCTGCCTTCCCAGTACTCGGATTAAAGGTGTGCCTCATCACACCCAACTCTAATTTTTTCTTTAGTTCCTTTCCACAAGTTGGAAATTTAGCTGGGTGGTGTCTGAGATCACCACTCCCTATATTCCATTTCTTAATCCATTTATTTTCTTGAACACAGAATATAGCTCCACTCCACTTCCTGGTGCTCTTTTTCTCCTCAAAATTTACATTTTGTAATTTACCCTGTTCAACTTGCTCCTTTTCATTATAAATCTTTATAAGCATGAACACCAGTAACTACACAACTGAGTTTTCATACAAGGGCAAAAAAAAACCAAACAAACAAACAAACAAACAAAAACCCAGCTGCTTTCTTCAACAAAATATCACAAGAACAATCTCTAGGAAACATGCTAAAATTATTCTCTGTAACCTCTTGAGTAAGCCCTTTACAGTTCAAATAACTCTTAGCAGCTCTGTCTTCCATGCTCCTACTAGGATGGCCCATTAAGCGGCGCTTAAAACATTCTACTGCTTTCATAACCCTAAATACCAAAATCCAAATTCCTCCAAACAAACACATGGTTAGACCTATCACAGCAAGACCCCAGTCCCTGGTACCAACTTCTGTCTTAATTACGATTTTTATTGCTGTGAAGAGACACCATGACCATGGCAACTCATAAAAAACAAAAACAAAAAACCCAACCATTTAATTGGGATGGCTCACTTACAGTTTTTAAGATTCAGTCCATTAGGACATGACAAGGAACATGGCCCCATGCAGGCAAATGTGGTACTGGGGTAGCTGAGAGTCCTACTACATCTTGCAGGCAACAGGAAGTTGACTGAGACACTGGGCCATATACTGAGCATAGAAATCTTCAAAGCCCACCCCCACAGTGACACACTTCCTCCAACAAGGCCATACCCACTCCAACAAACCACCCCTCCTAATAGTGCCACTTCCTATAAGATTATGGGGGCCAATTTCATTCAAACTACCACAACATTCAAGCTCTACATTGATGTAATTACTTAACCTGAGGAGGCAAATTACTATTACAGGTTGCTACTCTTAAGTCTTCATTTACCCATGTTTTTTTTTTAACCACCTATTTGTAGAATGGATATGAAAACACACAGTTTGCTTCATCATTTACATATTCTTAAAAAAATAAAAGAACTTATGAAGGATGAGAAAAATGTAATGTTCCAGAATAGTTAGAAAATAATTTCAACTACTTGTAGATTTTAAGGAATTTTTAAATAGTAACCCTTAGTTTATGTAAAGCAAAATATATTTAAAGGCTTACCTTTAAAAACTTGGGCAGATTCCCTTTGATTATCTCGAGTAACAAGGAACTGAAAAGTAATTTTATTTTCATGTACAGGTTTTAAGAAATTCTAATTAAGAAATATTTAATTCATTTTAATTCCTATCTATTGATATTACTGTGTCTTTGGGAATGAGAAACAAAGGATTAATTCTTTTCACCCCACCCCCATTCCAGTAGCCTTGAAATTAATTCCCTAGCATTTTCTGTTTTTATTTCTTCTAACATTCTCATTCCTGTGAATAAAAAACCTTAGTATTATTGATGTGAGTAGCCATGTTGATTTCCTGTCTGCCAAATGTCTGCTCATGCCCCCATATTTAATATTAGCCTTGCAGGACTCATAAATCATTACTGCTGTCCCTACTATGATAAGAACTCTGAAACTTCTGTGCCTTACCATCACTCGAGTTGTTTCTTTCTAGATAAATCTGTCTGACGATATACCTTAAAAACATTTGGAAATCGACCTTGTCGAGTTTATTTTAAGTGGGGCAGTTGACAGTAGACCCATGAATTAGAAGGAAAGTATTTGAAAAATGAAAATCTGTTAGAAATCTGACAATAATCAGAAATGATAAGTTGGGACAGCTAACTCAAGGCTAGAATGATGTCCTCTTGGTTTGGGACAAGAGAGGAAGGAGATCTAGGAGGAATGGGTGAGAAGAGACTTGAATGGGAACATGGGGTCTTAAGTATTTGTCAAGAATGGCTGAGTACTCAGGCTGGGTGCTGAGAATGTGTAGTGAACAGAATAGATACAACCAATCTATGATGAGGCCCATAGTTTGGTGAGGAGATGGATACTAACCCAGCCAGCACAGAAGCAGAGGTGTCCAAATGGTAAGTGATTTATAGATTCTGATAACTGTTAGAAAGGGAAAGAGCAAGCCTCCAGGAAGGTAACCCGTGGATCTGAAACAGGAGAAGATTCTCTGTGACCTTTGGGATGGCTCACTGTTCTAACCATCAGAAACCCTAGGGATGGCTGGCCATTCTAACCACGAGAAACCCAGCCCCTCAGTCCAAGTTTACACTCCATGCCGTCAGTTCTACATTTCTACCCTGCTTCTGCATGGGGTAGAAATGAAACTGGAGTTTGGATGGTTCAGTCGTGTTAAGGAAAGGAAGTTGGTGGCCTGTAAAAGGGAGGTGGAAGGGAGAAATGTTGGGGAGTAGACAGCACAGTTATTTTCTTAGACCAGAGAGAACTCGAGACTTGGGCCGACAGCATTTGGTATACGTACAGTGAGACCTCTTTGGTTCACCAGAGTGCCTATTGACTCTCCAGCTACCTCTACGGCATCCAGGAGCTCTCCCATTGCTCCATATGTTTCATTCATTTTCTTCTCACAATAACTAAATAGAAAGGTACCAGAAGAACTTTATTTTACAGGTATGGAAACTGAGGCACAGAGGATGGTTTAGCTACATTTACATAGTTCACAAATGGCCAAGAACAGAAGCCATAGTCCTGTCACCATTCAAATGTTCCAAGAGATCTCTGCGTTCCAGTGTAAATTCAAGGTGGTCAGTGTGTACATGGCTTGGCTAATTTTCTACTAAAATAAACATGTAAATTTTATCATTATTATTATAAATACATGTATAATTTATAAAAATTATTTATATTATATATTATGTATTACAGTCCTCCTCCCAGACACACCTATCCCCTAGGAAATCGGCCTCTTTGTGTGTACCCAGGGTCCCCCTAGTTCATCTCCACTGCCTTTTTCCTTCTAGTTCATCTTTATTCCTTTGTAACTCCTGCTGATCCACAGAAACACTCTCACTAGGGACTCTCAATTGTAACCATTGACTGAGACCAAGCAGGTGACCTTTATCCTCCTTCGGATTTTCCATTCCAGTAGCAGACTTACCCTTAGTCCTGCTGCAGTGTGCCCCTTGGGATCTGACCTCCTGGTGCAGATCCATGGTCTCCCTAGTTCTTCCCCACTATCCCCTTCAGCCTTTCCTTTTATCTCATACTCCTTTCTTTGTGTCTCCCTACCAACACACAGAACAGATCTCTACCAGGCACCACAAACTTCTCTGGGACTCAGCCCCCATAGCTGCAACACATAGCTGGGACTCAGAGAAGGACAATAACAACCAAAGAAACACCCACCCAACAAAGATGAGCTCAGATATCTACACCAGGAAACACTTCAAACATCATGACTACAGATGCCTAGATCCCAATGCAAAAACACAAAGATGAACAGCCATACATAACAATATGCCCCTTTGAGGAGTCCGAAACCCTACTGTGATAGGGCCCAAGAAAAACAATTTAGCTGAAGTATAAGACAAGGACTTTAAAATAGCAATTATTAATGTGTTTAAGAACTTTAAAGAGAGCCAGACAATGGTGGTGCCCTCCTTTAATCCAAGCACTTGGGAGGCAGAGGTTGGCAGACATCTGAGTTTGAGGCCAGCTTGGTCTACAGAGCTAGTTCCAAGACTATTAGAGCTACACAAAGAAGCCCTATCTCAAAACAAACAAACAAAAACAAAGCAACAAACAAACAAACAAAAAACCCAAACCCAGAACAAAAACAAGAAAAAGAACCTTAAAGACAATATGAACAAATGCTTTAATGAAACCTGAGAAAACACAAACAGGTGAATAAAAATAGTTCAAGATGTGAAAGTAGAATTTAAAAGAAATAGCATCACTAAAGAAAACCCAAACTGGACTAACCCTGGAAATGGGAAAACTCAGTATCTCAAACAAAAACCTCAGAGGTAAGCTTCACCAATATATTTAAAGGCATAGAAGAAAGAATGTTGGGTCTTGAAGGTAGGTTGAAAAGATGGGAAATCTAGTTAAAAAATGTTAAATATTCAGGAAATCTTGGACACCATGAAGAGACCTATCCTGTGACTAATAGGTGTTAGAACTCAAAGGCTGTCCCTATATTCAGAAATGAGCTCAAATTGGATTATAGGAGGATTTCTGGCCATTAAAAAAGCCAGCATTTCTTAGGAACTTGTAAAACTGGTTCCCATATACCGTAAAAAAGTCCTTTCCCTTACCTTTGACAGAAGGGAAACATATACTGTAGCTGCATATCAAAACCCATACTGGCCTCCAGGATTCCTCAGTCCCTACTCTCAAGTACTTGTTATATATTTCAAAGTTCATGCTAGCCTCCCCAAGTCCCAACCAAATAGACAGGTCCAGGAAAGAACTCCCTATTATACATTATAATCAAAATACTAAATGTACATAATAACAACAAACAAACAAACAAAAGAATAGTAAATCTGAAAGGGAAAAAATGCCAAGTCACATATAAAGGCAGATGTTAGAGCAATACCTGACTTTTTGATGGAGCCTCTGAAGGATCTGGATGTATGTTCTACAAGCTATTAGAGACTACAGATGCCAGCCCAGACTCAACTACCCAGCAAAACTACCAATCACAATTGACAAAGAAAGAAAAACATTTCACAATAAAAACAAAGTTAAGCAAATTTTGTCCACCAATGCAGCTCTATACTGGAACGAGAAAGAAAACTTCAGTCTAAAGAGGTTAACTTAATACAAGAGGACACATCATCACAACAAAATTAACATGAACCAGCAAACACTACTTATTAATAACTCTTAATATTAATGATCTCAATTCCTCAATAAAAAGACATAGACTAATGGATTGGATTATAAAACATGATCTTTTTGCTATGTGATGTGGGATGTCCTTCTGTATGTTGTGAATATGTGCTGCTTTTATTGGTTGATAAATAAAGCTGATTTGGCCAATGGCCATGCAGAATAGAGCCAGGAGGCAAACCCAAACAAAGCCATGGAGAGAAAGAAGGCAGAGTCAGGGAGATGCCATGTAGCCGCCGAAGGGGTAAGATGCCAGAACATTACTAGTAAGCCGTGGCCATGTGGTGGTCCACAGATTAGTAATATGGGTTAATTTAATTGTGAGACTAGTCAGTAATATGCCTGAGCCATTAGTCAAATAATTATACTTAATGTTAAGCCTTCGAGCGGTTATTTGGGAACTGAAACATGTGGGCAGGATGAGAAACCTCAAACTACAGCTATATCCAAGAAACACACCTTTTACTAAATTAATCAGAAGATACACAGAGAAGATCAAAATTAATAAAATTAGAGATGAAAAGAGGTTCACTACAGCGGACATTGGTGAAATTCAGAGAATCATAAATACTTATTTTAAAAATCTGTATTTCACCAGATTGGAAAAACTAAGAGAAAAGAATTAATTCCTTGATATATATGACCTACCAAAGTTAAATCACGATGAAATAAACAATATAAACATACTCACAAACCCTGTGGATTCAACACAGAATTCTATCAGAACTTTAAAGAAGAATTAATGATAATGCTCCAAAAATTATTCCACAAAATAGAAACTGAAGGAACATTTCCTAATTCTTTTTATGAGGTCACTATTATCCAGATATCAAAACCACACAAAGAATCAGCACAAAAGAAAATTACAAACCAATATCCCCTATGAACATAGATATAAATATTTTCAATAAAATCTCAACATACATATTAAGAAAATGATTCACCATGATCAAGTCTGTTGCATCCCATGGATGCAGGAATGACTTAATATATGTAAATCAGTAAACATATCCTGACACATAAAGAGACTAAAATCACACGATCATTTCACTAGATGCTGAAAAGTTCTTTGTCAAACTTCAACATCCCTTCACATTAAAGTTCTGAAGAGACCAGTGTAACAAGAGATTTATATCACATTCTCTGAGGTTCAGGGAACATTGCAGTAGATATGGCGAGAAGAATGTAAAAACCAGAAGATATGGAGAAGGACTGTGAAAAGTCATCCTACGACACAACACAGCCATGAAATTCATGACCTTATAGCAGCTGCAGATGCCTGCATTGGGTCTCAGTCCAAAGTGACTGGAACCAAGGTTTAGAGGGCCTTACCCTAACTTGTGAACAAGTTAGACAGATCCTGGGGGAAAGGGAGTCCTTGTCTGCAGTTTTGCACCTACTGCTGAACCCATCACGCTCCAATGGATCCATAGTCATCGAGGTATCAGTGAGTTGCAAAACAGACAGGAATATGAGAACTTTGGGGAGACAAGAAAAGGTAGATGGGGTAGGAAAGAGTTAAAAGAAGGTGGAACATGAGAGTAATAAGCACGCATTGCATACATCAATGAAATTGTCAAAGAACACAATTAATAAAAGGAAGAGAAACACTAATAGAAGTCTGAAATATCTTTATACTCACAACTGTGTGTGTGTGTGTAATTAGTTTTGAGTGATTTCAACTTAAAGCACTGTTTTTCTTTGCACAAAGTGGAACAGATTATTTGTTATTTGTCTATTTCTATTTAGGAAAGAAAAATGTTACCTTCCGTAAGGACGGTTTTGCTGTTATGTATGTTTCTTTTGTGTTAGAAAATTCATTTTTCAGGAGTTTTTCACACTGCTGCTCTTCTGCTGTTAAATGATTCCCAGTCCACTGCAGTGTATAAGGTTGTAGCATGAAGGATAATGGAAATGTAAAAATCTCTGTCCTATCATGTTTAGCTATGTGGAATATAAAGGGCGGGGTGTGGGGGTAACGTTTTTTCAATAAAAGCTCAAAATGCACTGGAACAAACAAGAAAATTCTCTCCTCTGCCTGCAACCTAAAGTGTTTTCCTGCGTTATTTTGAGGTTTCAAGTTAAGGCTTCTGAACCATTATGAATTGATTTTTGTGTAGCTGAGAAAAGGGTGGCTCAGCTTTTCTTTACAGCCATTTTCGCCTCGGGCATGATAAAGAAACCGAAACAAACTAACAGATAACAGTCTGCTCTGGTAAGGTCGAGGCAAGAGACAAAAACCTAAAATTGCTGTAACTTAGTCCAGTTGACGTATTCTCTCAAGTAGATGAAGATTGGGAGAGTGTGCGGGATGTGGACAGTGGGGGGAGGGGACGGACGTGTGTGTGTGTGTGTGTGTGTGTGTGTGTGCGCGCGCGCGCGCGCGTACATGCGTCCACTCATTCAAGAATGTGGGGTGGAAGTTGGGAGAGTAGTATTGGAAGGGCTGTCTTCCATACAACCTTCTGTCAGGGACCAAGTTCCCCCATCTCCTGTCACTATACTCTCAATACTTTCCCAAGCTGATCTTGCAAAGTTTCACAAGCAGCTGAAGGGCTTGAACTGTGGGTGACTGCTGCCTCCTTGTGTCAGAAAGCCTCCATGGCCAGAGAGACTGTGGTGTCACAGACCTGAGCAAACCTGAGCTTGCTCTATATCGGGAGCTTGCGATCATTGTATTGGGACTCAGGACTGTCCCACGGAGTCCTCTAAGGGACACTGGAACAAGAGGCTTTGTTGCAGACTATTTGTTTACATTGTGAAGACGTGTCTTTGCCAAGGCACCATCTGATTGGTTTAATCAAGAGCTAAGTGGTCAATAGTTTGGCAGGAAGAGGTTAGGTGGGATTTCCCTGTTGTTCCATATGAGTGAGTCCGTTGGGCATGATTGTTCTTTTATTGTCCTGGGTTATGCAGTGTGGGTATTAAGAATGGAAGAATGGTTATATTACTTGGGTTTTCTGCTTCCACAGTGCTTATATTGATTTCTTCTGCTCCCATGTTGTGCAGCATCAGAGGCCAAGCTATGAGAGACACACTGCTTGCTTGAGGCTCTTTCCCAGTTCAGTAGCTGAGGTGCCAAGTATCCCTGTACCCACATACTAAGCCTCCTTCACATGTTGATTTGCAGATTTCCCACTCTTCGCTACAGAGCATCTGGCCTGAGGGTGTCCTCCATTACTTCTAGCATGTCTTCTTCCTCCTTCCTCCCTGGTTCTTCCCACAGGGTGAGGGTTTTGGATCCCAGGAAGGTCTCTGGAGCACAGATAGACCCTATATTCTCTTTTCCTCTGTCACCCTAGCTATAAGAGATGGTAAGGCAGCACCTCCATTCCATCCTCTCCTCTGTCTAATATTCCTTCTAGGTTCATGTGGGGGATGATAGGCACACTTCCTTTTCCCGTTGTAATTCCTCCTCTACGGTTCAACCTCAGTTTCACATCTTATCATACATAGCAGTGGCCTTGCAACCATCGTCAACACTCTTGTCCTTTACGTGTTACTCTCGGGGACTGTAACACTTGCTTTACACCTTCAACCATTCTCAGGGCATCTCTATACACATGTAACAGACCCCTCTCAGCAAGCAGACATCCCACACCATAGCACATAGATGAAGATGGCCAGCCTGGGATCTCTCCATGAACACTGCACTTCCCAAAGTTTCAGCTTTAGTTACAGATCTCATGATCCATAGCAAGACTTGTGCAGCCAGTGCCACAGCGAAAAGGCACACCAGTACACACCAGATAGGGAAAGATGGCCACACTGGGATTCTCCACACAGGTGTCCCACCCTCCGTTGCGTGCCTTGCCACCTGTTGGGAGCCCTGCAGCCTAGTCTTTGATCAGCATATGACTACCTGTCCAATGGGTTTTCTCGGGACAAGGCACCTGTGGAAACAGACTCTCACTTGGCAAGGACCAGTAGTCCATCCATGGGACAGCATAGGAATTTGCAAAATTAATGCAGCTTGCAGAGTCTTTTCTCTCTCGTTATATTGGTGATTCTTTGTGTGATTTTTGGTTTTACTTTGTCAGTCACACATGCAACAGCTGTGATTTTCCCTGGAAATTCTGTTGCTTTTCAAATATTCCCTCCTAAGATTCAGCAGGGGGATAAAGCATCTCAAACCTCTTCTCTGGAATTACTAAACTTCAACCCCTATTCCTGGGGAACTTTGCTGGCTCGATACAGATTATTAGAAACATATGAAAAGATACTTGGAGCATTAACCATGTCTTATAATTCTGGGAAGGAGAGTAAGGCATTCCTGCACAGAATGCGGGGGCGGGGGGAGGGACTCAGGAATACACATAGTGCCAACTGTTAAGAGTAAGTTCCCTGGACACCAAGCATGTAGAATCAATGATAAAATCTTGTATTATCCAATGGAAAAATGCAATGTAAAATATGGGATGGATAGATTCATCTTTACCATACACAGGAGCTTATATTACTGGAAGAAATATGGTATAGTGAGATGGGAAAAGAACGCCTTATCCAAGTCTGCCTTTTACAGAGATTTTGAGACATGGGACCCTGTTGTGGAAAAGGGAACTGTATAAAAGCATATCTTGCAGACATGAAAGAACTGTTTGGGTTTAAATATTATTATCCTTAAAATAGTGCACTCATGTCTACTACTTTTAACTTTGTAGTTGCAAGTATCTGACAGAGTGCTGCAAGAGCAGGATGTGTCTAGTTTGATAATTAGTTAAGCCTGCAAAAATGCTGACTCTCTGACTAGAATAAGGTGATGCAGGAGGGGAACAATAGAGGCTTTCATAATGGTTATGATGTATTTCTTAAAATGTAGTGTATCTCTTAAAAGTCAAAAATAGGAGCCAATAATAAAGCTGTTCATGTAAGCCTGGCTAGGAAAAAAACTCTGCTGAAGTATAAATAAAGATGGCTGTAGCTATTGGGACCACTTGAAAACAATCCATTTGGTGGTGAGAATTTTCCCTTGAGCCGACACCCCTTCCCTGCCTCAGAACCAGAATCTGAGCTGATGCTGGACCCTGGCAACTCATCGGTCACTGTTCGGGTGTCAAGTACATTGTGAAACAATGTGAACACATGTATGGGGAACCTCAGACAGGGAACCAATGACAAGGACACCACCAAAGACAAACTTGGTGAACCAGTGAGTATTATTGGGGTTCATTACTGGAACAGAAATGACAGCTACCCTAGCATTGCTGATGGTACATGAAAACTGGAAACCTGGAGCACACTGTACAACCTCAGGATAACTGGGCAGGTTGGAGAGTGCCTTTTCCCAGTTGCTTAGTTTCAGGCAACTTGGTTGATCTGAGAGTGTCACTCAGCAGTCCTTCCTATTTACATGTGGTGGTGAGGGAAACACCTAGTGAATATGATCAGTTTTAGGGACTTCCTGAAATTACTGAGTTGTTTCTTGAGCTTAAGAGACTTCTCTCCAGGATGAAACGTTCTACCTTCCTTTAGAACATCCAGGGTGTGAAAGAGCTTCTCTCCAAGGTGGAAGACTTTATCTTGAAGGGCATTGTTGCACAGCACCACCATCATTGACTTATCATTGGTTCAGTCTCTTTTGAGGTGGGCTGGTAAACCGAATTGTGAGAAACCTCTTCCTGAAATACTAGTTCCTCCTCTGTCTGGCACTACTTCTTCCCAATCCCCATACACATAGCATGGAATTTCTGTGGAAATTTTAGCCTTCAAGGCCCTTTATTATAATAATCTGATAGTCAAAGGGAGGGCACAATACCACTCTTTAAAATAAATTCTCTATTGCTAGGATGGTTGCATGAGCAATACCTATGTGTGTGAATGAGCTCATAGACCAGGAAAATATTGAGCTAACTAATAAGCTAGTGATAGGAGACATAAAGAATGGATATGGGCCCCTTTGTAGCATGTTACACAAGCACACTTGTACTTCATATTGTACAAAGGGATCTGATGGGCACACACAAGTAATTCAGCTCTCACACTACTAAAGGTTTGTTTGGTCTGAGTTAACCTTCCACCTAGATGTAACCCAATGGCAATTCAGGAGGAATGCAAGACCCAATGGCTATGGTGTACACAGACCCCTCCCCCACCGGCAGATGCTAATGAAAGAAAAGTGTAGGCCACCAGGAGAGGGAAGAGCCAAAATTGTTGCTGGAGTTAGTTAAAGAGAACTAGTGACCATTTAGGAGTTTTATTCTTGAAGTCTTGATGAGAGGTTAAAGTTTAAGCATCTCTTAAGCATGGCTAAGAGCTCCAGAAAATGATGTCGAGCTCACATCATTGTCTCTGCAAAGTGTTCTGGCAAGTTGTCGAGTTGTCAGAACTGTGTGCAATCTCTGTCCCTGAGACAAACTCCCCCTCTGAGACCTTGCTTCTGACTTATATACTTCCCTAATGTTGGGATTAGAGGTGTGAGCTATAATTCTCTTTTAGACCAATTCACTCTTTTATAGATTTGGATGGCCTTAGACTCACAGAGATCCGTCTATCTCTTAATCCTGAGTCCTAGGATTAAAGGTGTGTACCACCACTTCCTAGCTTCTGACTGCTGGGATTAAAGGCTTGTGACTGACTTTGCTTTCTGAATCCTCAGTCAAGCTTTAATAAATCATAAATGATATATCCCAACAGCCCTGTATTAACCCTCACTCCCCAAGGCTCAGGGAATACCATGAAAGTAGAAGTGAAAAGAGTGTAAGAGCCAGAGGGCGGGGAGACATGCAGGGAGAGGATGGGGAGACATGCAGGGAGAGGACGGGGAGACGTGCAGGAGAGGACGGGGAGACATGCAGGGAGAGTATGGGGAGACATGCAGGGAGAGGACGGGGAGACATGCAGGGAGAGTATGGGGAGTCATGCAGGGAGAGGACGGGGAGACATGCAGGGAGAGGACGGGGAGACATGCAGGGAGAGGATGGAGAGACATGCAGGGAGATGATGGGAGACATGCAGGGAGAGGACAGGGAGACATGCAGGAGAGGACGGGGAGACATGCAGGGAGAGGATGGGGAGACATGCAGGGAGAGTATGGGAGACATGCAGGGAGATGCTGTCTCTGCACGTGGCATGGCTATTTCACTCATGAACTCACTGCAGCTGTAGTTAGCTACCCACACAGGATCAAGCCAGCAAGCTCAGCCCACATTCCAGCAGGCAGCACCTACTGGACAGTGTTAACAAAATCAAAAGGAGGGAGAACATGGGGGGAGGGTGTATGTGGAGGTGGAATAGATATGATCAATATACATTGTACACATGTATGAAATTGTCAAATAATTAGATGCTGGAAGTCTTGAAGCCTAGTTTCAGACCAGCACATGAGTGCTTGTCCAATGGGTCTCCAGAAAAGCAAAATCCCATGGGGACAGTCTTACTTGACAAAGACCGGTGAGTGAGCTTAGGGACAGGCAGAATACGCTGGAACCATGTGGCCTGTGCATTCTTCTCTCTCATAATATTGATGATTCTCTTGGTGGTTTTTAGTGTCACTTTGTCAGTCATATATGGGACAGATTGACCATTCCTGGAAACCCCATTTTTTTGTCAAATATTTTCCCTAAAATTCTTTGGGAGCTGATGCTTCTCAGGTTTCTTGTCTGGGGATGCCCACTGTCACTTTGGACCCTGGGAGCTGTTCTGATTCAGTGCTGACAGAATGGGAGACAGATCACCCCTATTTCTGTAAATAAGCTTTGTTATGTTTTGAACAATAATGTTGTTCTTGAAAATGTGTGCCTTTTAGTTTTGTAAAGACAGAATATACCTGGCTTGATATTTGGCCAAGCTAGCAAAACTATGTGGGTTTTTTTTTTGGTTTAAAGATGTTTTGATGTAACAGTTGTTAAGTTTGTCAACTTGACCCAACCTTGAGTCACCTGGGAAGGGTGTCTGGGTGAGGGATCGCCTGGATCAGGTGGGCGTGTGAGCTTGTCTTTGGGGGATTGACATGATTGCCTTAACTGATGTTTGAAGACCCCACCTGAAAGTGGGCAGCACCATTGTTGGGGGCCCTGAACTGTGTGAGAGTAGAGAGAGCTGGCTGAGTACTAAGCATGCATGCATTCTTCCTCTCCATCCTTTAACTGAGGGCGTGACCAGCTGCTTCAAGTTCCTGGCGCCGTCTTCTCCCTCCTGTAGACTGCCACGGAAGTATGGGTTAAAGCAAGCTCTCCCCTAGCTGCTTTTTATCAGGGTGCTTTATCACAGCAAGAGAGATGAAGCTAAGAGTGTTAGTATACAAATCAACGTAAGACTGCCATTACAGGACGTCATTGTTCCTACATGGCCCTGTTGTTTCAGTTCTGCCTCCCAAGTCAGGGAGGCACAGATGCCACCTAAGTTTCTCTGCTACTGGTTCTCAGATGACTGACATGGTATCACTTGTAGATTTGGTTCTCAAATGATTTTTCTGCCAAGGCAAAATTTAAAGGGCTTATTTTTAGAAAGTTCTTTTTTTGTTTTGCATTGGTTTTTAAAACTCGTTTTTCAGGGAAGCTCTATTTAATTGAGATATGGAAGGTTTACATTTATCTTCTGTGTTACTTTGTAAAGTGAGATGCTTTGACGTGTTGGCTAAATAACTTGTATGGGCCACTAGGGGGCACCCAGCGGGCAGAAAAGGTTTAACATCTTTGCCAGGTGATAGAGGACAAAAAGCTTGTGCAGGCTACTCTTTAGTTAACAGGTCAGCAGTTCGCTGGCAAACTGGAACCCTTCTAGAGAATGTACATAGCTCGATACAGTTATGATTGGAAACAAGTAATCTTCCAAATGCTAAACAGGTGAGACATAGTTATTTATTTTCACTTTATGTATATGAGAGTTTTGCCAGTATGTATGTAAATAAATTTTGTGGGTGCCTGGGGTCCATTGATGCCAGAAAAGGGTGCCAGATCTCCCTGGAACTGGAGTTACAGACAGCTGCAAGCTGCCATATGGATGCTGCGAACTGAACCCAGGTCCTCTGCAAGAGCAGTGCTCTCTTCTTTTTAAATTTTAGTATTAAAATGCATGTGTACATGCAAACGTGCGTGTGAGCATGTGTGTGTGTGAGCATGTGTGTGTGAGCATGTGTGTGTGAGCATGTGTGTGTGTGAGCATGTGTGTGTGTGTGTGTGTGTGTTTGCCTGCATGCATATCTGCATACTGTATGTGTTCACAGTGCTGACAGAAGCCAGAAGAGGGTGTTGGATTCCCTGGAACTGGATTTACAGATGGCTATGAACCACTATGTAGGTTCTGGGAATCAAACTCAGGTCTTCTAGAAGAACAGCCAGTGCTCCTAACCACTGACCCATTTCTCCAGCCTCTCACAGCTATTTTCAGTTGATCATGTAAGATTCTTAGCTTTAATGTTGTGTGTCTGTCACTTACTTATACTATATCAAAAGAATCCATGTGATAAACCTGACAGTGTCATTAAATGCTCAGATTGCTCTCAAGTTCTCAGTTTTAAACTTTGTTGTTTATCATTTTATTTGCAATGCAGAGATCAAAGCTGGGACATTGTGAAAGTCAGCCAAGTGCTCCATCACTCAGCTGTCTCCAGCCTTTATTGAGCGTTTCACAGCATATTTTATGAGTTGAAAACAAAGAACAGTGGAGAAATAAGCTCCAATTTTACATGTACCATTACACATAGTACCACTACACAAGATCACTATTTTATTGCTGGCATTAACCCTGAAGCAAGTTTGACTGTTTGCTTCTGTATTATATTGTGCTGCATTTCAAAAAGCAGGCACGGTATTGCTTATCTATGATCCCAGCACTCGGGAGGCTGAGGCAGGAGGATCTCAAACTCAAGGCTGGCCTGAGACTCTCTTCCAAAACAAAATAAAATAAAATGAATGACAACAACATCACCTCAAAACATTCCGTTCAGCTGAGTGTAATGTTCAAAAGAGCTGTAAGGTTTGTTCTAGAAATTGAAGTGTTTCATTTCAAAAGCAATAGTAGAAACACTATGAATCTTAGTCAAAAGGCATGAAGATGTAAACCATACTATTTTCCTTTTAGATGGAGTCTGCTAGCTGACCCAGACTGATCTGGGACTAATGATTCACCTGCCTCTGCCTCCTAGTGCAGAGATTACAGATGTGTGTTGCGATCACTTTTATTCTGTAAATCCAAAATGTGCCCCATGGTGAGTTTTTTGGTAGTGATCTACTTTACAGTGGAGAAATCACTGTCTGGGTCTCACCTCCTGTCCTTACGTAAATGTCCCTTTGTAGTAAGTCAGTGCAGGTGGCAGTGAGTGTGTACCACTAACTGAACTCCACAAAGGTATAAAATCAGGAAAGAGGTTGCATTTACCCTCAAAGCTGGGAAGTGTGAAGCTTTGATTTTAGTTATGGAAAAAGTCAGTTGTCCAGTTTTGTCAACCCAGTTTACTGAAAGAAGGATTGTACTTGTAGACACTTAAGGAAGAACCAAAGTGTTCAATGTATTTTGTTTGTTTTTGATGCTTCCAATATTCATTTGGTGTAGTATTTGAAGGCTGGCAAGAGGGCTCAGTATCGAAAGTTCTTGTCACACAGGCTTGGCAACCTGATCAACTCTCACATCCACATGAAGGTGGAAGGAGAGAACCACCTCCTACATGTTATCCTCTGATCTCCACACATATCCACCCTCCTCTCTACATCACACACACACACACACACACACACACACACACACACACACACACACACACACACTGTGGGGGGGCAATAAAGTTGAAAACTTGAGTTTAGATTTATACCATTCTTTTCAGTCTGAAAAGTTTATTAATCAGTGGTTTACTACAAAAAGACTCAACCACGTTTTTATTTGTTACTCATTGATTTCTTTACTATCACCTCAGACTGCTATGAAGCATTCTCCCATAGGCCCAAACCACAAATGATTCAATTAGTCCCTTAGCAGTTAGTAATAAATCACTTTTGCGAATACAGAGGATTTCACCGAATGTCTGTATTGATTCCCTTTTTGTATCTTGCTCTGATTTCCTCAAGTGTGTATTGTAAAGACTGCTATGCATAGTTAACTAGAATTTCTTTCATCCTAGGGATTAAAATGGAACAAGTGGACATAGTCAGAGAGCTATACGTTCCTACACGCACATTTTTTTGTTATGCCTTCTTCAATAGTTTTTCTAAAAATTAAGTTTTTCCTATATTAAAACCTTACACTCTTCTGTTTTAGTCATTTTTAGGTTCTTTTAAAAATATTGTTTATTATTTGTATAGAAATAAATTAAAAATATGCTACTAAAGAAAATCTAACATTTTCATTCTTTGTTTACATTAGTCACTTTACCATATTTTAAAATTATTTAATTGTAGCCAAATTATTGGAGTGAATATGTAAATTACTTGGTTCTCCTTATGTGGGATTCATATCATTGACAAATAGAAAAGTTTTTTATTTTAGAGATTTATTTATTATTTTGCATGAATGAGTGTTTTGCCTACATGTGTGCCTGAGTACCGTTTGCTTGCCTGGTGCCCTTGGAGGCTGGAAGAGGATGTCAGATCTCCTGGGACTAGAGTTACGGACAATTGTGAGCTGTCATGTGGGTGCTGGGAATTGAACATGGGTCCCATTCAAGAGCAGCAAGTGCTCTTAACTGCTGAGCCAGCTCGTTAGGCCCCAAAAGTTTTCTTTTATCTTTTGAAACTATTATATATTTTTCTTATTATATTGAACTGGCTGAAAGGTCTATTGTAAACCCTGCTTACTCAAAATGAAACAAAAAAGAAACATCATAAAACAACAGGAACAAAATTCGAGTGCCGCCAATAAGAGAGCCTATGTGTTGTGATTTTGTTTTGGTTTGAGAGGAAGCCTTGTCTTCTAGTTCAGGCTGGCCTTGGCCTTGCATGTACTGTGTAGCTCAGGCTGGTCTTGGCCTTGCATGTACAGCAGTCTTCCCTTGTCAGTCTCTGAAGCACTAGGTTATGTGTCACCCCTGGCATTGGGCATGGCATGCTGTAGTCAGAAGAGAGTAGAGACTGCAGTAAAAGTTTTAGCTACATTCACTAGAATCATTAAGAAAACATAGTAAAGTAGTCAAATGTAAAACAAAAAGACATTAACGAGAGTGTGAATGTCCTTCGTGTAGGAAAAAAAATTTGAGAAGCCCTAACCGAACAGAAAAACAATGTATGCTCCTTCCCCACTAATATATTATGAACCAAGAACCAGGCTGCCGCCAGGCATTGTATCTTCTACCATGTTAACCCTGGGACACCACCTGTAACTGTGACAAACAAACTTTTTGAGAGAATTCACAGACAAAATGAAATGAAAAGATGGGCATCTTTGAGTATATAAAAGAGCATACATTTGAATCCATTGAATATTTTGATATTTCCCGGAAGAGAAGGGAAATAAACATCAGAACAGGAGCATATGTTTGCATTTAGTTATGACAAAGGCAAAATGTAGGAAAACTTACCACAAGCCAGTGAGTAACATAAAAGCAAAGCAAAGTTGTCAGAAGATGTTTTACTTTCCATCAGAGAGAACCATAAATGGACCAAAGCATGGGAGATGAATAAACAAATAGACAATAATAAAAATACCAGTTCAATGCTTAGTACTAACTCATTCTAACTACACATTACAGGAAGGAGACACAGGCAAATAATTTTCAAGCAATCAATGGTGCTATACAGAGTCCGAGGTTCTGTGAGAGATGAGAGGTCACCACAGGATATGTCTAAATATCACTTCATTCATGATAAATTCAATGTGGTGCTTGATCTGTGGCATATTATGTTTTTGTTTTTTGGAATTTTGGTGCTAAAAATATTTTAGCAGCTGAATTTTCAATAAAGACTTTGAAAGCCAGAACAGCTTGGGCCAATGTTCTTCAACTTCTGAAAGAAGATCATGGATGTCAGCTGCCAGCCCATGTTAATATACTATCAGTCATAAACATAGGAGAAAGAACATGATAAAAATAGATTAGAGGAATTTATGACCACTGAGCCACTTATATAAAGGATAGTGGAAGGAATACTTTTATTGGAAGTCTTAAGAGAAGAATAAATACACCTAAGAGATCACAGAAAGTAAATGAACAATTCCAGAACAATTAATCAAAAGATGTCTGATAAAACACCACCACAACAACAAAATGACAGGAAGTAATACACAACCTTCAATAGTAAGTCTTAATGTTAGTGGTTTTAATTCTCCAATAGAAACACGGACTACAGAGTGGATTAGAAGACCCCAGTGGTGAAGGCAGTGAGACCAACAACTGACAAGTAGTACCTCATGAAACTAAAGCTTCTACATAGCAAAGAACTCCATCATTTGAGTGAAGAGGCAGCCTACAGAATGGGAAAAAAATTATTTACCAGTTAACATATCGGGCAGAGGGTTAGTGTCTAGATACACAAAGAACCCAGAAAACTAAACATCAAGAAATAACAATGCTGGTGCACACCTTTAATCCGGGCGGTGGTGGCACATACCTTTAATCCCATTACTCAGGAGGCAGAGACAGGTGGATCTCTGTGAGTTCGAGGCCAACCTGGTCTATAGAGCAAATGCCAAGACAGCCTCTAAAATAATACAGAGAAACCCTGTCTTGAAAAACCAAAATAAAATTGGCAAAAAGACTTTAAACTGAACATTAAAAATGAATTTAAATGAGTTACCCCATAACAGGCTGGGATTGTTGGGGACAGTGCCTCTCCCAGATTCCATGGATTATCAAATCAAAAATCCCATGTGGGGTATGGGATACCTCTTTTGGAGTTGTTGGTCAGTGGGGGTACTATAATCCCCAAACATTCCAGGTTATTACTATTACTCTTGGTTGTCCTCCAGAACTTGGTAGTATGTCCCGCTTGCTGAAGGCACTGCATACTTGAGTCACAGAACATGGAGAAATCGCGCTGGTACCAACCTAGAAACTTCATCTCTACTGCCTAGCAGCCATAGTGTTGGAGGGTACTGTGCAAGTTACCAGGGGAGAAAAGTCATCAACAGTCATATCCAGCTGTGAACTCAGAGCTAGAATAACTACTGGTCTGGCGAGATATGTCCACTGTGGCAGTAGTAGCATGAATGTTATGGGAGTAGCCAGCCACTTTCTGATTGGGTTTAAGGCCCATTCTACAAGATGAAATCTATTCCTGGCACCATTATTGGGGAAAGAACTTGTGACTGACTAAACAGGTCATAGGTCCTAGAAGAGACCATACTTCTATTTTTCTGCTAAAGAGATGTAATATTAAACTAATTCCTAATGACTTATCATTATACTCTTACCCATATATTAATGCATCCTCGGAGATGTTTCTTTATGGAGTACATGGTGATTAACACAGAGGCCTGCAACTGGTCATGGTGCAAAGAATAAGAGAGCATGGAATTGTCCTATCTAACTGGGACACCCCTTTCTCCAGAGACTCGGGGTCATTTCAGAAGGGGCAGGTGTGTGGGAAGATTGTAAGACCCAGAGGTCGTGGGTGATTGCTGTGAACGTGTTTTCCAGACACAACCAGGAAGTTGCACAGATGAACTCTTAGGAACTGTTACTGCATGCACAACCCCTGAGAATATCAAGGCGCGGAAAACTCCAGTGGGGGTGAGCAAGATGGTCCTGAAAGCCGACCCCTAGCTGAGGAGCTATTGGCAATTGATTGCTTCTGAGAGAGGAAGAGTCGGTTTTCATTTGGGATGCCGCACCTGAGAGGTTGTCCATTCTCCAGTAGATGGCCCTAGACCCATTCACTTACTGGCAGCACTAGTCAGAGTATAGTCAACATCCTTAGCTGAAAAAGTCTCCATCTCCACACTCAACTAATTGTAGAATGAAAAGAAATTCATCGGTTTAAAAGCAAAACTCATAAACTGGGAGGGAATATGGGTGGGTGGGATAGGCAAAGATTCGGAGGCAGACTGTTGGGGTAGATTTGATCTCTCTCTGTCTATCATATATATCTTATATATGTATCTTGTTTATCTACCTACATACACAAACATATATATTGTGTGTAATTCTCAAATAAATAAATGAATAAAATTTATGTTCATTCTACATTTAGTTGAGTGTGCAGATGGAGACTTTTGCAGCTAAGAAGGTTGACTATATAGAAGAAAGTAGAAACATTGTGTGTAACAGAGAAAGATTGGAACTAACTTATCAATGTCTATCAACTATAAGCTGCATTTTTAAAATATAGTATAGAGCTGGGCGGTGGTGGCGTACGCCTTTAATCCCAGCACTCGGGAGGCAGAGGCAGGCGGATCTCTGTGAGTTCCTGGCCGGGCTGGACCGATAGCCTCCGAAACAATACAGAGAAACCCTGTCTCGTACAAACCAAATATATATATATATATATACTATAGATAAAGATGGATTACCAGAAGTCGTAGATATCAATATGAATGAATCTAAAAGCACCCTAGGAGTCCCTCAGGGTATCTGTTTAGGAATGTGAAATGGTGCAGTTACTTTGGAAGCCATTCTGGCAGGCCAACAGAAAGCTAAATGACAAGTCTCCATATGGTCCAGTAACTCCCACAGAAGCAAAGCATGTATCTCTGTAAGAAATTGTCCACAAATATTTACAGCAGCGTTATTTGTTATCACTCAAAAGTAGAAACAGCTCAATTGTTCCCTAGCTGTAAATGGATAAAACATGCACCCATAACAGAATGGCATTCAGCCACAGAAATGGAGTAGTGACACAGACTTAGTGAGTACAGACACTGAAAACAGGTGAAGTCAAGGAAGCCAGACACGTTTGTGACATCTGCTTGTATGAATGGACAGAGGCATGCTTATGCACTGAGGAAAAACAGAGGCTAAATATGACAGACTGAGCAGGGCTGGAGAGTGACAGGAAGTGAGCATTGCATAACCGTTTCTGTTTGAGTGGTGAAAATGTCTCGAATTGAATGATAGTTGCAAAATTGTGACTATACCAAAAAGCAGTTGGATTGTACACTTTTAAGGAATGAATGATGTGTTGTGAATGTAGTAGTAAAACTAGTACATAAATTTCAATAAATGTAACTGAGTTTGATGATACAGTCCTGTAGCCTCAACTACTTGAAAGGCTGAGGCAGGAAGATCACCTGTTTGAGGCCACCCTGACCCATCTTAAATTAATATATATATATTAAGTTAATATATATACATATATATATATATTTAGAGAGAGAGAGAGAGAGAGAGAGAGAGAGAGAGAGAGAGAATGACTATGGGATAGAACATTTGTGGAGCATGGATGAGGGCCAGGTTGAGTCCTCAACACTACACAGACAAAACAAAACCAGAGAAAGAAGCCAAATGACACCCCTAAAACCTAGCATAATGTTGGGGGGTCATGGGAGTGACATGGCCAAAAGAATGGGAGAAAAATCTTATACACATTTTTATCTGACAGATTCATATCTGTAATACATAATAACAAAAGACCAAACACTAAAAGAACAAATAAATTCATTTCAAGTAGTCAAATGAAGTGAATGGATTTGTTTCTAAATGAAGATGTACAAATGATGAAGAAATACATAAAAATTGTTTAAAGAAAATGCAAATTAAAATGGCATTGAGATTTCCTATGACCTTGTCAGAACGCCTATTGTTAAAAATCAAACAGGCTGGACAGACGGCTCAGCACGCAAAGGCACTTGCCGCACAGTCCTGGTGACCTGACTTCAATACCTGGAACCTGTGGAAAGGCAGAAGGAGATAAATGACTCCACAGTTCTGTTCTCTGGTCTCCACAAACACGCCATGACACCAACCCACACATTCACACGAGCAGCGGAGGGTGGGGAGTGGGGGAGTCAGAGGGGCGTGGCGCACACCTTTAATCTTGGCACTCTGGAGGCAGAGATCTCTGTGAGTTCAAAGCCAGCCTGGTTGACTGAGTGAGTTCCAGGACAGCCTCCAAAGCTACAGAGAAACTCTGTGTCAAAAAACAAAAACAAGATCAAACAAACAGGCAAGCAAATAAAAGAAAATTCTGCGAGGATGTGAGAGGAAGAGAGCTCACCCAATGCTCCTGTAATGTAAGCGAGCACAGCCACCACAGAAATCGGTATGGAGAGTCCTCAAAACATTAAAGGTCGATCGGTCATGGGAACCAGTTAGGAGACTCAGTATAAAGCTGAGGGAATCAAAGTCAGGTGACTACAGAGACACCCCACAGCCACACCTACCACCGCATTGTTGACAATCGTCACATTGTACAATCAGCTCAGCTGCCCATCACCAGTGATGAACACAGGACATGTGGTTGAAAAAGTTTTATTAATCCTAGAATAGTGATGTTATGTTATTTGCAGGAAGGCAGATGGAGTTGGGTATGGTGGTGTGCACATGTGATTCCAGCACTCTGGAGGCTGATGCGGGACGATCGTGAATATAAAACCAGCTTAGGCTACATAGTGAATTCTAGGTCTACTTACCCGGAGATCTTCTTCAAACAAGCAAATAAGCAAAATAGTTGAACCTGACACATTTTGCTAAGAGAAATAAGCAGTCTCACAAAGACAAGCATTGTGTGCTTCCTTTCATGTACGTAAGCTGCGTGTGTGAGGCGGCCTAGGAAAATAAAAGAGAGGCTGGACCAGCAGGAAAGGTAAAGAGGGGGTGAGATGATCAAAGCACATCCTGCACAATGGAAATGTCATAATGGAACACATGACCTTATAAAGTTAACGCATAGCAATAAAAGTGGTGTAGGATTGAACCCCACAAAGCTGTCCGCCCATGAGGGCGGGGACATGTAAACTGACACAGGTACATGTAAAAGGAAGTGAAAGGAAAAGGAACCTCCCTTTTCTCCTGGAAGCCAGCCACGCTTCTAACTCCTGGTTTGTGCGACCCTCTCCCTCTCTCTCTGGTAAATAAATATATTGTTTTCCTTATAGCATCGAATATCCTTGATAAAGTGGCACTGGAGAATATACGAAATTACTTCATTTGCATAAAAATTTAAAAACAGTCTGAAGGTTTTTATAATAATAATAGGTATAAAAAAGCAAGGGTTCTGCCTGCCTCTACCTCTCAAGTGCTGGGATTAGAGGCAGACAGATGTCTCTGTGTTCAAGGCCAGCCTTATCTATACAGAGAAACCCTGTCTTAGAGAACTAAAGAAAAAAGAGAAGAAAAGAAAACATACTGTTAAATCCCAGCACTCAGTAGGTAGAGGCAGGTTGATCTCTGAGTTTGAGGCCAGCCTGGTTTACAGAGCAAGTTCCAAGAAAGCCAGGGCTGCACAGAGAAACCCTGTCTCAAAACAAAACGAAAAGCAAGAAGATAATTAACACAGTTTGGATAGTGGTTATTTAGCAAGAGTGGGAGGTGTGAGGATGTGATCAGGTAGGGTCTCTGAGAGTCACAAAGAAGATAGCAATAGTATCTCTCTCTCTGCATATACAGCGAGACCACCAATATCATTTATTGTCTATTTCCCAACTATGAACTATGCTCCCCACTTCCCCTATGTTCCCTTTTCTCCTGAGTCTGTGCTCTCTGATTTACCAGCCACTGTTCCTCTAGCTCTTTCCTTCCTTACAAGCATTTGTTGGCATATGCTAACAACTTTTTTACTGGTCTCTTTATACTTCGATTATCTCTCTCTCTCATATATATGCATATGTATATATATATATATGTGTGTGTGTGTGTCTTTTTAGTGTGTGTGTGTGTGTGTGTGAGCATGCGTGTGTGCTCACATGCCATAGAACTGCATGGGAAAGCCAGAGGACAGCTTGTGGGAGTTGGCTTTCTCATCCTCTCATGTACTTGCTGGGGATTGAACTCGGGTTGTCAGGCTTGCAGCAATGAGCCTCCACTGCTGAACCATCTCCCTGACCCTTGGAATTGATATATTTTAGCTCTTTATTATGATTTAGAAAGATCATTTAGGTGGAGGAGAAAATATGGCAAGGCTGTCATTTTAAATGATAAGTTGGGTTACTTTTCAAATAAATATGACAGCAAGAGATCTAGTGTTTACTGGATACCGACTTAGGGTTAGGTGGTATTCTAGAATTCGGCATGGATTATTTTCTTTATTTTCACAGCAGCCTTTGGGGCAAGTACACTTATGTCTTCCTGCTTTGTAGACGAGGAAACTGAGAGACAGAGACGGCAAATAGCTTGCCCCAGATCTCAGAGACAAGAAAGCAGCAGAACCAGGATGTGACGTCAGCCAGTCTGACCAGGAGATCACAGAGTCACCACCCTGAAGGTCCTGTAAACCGTGGTGGTAGGCGAGAGGGTAAGAGGGTAAAGGGGTGTCACACCCACACTGTGTGAAGAGCTCGGTGAAGCAGCCTAATAACTGGAAGGACAGGCGCAGCTGTAAAGTGAACTGGAGTAGTATTTCCCCCAAGTTAGGTAACCGCTGTAAGCGGTGCAGAGTCCATTTTCTGAGTGACTTCTCCCTGACCTGGACCATCAGGTTGTTCTTCAGTGACAGGGTCCTGATGGGAGGTACTAGGGGATGAGAAAGTCAGAGAGAATAGAAGATTAATGTTGGCAGGTGATGGTGACGCACACCTTTAATCCTAGCAATTGGGATGCAGAGGCAGGCAGATCTCAGTGAGTTCAAGGCCAGCCTGGTTTACAGAGTGGGTTCCAGGACGGACAGATAGGGCTACACAAACAAACCCTGTCTCGAAAAACAAACAAACAAAAAAATGCAAATGCTAGGGTTTTGAACAAATTTTTTCTTATGCCAAACAAGTTTATTAAGAATTACAGCATCTGGCCATTTCGTGGACGCCAGGGAACGGAGAGCATCCTGCCAGAGCAGATCCTGAAGTGCGCAGGTGGGCCTGTCGAGGGAGTGTTGGCATTTGAGCTTCGGTGTTTGAACCCAGGATCTCGAAATGCATAGTGATTCCTGTCCACTAGGTTGTAAAGTGTATGTAGGCAATCTTGGAAACAATGGGAACAAGAGTGAACTAGAGCTGGCTTTTGACTATTATGGACCCCTGAGAAGTGTGTGGGTTGCTTGGAACCCCCCTGGCTTTGCTTTCCTTGAATTTGAGGATCCCCGAGATGCCGCTGATGCTGTTTGAGAGCTATGTGGCTGCCGTGTGAGAGTGGAACATCGAAAAAAGAAGTCGCAATCGTGGCCCACCTCCCTCTTGGGGTCGACGCCCTCGAGATGATTACCGTAGGAGGAGTCCTCCACCTCGGCAAAGATCTCCGAGAAGGAGAAGCTTCTCTCGAAGTCAGAGCAGGTCACTTTCTAGAGATAGGAGAAGAGAAAGGTCTCTGTCTTGTGAGAGAAACCACAAGCCATATCGATCCTTCTCTAGGTTTCGTAGCCGATCCAGGTCATATGAAAGGAAGCAGAAGGCCAGTCTGCTAACGAAGTGGTGTACAGGAAATGACTTCATTTGACAGGAGTGTGCACAGGAAATTCAATAGTCTTGGTGCATTTTTAAGATGTTTTAGCTGTTCAAATTTGCTTTGCACTTTAGTTTTTCATAGACTGGAATAAACCTAGATCCTGCCCAGTTAAAGTGTGATGCGCTAACGATATAGAAACCACCGGTGGGAATGGAATAAAGCTCTAGTTTGTCTAGAAGCTGGGATACAGTGTGGAGCTGTGGGTAAAGTGATAGGCAGTCTTTAAAAGCTGTTAGTGAACACCAGCTTACAGGTAAAGGGTAGAAACTGCACCCTGCAGGCTTTCAGAGGCTCCTTTCTGATTGCTATGTATGGACGCAAGCTGCAACATTCTTTATTTGGACATGGAAGACTAAGTTACCAGTGTCCTGTCAGTGTAAGGGTACATTGTAGGACTGAACCTGAAATTTGCAGGCAAATGGATGGCACTAGAAGAAACCATCCTGAGTGAGGTAACCCAGTCACAAAAAGACAAACATGGTATGTACTCACTCATATATGGATTTTAGACGTGGATCGGGGAGTGCCAGCATACAGTCCCACTGCCAGAGAGTCTGGGAAACAGAACCTTCAACCAATGACTGACAGAAGCAGAGGCAGACAGCCACAGCTAAACACTGAGCTGAACTCAAGGAACCCAGTGACAGAGAGGGAGAACTGATGAGCATAGGGGTCAAGACTGGGCTTGTTTAACCCACAGAAATAGTTGAACTGAACATGGGGGAGCACTTGGACCCCAGACTGATGGCTGGGAAGGTGGCACACACCTTTAATCCTAGCACTTGGAAGCCAGAGGCAGGTGAATCTCTGTGAGTTCAAGACCAGCCTGGTCTACAGAGCGAGTTCCAGGACAGGCTCCAAAGCAATAAGAGAAACCCTGTCTTGAAAAACAAAACAAAACAACAACAGAAAAAAAAAGAGTTACAGCATCTTATATACTATTTGCAGTGGGGAGATGGCTAAGGTTAGCAGAGAGCTAAGAAACTGTAACCTTGACTCCTTTGAGGCACAGCTCTAGATCTAGACTGGCTTTGCCAAGTCCACCTCGGACAAGGACACAGACCTGAAGTGCCCTTTGTCCTTTCATCAGGGACTCTGATAAAGTCTTGGGTTGTCCTGGCTCAGCACAATACCCCTATGCCAACTTTATTCCAGTGATAGGTGTGCTAGAGGGGACAGCAGGTGCTGATGCCTTGGGCCATGACGGCGTCTGGTCCTTAATTTCCACCTGTCCTGATGCTGCATCCAAACCCTGTCTCAGCACTGACCCCCACTTCCCTGAGATGCCCCTCACAATCCCAAAGCAGGATGGGAACCTTTCCCAAGAGGCACCGCCTGCTGAGCTCCGTTGTTGTTCTTCTGGTACACCCCTCCAAAGAACTAATTGTTATTTGGGCTTTCATGTTTTTATGTGAATTCTTATAGAGTAATCTCTTTGACTTAAATCTTACTTTCTAAACATATGGAACACCATAATGAAAACCTTGGCAGAAGCCAGAGTGGTGAAAGAATCCTATAATTCCAGCACTCTGAGGACTAAGGCAGGAGGATCATGGGTTCAAGATTCACAAACAAACAAACGAACACATAAGTAAGACAAAACAGAGTCAATGAGATGACTTGAGCAGGTGAAAGTGCTTGCCCTCCAAACATGATGACCTGACCTCAGTGGCTGGAACCTTCATTAGGGGCACACATCTGCAATCCCAGGTTTCTCACAGGGACACAGGAAGCAGAAACAGGAGAACTGACCGGAAAGCTTACCAGCCAGCTAACCTGCAGCAAACACCACAGCACAGGCAAGGTGGAAGGAGACAACTGATTCCTGAAAGTCATTCTCTGTCCTTTGCACGCATGCCTGGGCAGGAGCACGTGTGCATACCATACATACATTGCAGACACAGACAATGGCAATAATAAAATAACAAATAGGACTCCTCCAACATCAAAATAAAACACAGCAACCTGAGGGTGCATGTAACTAGTCTTCTGACTGGTGTTGGTTCCCCCCCCCTTTTTTTTTGGTCTGGCTTCTGGGCACCTTCCAAGAATCTTAATTTTAGATGTTGGTTTTAATCCTGTTTGGGCTGTTGCAACAGTCATTTCTGAGGTGACAATTATCTCCTCCCACTTCCTTCAGAAATACCTGTGGCTCTAGTCATATGGAGCTTTGGAGTAAGCATGTCTCAGCTGAAAGAGGGTGGTTCAGCCCTTTGGAGCATGCAATGTCCCTAATCTAAGCAACTTAACTAAGAGCTGAGCCTCTGCCTGTCCCTGACTGCCTTAGGGTTGGGGCCAGGAGGACAAATTACCAGTGGGGAACATAAGCTGTGTGCACTGTGCCCTAAACTCTTGTCTAGGAGTCCTCAGTGCTTTGATTCCATAAATGAATCACACACCAATGGACAGAAATTATTATTACTGTACTTGTTTTGTCACCATTGGCATTGTCCCTGATACTTCTCCCAGTTGGTGGTATATCTGAACCTTCTAAGACTGGTCACTTCCGTCTCCTTCCTCTCCCACAAAAAGCCCGGGGCAGGAGTGATCATCTTCTCATCTCGCATTTGAAGAAGAAAACGGTCAGAGAAGCTGCGGGTCTTGCCTACAGTAAGTTCCTTTATCCCAGAGAAGGGTCATTTCCCTTCCTCACACCAGAAGAGAGCCCTGCACACTGAGCGTTGGGAGCCGTCTGACTCTGGATGTCTGTGCAGTGGACATGCTCAAAGGTCTTGATGTATGGACCAGTAGAACTGGAAACTGCTTTTTATTGTCATATCTGAAACTGAGACCTACCTATTAACCCGTCCTCCAGAAGCCACCCAGCCCCGGCAGGGGAATGGAACCGTGCCCTGGACTGGGTTATGTAAGTGGTGACTATGCTGCTGCCAACTGTCTGGCCAGGAAGCATAGAGGTGGGCCCTTAACCTCCTGAGGGTGAGTATGGGCACAGGAATGTGGTGAGGCCACCCCGATATAGGTGGGGTGGGCCTTTGCCTCGGAACAACCTTGGGACAAGTTCAAACCAGTTCAACCAGTGGCTTAGCCTAGTCTTCAAAATGGGGTGGCCATTAGATTTTTCTACCCCTCCCCAAGTAGCTGTGCCACTGGAAGGAAGCCAGTGGGACCGACAGGAGACAGTGGGACAGCAGTGTGTGCCAGGAAGATTGGTGCTCAGGCCCCGTGGTGGCTTCAGTTTCTCCCAGCGCAGGTCCCCGACACCAACTCTCAGGCCCATGAACACTGGAGAGGTTTTACTGGGCAAGTTTCAGACCCCTGATTGCTTTATTGAGCCCCATTCTCCTCTATTGAGTCTGCCCCTTGCTGTTTCATCTATTCCTTACCCAGGAGCCAAAGGAAATGTCTAAAATCTCACATCTGATCATGCCACTTCTCTGGCCACCAGCTCCCGCTGTATGTCGTATCTGAATTCTAGGCATGACCAACAAGACCCAGGGGTAGCCTCACTCTGCTCCATCTTCTGATTGCCAGGCAAGCCAAGCTCAAGCTCTTGGCAAGGCCACTGGCTACCTTGCCTCACACCTTGGCGCCTGCCTGTCCCACAGCACAGTGGAGCTCTCCTACCTCCAGGTCCTTCCTACACTTCCTTTCCATGTGTATTATTCCCATTTGAGCCCAGTGACTTTTCCAGGCTCTCTGCCCGCACCCTATTATATCCCACTTTAGGTCCTTACCTGCGTGCCCCAAGCTCCACCCTATACCTGTTCTGTATTTTTCACAAGTGTACAAAGCAGCTGCTATTTATTTGATGCTCCATGGACCAAAGCGCATTGTAGTTTTCTCATCGTAGCATCTCTACTATGCATATGTGAGTCAGTTAGGTCCTATCGAGGGCCTAAGATTCACCAGGTACCTCTGTGTGTCCAACATGCTATACCTTCACATAGACTCTTAATTAGTTAGTTTAATTTCCACATACTTCATACCAGAGTCAGCACTCCAGTGGTAAAGCTGGTGTGTGTGTGTGTGTGTGTGTGTGTGTGTGTGTGTGTACATGTATGAATTCTTTGATAATTTCATGGGGTTTTTTTTTGGTCATATGTATCCCCCTCCTCTGGCTCCTCCCCAATCCACCTCCTTTCCTACCTACTCAACTTTATGTCATCATTTTTTTAAGCCATTGACTCCTAACTGTGTGGCCATCTACTGAAATGTGTTTGACCTACCAGGTACTACACCCTAAAAGAAAAACCGATTCTCCCTCTCATGACAACTATTAATCACCAGTAACTCCTTAGCCAGGGATAGGGTTTGGTAACCACCTCCCTCCTACTCCTCCATTTAGGATTTCGTCTGGCTTAGCATATGTGGTCACAACTGCTGTGAGTTATTGTGTACATCTGCCTTGTTACATCTAGAAAACACTGTTACGCTGTAGCCACCCACCATCTCTGGCTCTTACACTCTTTCTACATCTGTACCACCCACTCCTTACATTGACATTTTGAAGGCTCCATGAGCTCATACATTTGGAAAGCATAATGTAGTATGTGTTCAGTAAGCGTTTTACTCAAAGGACAGAGTCATCTTCTGATGAAGATGAAGGAGTCCCTTCTAGCTGAGAAACACAACATTCTCCAACTCGCAGTAGATGCTAGAGGGAGGGCTTGGTTCCAGGTCCCAGACCTAATTCAGAGTCCCCTCCCAGGCCTCCTGGCCTACTAGGGAACTCAAGGAAATAAGACGCTTTGGTTTGCCTTCAAGGACCATTCGGGAAAGTGGATAATAGAAAGATAATGATACAACAAAGTGAAGGCATGGTTTCATGCTACAAAAGTTGACATGGCCCGTAAGCGAAACTGGGAATCTCTGAGAAGAGAGATCCCTAGAGGAAGGAAGGAAGCCTAGAGAGACAGGAACGGGCACCCCGAGAATGTGAGTAGAGCAGAATAAGCCATCAGGAAGAAACACCCCACCACCCAGCCTCAGGTGTTCTGAACAACAGGTGGAGAAGTCTGAAGCACAGGGTGAGCTGGGGCCCCGCATGGCAGACAGAGATGACCACTGGACTTGGCAATGGGACCCATTCAAGATTTGCCACCCCTGGAGCTGTCGGGCACAAGGGGAGTTTCAAGAGAGAGCAGTCTAGGGGTGCTGTTGGGGTGGGGGAGCTGTGGGAAACAGCACAAAAGGAAGGGAAGGCAAAGGAGAGGCAGGGAAAGAGCAGTGTATTTGTGATCTGCTTTGTAAGTGTTTTTCAAAAGCCATCTCATTTGATCTTCTCAGCAACAACAAATGCCACGTATTATTGTCCCTGGTGGAGCTGGAGAGATGGCTTCACAGTTAAATGCACTGGCTACTTTTTCAGAGGACCCAGGTTCAGTTCCCAGCACCTACATAGAAGCCCATAACCCTGTAATTCCAATTCCAGAGGATCCGGCACCCTCACACAGGCATACTTGTGGGCAAAACACCAATGCACACAAACAAACAGACCTTAAGAAAATATTCTCCTGTTTAGCACACAAAGAAATTGGAGTTTAGACAGGTAGAGTAACTTGTTCACAGCTGTTTTCCTAGACAGGAATCCCCCACTAATGCTCGTGTTTTGCATCCAAGTCCTGCCAGCTTTCCTTAGGTTCTAAGGCCCCCTGGACTAGGTACACAGTTAGCCAGGGACTGAAGCAGCTGCAGAGTGGCGGCTTCGAGTATAGAAAGAGTTTGGCACTAAGATGACTGTGTCTGTCTCTGGGGCCTGGCTCTGGAGGTAGCATGGTGGGCTGAGGTGGCCCTGCTCAAACTAATTACCACAGAGGTCATCGACTATGAAAGATCAGGCATGGAAGGAGTGTCCAGCTTGGAGACACATGGAGTGCTGACTCCAAAGCCAAGCTCCAGCAGATACAGTGAGGGCAGCAGGAGAGCCTGGATGGGTGACAGATGAGCTGGGCTCTGATCCTGGACAGATCACTTTAGGCCATTGCATCAGTCTCTTAACCTGGGGCCATTTTCACTTTCTCCTCTGAAAAGTAAAATCCATACGAAATCCCACCTTCCCTGTTTTCCAGACCCCAGGGGGACTGACCAGGCTAGTTTGATTAGGGAGGAACGCTGGGCCAAAGGAAAAGATGTTGCTTTCCAAGAGAAAGATGGTGGCAGGCAGTTTGGTCTGCGATTGACTCAGAGGCAGAGGACAGGCAGCCCTTGCTCGCTTGGGATTTGATGAACACACTTCCTGAGCTGCCACCCTGGGCTTGGAAGACTTCTGCTTCGTGGATCTTCCACTTTCTGGCTTGGGAAGTTTGTATTTCTTATAATTTTCTGTAAAAATCCTCTGGAAATAATCCACGCTTTGGTTCAGCCAAATATCTGGTGATGTAAGCAGAGCATCTGCCACCTGGACTGGACCCTGGTTTCAGAAAGCAGAGGTCCCTAGAAAACAAGATAGCAGAGGCTAGGCATTGGGTGATGGTATCCCCTGGGAGCTGGGTGAAGAACCAGGATTGCTCACCATGCTGGTTAAGGCCTTTGTCTCCATATGCCTCCTGAGCTTGGACCACTATACCTCTGGATGCTTGGCTTAAGGCCTTTGTCTCCATATGCCTCCTGAGCTTGGACCACTATACCTCTGGACGCTTGGCTGAGTTGTTGCCGTGCCTGTGCCACAAGCAACTCCAAGGTATCAGGAAAAGAAAGACCAGACGTCCACTTGTTTGTACTAAGAGAATGCATGTGCTGCCTTTATTGCCAGGAGAATGTATGTCTGTGTGTCTTCATTGTAAGTGCTAAGAAGTCTCTCTCTTGTAGGAGGGAGGAGCTTTATATACAGGTTTACAGCACAGTGGAAAAACCCCAGTTAGAAGAGAGCGTGTTTTCCTCCTGCTGGATGTTGATGTCAGAGGGTCAAGGCCCGGGCAGGAATCCAGGACTAGAAAACAGGATGGACTTATGTACCCTGTGGGGGCTGGGACCCAACAGTTGTGGCACGAAAATGGCCAAAGTGGACTGCTGACATTCTTGGGTTTCGATGAGTTCATTCCTCTCTGAGGAAAGGCAAGGCCTCATCATCTCTCTGGGTCAGGCATGTCAGTTAGTCCAATCTACATACTCCCACTCCCACCCCTTCAGACTCTATCCTCCTGTGAACAACTTTGCCATGGCCTCTCCTCACCTACCTCAGGACTGGAGCTAGGAAGCTGCTCACCTTCCTTACATGTTCTGAGAGAAACACCTACCTCTGGCCCAGCCCTTTCTCTCTCTCTGTCTCTGTGTCTCTGTGTCTCTGTCTCTGTGTCTCTGTCTCTGTGTCTCTGTCTCTGTCTCTGTCTCTGTGTCTGTGTCTCTGTCTCTGTGTCTCTGTCTCTGTGTCTCTGTCTCTGTGTCTCTGTCTCTCTCTGTCTCTGTCTCTGTGTCTCTCTGTGTCTCTGTCTCTCTCTGTCTCTGTCTCTCTCTCTGTCTCTCTCTCTTTCTCTCTCTCCCCCCTCAGCCAAAAATCCTTGCTTGTCACCTGAGCTGTCTCTCCCTCAGTGTTCGTATCTCATTGAACTTCTTCCGTCAGCTGCAAGGATGGCTTCTGGCTGTGTCCTGAAGCCTCTGTTTCTGGAAAGGAGGAAGACTACCAAAACAGAGCTGGAGTAACAAGCAGCTGCTGGTGACAACCAAGAAGACGAGAAAGTAACATTGCTGTGCTCTTAGACAGTTTCATTTGGGGTGTGTGTGTGTGTGTGTGTGTGTGTGTGTGTAGGCCAGAGGTTGATGACAACCTTGGAGTGGGGACTCCTAAGCCCTCAGGGACTAGGACATTTGTCCCACTGGCCCAAGAACCCTCTCAATTTCCTTTATCTGCTTCCTCTGCAGTCCTGCATGCGAGCCTTCTCACCCCATTTTCTGCGTTGTGCTGTCTTTATCATGGCCATCTTCTTGTGTCCTTCTGCCTTTTAGCTTGGGAAGCAAAGTCACTAAGGAAATGTTGCTCATTGGTGTGTATGTATGTGTGTCTGATTTATGCAGTTTAAGTGTGGTATGGGGTTTGTGTGTAGTGTATGTAGTGTGTGTGTGTGGCCTCTGGTGTGTGTTGGATGTGGTTGCGTGAGTATGGTGTGCTATGTGTGTGGAGTATAGTGTTTGTGTGTGTGTGTGTATGGTGTGCTATGTGTGTGGAGTATAATGTATGTGTGAATGTGGTATGTGTGTATGTGTATGGTGTGGTATGTATGTGGAGTATAATGTGTGCATACATGTGTGATGTGTGTGTGTGGTATATGTTGTATGTGTGTAGAGTATAACATATGGTGTGTGGTGTATGTATGGTGTGGTGATTGTGCAGAGTATAATACATGTGTTCATTGTGGTGTGTGTATGTGTGCAGTGTGTGGTGTGTGTATGTGTGTTGTGTGTGTATGTGTGTGGTGTTTTGTGTGTGGCATTGTGTGTGTGTGTGTGCGTGTGTGCGTGTGTGTGTGTGCGTGTGTGTGTGTGTGTGTGTGTGTGTGTGTGTGTGTGAGATGGCATCCCCAGGGCCGATGCAAGTCTTTACTCATCCCTTGCTTTCACATGGCTCTTGCTGTTCTTCATTCAGAGTCAGATAAAAACCTGAGTAGTGTGAAGCCTTATCAGGGGAGACTGACAGAAGCAGTGAGAGAAGAGGTCCAGGTAGCACCCCCTTTGCACAAGCACATTCTGTGAGAGCACAGGGGCTTTCCTCATTATTCCTCACTATACCTTATCGTCAGTCCTCATTTGTAGAGAGGACGAGTCAGTTCCTCTCAGGGGGTCTCTGATACCCAAGCAGAATGTTAGGCCATTATCACTTCCCTGCTGGGACTCTGTACAGGTGAAGGAGTCCTACCAGAGCCTCTACATTGGTTTGTAGCTTCAGACCTGATAGGAATCCAGCTATGAATAGGGACCCTGGGACACTGGGACAGGCTGATGTGATTTGATGCATTTGTTCATGGGTGAAGATTTGAACACCTTTTCTTTCTCCTGCAGTGCAGCCTGCCTGTTTTCCTTTTGTCTTCAAAATGGATTCAATATCATTTGCTCTTACTCACGTTCCTTTCGTCAGTCGTCCTATCTGCCCTCTAGTCCTCACCTCTCAGGTCCGAGTGCCCACTGGGACTCGGTGTCCCACATCGGAATGCTCTCTGACGTCCAATCTTCGCCGAGACCTCCCTTCTTTGCACTTGTCACCAGTATGCAGTACACCCAGTTCTTTAAATGTTTGCTGTGCGCTGATTCTTGCCACACCTCTCCCAAGGACAGTGTTCGGAAGACCTGTGAGGAGGAGATTAAGCCCGTACAAGGAAGGAGCTGAAGGAGAGAAGAGTCAACCCCAAGGCTGTCTCTGGAGACTGAAGCATGAGTGATGTGTGGTTTGTGTAGCTCAGTAGCCTCCCCTTCAATGAGTCTGCCTCTAATGTAGTGCACTCAGTGGGAGTCCGCCAAGCTCAAAGGCTGGTGCCTACTTTAAGAAGGGGGAGAGAGTTCTGAGCCTAGTTCCGTCACCTGCCTTCCCCTCTGAAATCCTTGGCTCTCATTTCTGAGAACTGAACTCCTGGGTGAGAAGTGTTTACATTCAGCCTGTGGAACCTAGAGTAATACAGGTTCTACAGGGCATGAGTTTGGCCTGTGCCTACCAAAGGACTCCATAGCAAATGTCTCAACACCCTTGATTGTCACTAGACAGGAAACTCCAGTTCAGTCTCAGTGTGTGGTACAGCCCCTTTCACCTTCTGCCCCAGGAAGCTTCCAAGCTTCCCACATCTGGGATGACAGAAAGGAGTGGGGGCATGAGCTCCCCATTCCAGGCCATTTCTGAAGTAGGTCTTCTCCACCATGTAAACCCAATGCCACGTCTGACCACTTTTCAAGTACGCACACGGTGTTTTCACACATCTTTGCTTTAAGCACTGACAGGAGGCCTGAGGGTTTTGCACATTCTGGAAACACACAAAGAAAGCACTTGGTGATGTAGAAATCCGACAGTTGTTTAGAGCACTGGTCTTGTGATGCAGATTTGCTGTGGTAAGTACAGAATGGTTAGTGAGGGGCCTCCTTCAGAGCAGCTGAGAGAGAAGCACAACTCCGTAGTCTACACAGAATTCATTGTCCTTGCCCTGAAGAATACAAAGGCCACCCTTACTGATTCCATGTTTTTGTTCTTGTCATTGTTCCAAGCTAAGTATTTCTCATTCCTACCCACCATGACTCCTCTAAGCCCTCTCTGTTACCAAGTTCTTCATATTAAGCTTTATTTATGAATTAGTTATTCAGTTGAGTCAGAGATGGTCAGAGGGACAGCTCGTGAGGGTTGGCTCTTACCTTCTTCCACTTGAGTCCTGGGGATAATAGAACTCGGACTTGGCAGCAAGAGACTCTGTCTGCTGAGGCATCTCTCTCTCTCTCTCTCTCTCTCTCTTTGTGTGTGTGTGTGTGTGTGTGTGTGCGCATGTGACTGTATGCGTTCCTAAGAATTACACCTAGGACCTTGCACATGCTAAGCAAGTACTCTACCACTGAGCCAGTCTTCCTCCTTCCTTCCCTCCCCTCTCCCTCCCTCCTTCCTTCCTTCATCCCTCTTTCCTCCCTCCCTCATCCCCTCCCTTCCTCCTTCCTTTTGCTCTTCTTGGTTTCCATCTATTTATTTTGAGACAGAGTCTCACTAAGTTGCCCAGGCTCCTTCTAAACTCATTCTGTAGTCCAGGCGGGACTTGAACTCATGACCCTCCTGCCTCAACCTTCAAAGTAGCTTGGATGACAGACCTCTCATCACACTTGGCTTCTCATCAAGCCCCTTGTCCTCACTTTCAGCAGTCACGGGGCCTATCAAATTAGAAGGGGAATGCAGCCTGTTACTCTTCCCTGGCTGAGTTCCTTTCTATTTCCAGTCTGTCCATGGGCTCTACCTCCCAGACCTGGAGGAGGCCTGACCTTTCCCAGAACTCATTCTTGTTTACTAGCTTTTGTCTGCTTTACTTTCATTCAAGAGTCTCCTTCTCATCATGGTTTCCCTCCGTATTTCTATTTTTTCTTGACTGACTCCTTCTATAGCATGATCAAGTTCAAACCTATTTGTTTTTTAAAGAAAAGGATAAGAAACTTCCTAGACCCTTGGTTAACAATGTCAGTTTCTCCGGCTTTCTCCCTCCCTTTCCAGCTAAACTTAACTCTGCTACTGATTTTGAAACATGCTTATGATACTTGCCCATTCTCACCTCTCCACCGAGTGGGCTTGGTGGAGCACAAGTGCTGTGAATTCTAGGCTTACCTGGGCCACCTAGCAACACCTAGGCTCCATAAAACCAAACCAAACTGAGCTTCCCCACTGAAACAGTTTGGTCGAGATTATTAGTTACTTCTTAATTACCACGACCCCCGGAAATGATTTACTTGTATCTCATATGTCTATAGCATTTTCATTTTTGGCCACATCCTCTTTTAGATTGTTGCAGAGAATGCCTTCATCTAGTCATTAAACAAATATTTGTTGAAGATTTGTTATGTGCCAAGAATTCTTCTGCAAGGTGTACAAAGTCTTTGTTTTCATAGCATTTATGTTTGGTTTATAGAAAGAGGAAGTAAATAAAACAACCAAATCAATAAATAAGGAGAGATAAGGTTATGGTGAGTAGATACCGAGAAACAGAGGGTGATATGGTGAAAGCAAAGACTTGGTGTCAGCATTTTTTGGCTGTTTGAAAGTTAACCAGAGACTTGAAGAGTGGCAAGGAGCTAGCTATAAAAAGACGGGGAGATGCCGTTCTGCTTAGGCGCATAGGAGGCCACTCATAGGCCTGCCTGGGTCTTCAAGGCATTTGCAGGCAGGAAGATATCCAGAGACCTGCCCAGCTTCTTGCAGCATGGGGTGAGTGGATGAGAGAAAGAGAAGCAGAATGGTTCTTGTGCTTTGGAAAGAGGCGGAACAGAAAACACGAAGGTGTGAGGAGTAGGCTGAAGCGCTTGCCACCTGGAGCCACAGTGATGTCCGGGCCTGGACTGCTGCCAAGGGCATGTTTGGGTCTGTGGTCCCACTGTGGCCAGGGTCTGCACTGATATCTGTGGCCCATGTTGCCGCCAAAGCCCACAAGGATGCCCAGTGCTGCTACGACCCATGTCTGGGTCCATGATCCTACTGCAGCCAGGGTCTGAATTGATGCCCTTGGCTCCTGTTAATATCAAAGGCTGTGGAGATGTCTGGCCACCTGAGGTGTCCAAGAGCCATACTGCAGCCGTGGATACTGACTTGAGTGGCCTGCTCGGCCACCTGGGGCCAAGATGACCCTGGACCTGGACTGCTGCCAAAGGTCATATCTGGGTCTATGATCCTTGTCTTAGGGTTTCTATTGCTGTGAAGAGACACCATGACCACAGCAACTCTTATAAAGGACAGCATTTAATTGAGGTGGCTTACAGATCAGAGGTCCTTTATCATCATGGTGGGGAGCATGGTGGTTGGCAGGCAGGCATGGTGCTGGAGCTGAGAGTCCTACATCTTGACTCAGAGGCAACAGGACACTGAATGAAGCTTGAGAAAAAGATCTCAAAGCCCGCCCCCACAGTGACACACTTCCAACACAAGTTAGTTATGTCCCAGATTAAAGGTAGGCCTTCAGCCTCAAAGTCTGGATTAAACATGTGTGTCATCTAACCTCCTCCAACAAGACCACACCTCCTAATAGTGCCTTATGATCCTTATGATCTTGTGGGGGCCAAATACATTCAAACTACCACAGTTCTAAAGCCAGGGTCTGTGTTTATGTCCATGGTCCACGTTGTCACCAAAGGCCACATGAAAACCAGGGATCTGGGACACAACCTGTTGCATTGTTGGAGTCTAAGGACCACGCAGCTGCTGGGGCCATACGGACTGAGTGGCCATTGCTGTCATCCAGGGCCATGGTGTTGTCCAGACCTGAGCTAAGGGCTACATCTGGGTCCGTGACCCTATAGCAGCCAGGGTCTGAGTTGACGCTGGTGACTACTGTTGCCACTGAGGGCCATGTGAATGCCTGGGGTTTGGTCAGCCGCCTGAGACCATGTT
This sequence comes from Mesocricetus auratus, assembly GCF_017639785.1. NCBI lineage: Eukaryota > Metazoa > Chordata > Mammalia > Rodentia > Cricetidae > Mesocricetus > Mesocricetus auratus. The sequence goes on from NW_024429266.1 coordinate 58,604,200, forward strand.
GGTGCCTGAGGACCGTGCTGCAGCAGAGGTCATATAAATAGGTCTGATTGGTACTGTGCTACTACTACCCCATCTATGTCCTGCTGGAGCCTGTGAAGGAACTGGTCCTGTGGAACAATACCCACAGCATCTCCATGACTCAGGTTAGTCTTGGGATATCTGAGGGGAATTTCGGTGAGGGTCTAGTAATGATGGTGTACTGGAAACCAGGGGCTTTGAACAGACCAATGACTCATTTTAATGAACATTTGCAAATAAGGCTGGTTGGACCAAAGGATATACTGTGTGATACACCAAAGCTTCCAATGCCACAAGGACAAATGAAGAGGTGTTGGAGAGGCAGGGAAGTTGGAGGAGTGAAGAGGGATTTTTTGTTGTTGTCATTGATGTTGTTTTGGCCTTATTTTTTTAATTTTGTTTTGGAGGGATGATGCAAAGGTGAGGGGTAGGTATGGAGAAGTGGGAGGTGAGCGGAATTGGGGTGTATGATATGAAGTTCTCAAAGAATTAATAAAGAAATTATGTTTTAAAAAAGACAGGGAAAGACAATTCCTACAGAAAGAATGTTGGGGCGGAGTCCCAGAGCTGGTGCAAACTTGATGTACTTAATGAAGAACATGTGGGCACATCTTTCTGGAATCCAAGAGGACAAGGTGGCAGGAAGGTTGTCAACTGTATCAAAGACTACTGAGAGAGAAAAACAAACAGCAAACCCAGTCCACACCAGAACATAGGAGGGTGACTGAATCCACCACAATGGGCATCGTTAGAGACTGATACACTCAGTTTTAGGGCTCTTGGGATACGTATGGTGTGTTCTAAGAGGGGAGAATGAGTGATGTTCAAAAGTATTCACAGGCAGAGTACAGCAGGTTGACCAGAGCTCAGTGTCGCACACATCACACCTCCATGAAAACTTCAGTTTGGGAACTGGAGGGTACGAGCACTTTTTGCTCTTGCAGAGGACACTAGTTCAGTTCCCAGAACCCACATCAGGTGGCCCACAACCATGTTTGACTCCAGATTTAGGGGTTCTGATAGCCTCCTCTGTCCTTTGTGGGCACCTGCACTTGTGCACATACTATACACACAAGAACACCCACAAATAAAATCTCAACAACTTTAATTCTGATTAGTTAGAATGAAGCAAAGTTAAAAGTTTGGTCCCTAATAAAGGGAACTAGCACACTCTAGGCCTTTGTACTCCGTGTAGCTAGTGGGTACGCACCTGGGCAGAACAGGTGCAGTGTGTTTTTATCATTGAGAACAGTTCCAGTGGTCAAGTGGACAATCATGCTTTTGAGAAAGTAAAGCTAAGGAGGACTTTTAATTTTTTTACTTTTGTTTGATTTGTGTATGTGCATGTGCGTGAGTGTGTGTGTGTGCGCGTGTGTCTCACATGCCAGGCAAGTGAATTGCCACTGAGCTACATCTCCAACCCTTTTTAACCTAAAGAAAGAAAGAAAGAAAGAAAGAATTTATTTATTTCTTTATTTTTATTTGATTTTTCAAGATAGGGTTTCACTATGTAGCCATGGATGTCCTGGAAGTCACTCTGTAGACTAGGCTAGCCTCGGACTCAGAGATCTACCTACCTCTGCCTCCTGGGTGCTGAGATTAAAGGTGTATGCCACTACCACCCAGATTTGACTTTTTATTTTGAGACAGGGTCTCACTAAGTTACCCAGGTTGACCTTGAACTCACCCTGTAGTCCAGAAAGGGCCTGAACTTGTGATTCTCTTGCCTTGGCTTCTCAAGTAGCTAGGATTATAGACATACACCATCATATCCAGTTTGACTGCTATCAAATTTCAACGTGAAGGAGACTAAGCATAGCAGTGATTATGTCAAAAATCATAATCAGAGAGGCACAGAATGTTAGATTTTAGAGGTGACTTAAAGACACAGAAGGCAGAGACTCAGAAGATGGGGCAGGCACAGCAGGAAAGAGGTGTCTGTGAAAAGGGAAGGGGACACTTGGAGTTTATACCGGGTGGGGGTAGAGAGTAGGAAGTTACCGCAGTTCCAGGGAGCTACGTGCCAGTCTCCAGGTTCTCCCTCCAGGGGTTGTTTGTCCTACAAGGCTGTTTTATCTTTAGGAACTGCCTTGCCCTGGTTATCAAGATGCAAGTGACAGTGGGCGACTGAGTTAGGCAATGACAGTGAGGGGGAAGGGACTGGAGTTTCAACATGGGGGCAGGGGATTTCAGCAAACGTTAGGGGAAAGAATACAGTTCCTTGGTCAGGGTCTGGCAGAACCTTTCAAGGTTTATCCCAGCCCTGACTTCCCTTTGAAATTCTTTCTTAAACTACCTTCTGATGTCAGTGACTGAGATCCAAACCAGGACACCACTTTCATCCCACCCAGTCCCCCTTTGACAACGTCACTCTTGCTCACAGTCAACTCAACTCTCTCCTGGTTTTGGTTGTTGTTATGACATCTTCCTTCCATATGATGCTAGGGGCCATGCTATCTAGCAGTTGTATAGCAGTTTTGTATTCAACATACCCCAGGTGGACTCCCCTGGTAAATCTCTAGAGCACCTCTGTGATTTCTATCCACCTGTCTAGGATAACAATGTGGGTATCATTTTGAACTCCTCTTTCTCCTTTGTCTTTATATCCTATCATTTCTAAGAGGCTGGCTAGCATTTGCAAACACACTGAGCATTGTTATCTTCACCCTGGTCTTCACTGGTTTAATTAAATACCAGTCTGGACTTCTGGGGACATAGTACATCGGCGGGTAGAATACTCACACCGCACCTTCTCCTAGACTGTCTCTGTATGCTTTCATGAGCTCTTGGAGGGCTCATGATAGAGAGTTCCAGCTGGAAGACAGAAGGGCATGAGAGGACAGAAGTCTTGTTCTTTCTAAACTAGCCCCAAGACTCATAACCTGGGCGCAGAGCGCACGGGGCCCAGTAGGCCATAAAGCTGAGATCCACTCTCAGGTGCTTAGCTCTCACTCCTGAGTTGGCCAAGGCCTGCTCTGTTCCACACAGTCTCATCAGCTAAGCTCAAGAACAGGGGTGGCATTTCCAGACATTGTCAAGACGGATACTCATATCCTGATGTTACAGGTCATCAGAGCGGAGTGACCATAGTGACTTCCAAGAGGCCTTTCCTACTAAACCACCTACGTTGCATTGGACAATATTGAGAAGATGATGAAGAAGATACAATAGTAAGGAGCTTGTTTAAAGGACAGAGCTCAAGGCTAGGTAGCCTGTTAGTTGCCACTTGGGGAAGTATGTCTCTTAATCCCTTCATTTTTTAGTTTCCTAGTCTACAAAAAGGCAATAATATTCAGATTGTTGCTATAGCAACTAAATGGAATAGTCAATTTATAAAGAGAATTTTTTTCTAGCTAAAGTTTTAAAGCCTCCAGCAATTGTGTTATTTTTCTTTCAGGCCTTTGGTGGTGGTGGGGAGAGGTGGATGGTAATGATATCAAATGTGTAGTGGATCAGATCACCCCTCCCAAGACCAGGGAGCAATACAGAGCAAGAATGGCAGAGCAAGAATGGGGCTTGGGTCCCACAGTCAACTTCAAGGGCAGTCTCTCAGTGGTTTAAAGCCCCTATATGAGGCTGTACCCCTTCAATCTTCTAATAGCACCATCTTCCTAATAGCACCAGACTAGGTACTAAGCCGTTAACACATGCATCTTATTAAAATCCTTGATAGACAACCCAGTCTGTCTGCTTAAACTACACTTTGCTACCTTCCAAGACTCTAAGCATGGGCCTACACAGTTGCTATTAACATTGCTGGTTAGAACTTGGCCCCTGAAACTCAAAGCCTTAGATTGAGACAATGTCTACACATTTGTATACCAAGATTGACTTCCAAGATTACCCCTGGGACCACCTGGTTACCTCCCCATGACACGTCCCAGTGTGAATTGAGTGTATCATAAAAAACAAAACAAACAAATAACAACAAAAAAAACAAGCATGGTAGCACACCCCTACAATCCCAGTAAAGATGCTGATGCAGGAGTATTACAAGTTTAAGGCCAGCCTGGGCTACAGAGTGATACTCTGTCCAAACAATCTAAAATTAAAGAAAGATGCACCCGAGACTTGGAGAATCAAAAGTGCCTGCCTTTTGTTTGGATTTTAGATTTTTTAGCACCCTATTTAGTCACATGCTATTCAACAGATATCACTGAGTGCCTGTTTCATACTGGGCGCTGAGCAATGTGGATGCTATGACATTGTTTGCCCATCCTATGGAGCTCTAACAGAGGTATTGACATTAGCAAAATAATTAGGAGCAAATGCTTTTGGAGGAGGCACACAGATCTGTGAACTAAGAATGTGCTTAAAACTCAGAGGGAAAGGGTAGGTTACAGGGAAGGACCAGGGCTATCCACACTGGAGTTTACACAGCTTGGAGTCTGTGTTCCGGATTTTTGCTCTGGGGTCAGTGAGATGGCTCAGGGCACTAAAGTAGGGTACATGCTGCCAAGTCTGATGACTGAGTTTAATCCCTAAGGTTTCCTCTTGCATGTATACCCCACGGCACATGCATGACACAAATAGATATAACTTAGAAAAATATTTTGGTTTGTATCCTAAGAGTAGAGGGAAGTCAGGTCATGATCATTTCAGCTTTCTAGTTTTAAATTTTAAAACTATTCTGCAGTAATATTGACTTTACCAAAATTAGCAAAAAATAAAACATTGATATTCAAGATATCATGAAAATAGCATGAATTTTCACAGTCTTGATCCGGCTTTCCCAAACGCCAGCATCTTCCAAGGCTCTGTTATCAAATCAGCTTGTCCTTTGCTGGAGCTGTGTCTCTTTCGTCTTCCCCAACATATGATGACTCCCTAAGGCTTCTCAAAGTCATGGTGTTTTTGAAGAATACTGGCCAATGCTTTTGAGCACTGCCTACAAGACTGTTTGATGTTTTCTCATGTTAAAGTCAGGTTGTGAAATTTTTTTTTGGCAAGAATGACACAAAAATATTAATGATCATTGAGTGTAACATATCTGCTAGGCATTTCTTTGCTTAGATACTATTTGCAAAGATAGGGTTTTTTTCTTCATAATCATTTTGCTTGCTGTTTTTGAGAGAAGGTCTCACTAGGTAGCTCTGCTTGGCCTGTGACTTGATGTGTACATCAGTCTAACCTCAAACTCACAGAGCCTTGCCAGCCTCTGCCTCTGCCTCTAAAGTGTTGGGATTAAACATGTGCATCACTATGCCTGGCTAGAAATATTTTTGCTGTTGTTGTTGTTGTTTTATAGAGTCATACCTGAGATCATGCCAATATCTCATTGTAATTTTTTTCTGTTCGTTTCAGCACCCAATAATAAGCCTATATGCTACTGTAATATTTCCTCAATTGTACTTCTTTGATGGCTGTCAATCACCCTTCTTTTATTTATCAAAATTTTGTCTCTTTTTCAGAATTTAATTATTTATTAAGCTATTTGTTTATATCAATATGGAATCCCTGGTATTTGTTTTTATTCTGGGTAGACATGCCTGTAGTACACAGGAAGTGTTTTGAGAATCCAAAAAATGTGTAAGACACACATTTTTGAAATAGTGTCTGTCCTTTTTTGAAAAAAACGCATAGTCAAAATATGGTGTATATGTGTTTACACTCCTGTGTGTATGTGTGTGTGTGTATGTGTGTGTGTGTTTGTCTGTGGAGTACAATAATGTGGTACTTTCTACCTTATTTCTTTGAGACAGGGCCTCTTGCTGAATTAGAAGTTTGCTGGCTCTCAGGATCTACTTGCTTCTTCAGCCCCCAATGCTTTGGGTTACAGACACTGACTTTTTTATGTGGGTGTTGGAGATTTGAACTCAGGTTCTCATGCTTGCAGAAAGAGTGCTTTTACCCACTGAGCAATGTCTGTAGACCAATTTCTTACTTTAGTTTCCTTTCTTGCCCCTGCCCCTTGATATGATTACCAGCACAGTGTGCCGGGTGATGGTGGCACACGTCTTTAATCCCAGCACTCGGGAGGCAGAGGCAGGCGGATCTCTGTGAGTTCGAGGCCAGCCTGGTCTACAAGTGCAAGTTCTAGGACAGCCTCCAAAGCTACAGAGAAACCCTGCCTCAAAAAAAAAAAAAACAAAAAACAAAAGACACACAAACAAACAAAAAACATTATTGTCTTCTATTTGTAGTCCATTTTGGATTTCACTTCTCCCTCTACCATCACTGCGAGTGTTGGTTTGCCTGCTTGCTACCTAATGTCTGTGTGAAATGTTACCAAGGCTTTCAAGTTTGAAGTATGTAAAAAGGCATACCAGTGAATTCCCTTCTCTCCATTCCCACTCTCCTTTATTTGCATGGCTTTCCTGCCTGATCTCTGTAGGTAATCAATCATATCAGAAAGAAAGAGAAAGAAGAAAAAACCAACAACAACAAAACAATCATACCAGTTTTTAATTTGCTCTTGTACTTTCTTTTGCACAGACCAAGTACAAATATGTGTGTATTTTCTCGGGCACCCCGTTCTTACAGTGAAAACTAGTGCCATGGGACAGATATCCTCCTGGTTTCTGGGTAGGCAGGGACTGGAAGCAGATTGACGATCTGAGACAGCAGACACAGTTCAGTGCTGTAATGGACCTGGTCTGCTTCTCCTATCCCATTTGTGAGCAAGACAGAAATTCACTGGTCCATTATTCTGAACTCTATCCTTGGCAGATGGACAGTAAGGATGATGATGCTGATAGGTAACAGGCGAGAGAATGACAGTCTAGAATGCGTCCTGTCATTAACTCATGTGTGTGCTCAGTGCCAGTGATGACCGTGATGGTGATGCCTGCTCCTGTAATCCATAGGATCCCAACACCAGAAAGGGTGCGAGAGCTTGTCACATGTACCTCTTCTCTTTTTCCAAACTAACTGATTTCGTGCCAGAATGATACTAATCTTAGTTTTATGAAGTGTTCCAGCAATCTCGAAACATTTTTAGCTTCTGTCTCTTGATTTGGGCATACTTCCTTACAGGCACATAAGTTAGCAGGAACATGAAGAAGTTGACAGTCTGGTCACAGACACTTTAATATTGGCAAGCAAGGAAGCTGGTTTTGAGAATTCAGAAGCAGGAAGCATCAGGCTCAATCTCGACAAGACGTAAACATCAGATTCAAGCAGATACTTTCCTCTTCCAACTCCAGGAAACAAAATGTATATCACCAGTTGTATCATCTGGAGGGTAAGCCGAAGAAGACAGGACTAATTTGGACTTCATATATTGCAACCTTGCAGAATTTAATTACCTGAGCACTTGGCTTCCAAACTTGTGTCTTCCCCAGAGAAAGAAGGGTTTCCTGAGTTGCTAAGAGTGTGCTCTATTTATCCTGATAACCTTAAACGGCTGGTAGTACTACCCCCACTTTACTTTTGAAAAAGATAAGAATCAGAAGTACACCCTAGGATTACACGATGTGTCTAAAATGAATATTAACTCTGAGCATTGTTCTGCCTGCCCGATATTCACTCAAAGACAAGAAGTTCAGAGAAGCGTTACATCTGTAATCCTGCACAGAATGCTGGAGATGGACATGATTTCACCTGTGCATCCTGGATCTATGAGACTGAAGCTTCACTTTCTGATTGTATGATCTTTCTGCCCACACAGACGACCATGGAAGCCATGGGAGGGAGAGAGACGCCTTCCCACTCCCACATATCTTCACCCTTCACTTCCGGGTCAGACTCAGCACACCGGTGAGAACGTGTACTCCCCCTCTGAAACCTGCCCTTCCTCCCATAAAACACATGCCAATGCTTGCACAACTGCCCACCCCACAGGTCATAGGATGGCTTCTGCCAAAATGTCCTTCCACTGTGGGGAAGCTCAGAGGTGAGTGGGCCTGTCCAGACTGCCGTGTACGATGGCGCGTAGGCCTGCTGTGCCTCTCTGGAATCACAGTGCAGTGCTCCCAGGGTGACCCACGAGTGCTGACTCAGAGAGGCAGCCATCCATACATCTAGGGGGCACATAGCCCACTGTGCCAGGCTTGGGGGAAGCTTACTTCTATATTTGGAAGATGACTTGCATGTAGCAGCAGCAAGACTCCCTGGTGGGATATGGCAGGCATCTAAGATCCAAGTGAAATTAGAGCTGTCAGTTTGGCCTTTAAAATCATACATAGGGTTTTACAACGTCTGAAAAGAGAAGCAGCTCTTAACCCACTCCCATCTTTCACCCCACCAGTTCAAGATGACGAAGGGAACTCCTTCCTGTCTGGGTACTAGAGGATAGACCAGTCGGATCAGTTGGGTGTAGCCTCACCTTTGGGGAGATGGATGTCCTCACTGGACCTTTCTGCTCCTCTTCAAAATGAAGATAGCCAAGGTTGGATTCATATTCTTGCATCCTGAAAAAACGGCGTCTTTGCCCTTCCTTGTGTGTGTGTGTGTGTGTGTGTGTGTGTGTGTGTGTGTGTGTGTGTGGTGTGGGGGTGGGGGCAGGGGAGAGATAGACAGAGACAGAGAACATATGGGTGTATGTGGAGGGTTTCACTTTGATTTTTGGGACAGAGTCTCTTAGAAAGCTCAGAAAGCCTCCTGTCTCTATCTCCCCAGAAGTGAGATTGCAAGCTTGTGTCACCAAGCCTATTTTTTGTGGAGAGGGGAGTTTTTTGTGCATGGGATTGAACTCAGATCTTCACGTTGGTGTGGCAAACGTTTACCTCAGGCTCTCCTCAACTCTTTAAAGCAGGATGTCCTGGGAAGGACAAGCATATGGGGAAGCATGGATCTTCAAATAAAACAGAAAGGAGTTGTTCTCACTAAGAGAATGGGGGACACGGGCCTATCGCTGTGGTGAAGATGAAGAGGGCCAGGTGCAGGCTGTGTGTGCCTCTGGCAAGTATGAATGCCAACTTCCCCTTCTCGTGGATGGAGGTGGTGTAGGCGGCCTTCTGACCAAGACAAAGTCAGCCTCGTGATGCCTCCAGACTGCCACTAAGTCTCAGTATCAACTGAGGTGTAACTCACGGCTCTCTCTTAATCATGCAATGAATGAACAGGGAACCAGCTTGTGTCTGGAAATACACAGAGCATGTCAAGCTCGTTCTCTGGAATTGGCCTTCTGCCTTTGCAGAGCCTGTAATGATAGAGCCTGGCCAATGTGGGAGTCCTCTCCAGCTCCGAGAGATCAGATCTTCACCTGGAGCTGGGAACCAGGTAGCAGACGTTTGGGTGTGTGAGAATGTGGGGGCGTGTAAAGAGTGCACACAGAAACTGCCACACCCACACCTCACATACCGTGACAGGGAGGAGTCGTTTGCTGCCCTTAATCCTAACCATCTCATCAGTCTCATAAGTAGATCTTTGACATTGATGGGTCCCTAAGGACACAGACCAGAGATGATAGGAGGACCAAAGAGCATCTTCCCAGCAGCAGTCACTTTCCCGCTCCCCCATTCTGGGCACCTCCACTACCACCATCTCATAGTCATCACGAGATATACTGCTGTAAGGAAAGGAGGGTCGTGTCTGGCCACAAGACTTACCCATTTCACTTAATGCATATGCAACTCCTTAGGAAATTTAGAGGAAGAATTTTTCTGAATTATTAAGAATGAGTTACAATATAGTCCCTTGTTAAAGAAAAAATAAACAGCATTTTCTAAGATTTCCCTCCATTAGAATAGTCTGTAGTCTGGGTTTCCATCTTTGGAATTGAGGGCATCTGAAAACTTTCTTTAAAAAAAACTCAAAAATTTTATTTTTAGTTACATGAGTGTGTGTCTGTGTGCTATTATGTGCATGTGAGTGCAGGAGTCCTTGGAGGTCGGAAGAGGCTGTTGGATCCCCTGAGGCTGAACTGGAGTTATAGGCAGTTGTAAGTGGGTGCTGGGAATTGAACTTTGGTCCTCTGAAAGAATCTTACATACTCTTAACCATGGGGGCACCTCTCCAGCCCCCAGGAAACCTGAAGACTTTTGAATAGCATGGAGAAGGAATAAGCCACAGGGCGGGGCTTCCAGCTCAGTGTTGACCTGTCCTGCAACCAACCAGGGAGACAGAAAGCAGGAATAACAGGGACTCGAGTCACAAGCCATGTCACAGTTTATTATTATATTCTTCAAGCCCACGGCATGGATTTTTCCAGGTAGAAATGGAGGAGTGTGTGGTGCGGCCCTTTACTCGACTTTCTCAGAGCAGGAGCGCCCCCTGCTATCAGTGAACTATGAGATCCAGAGACAGAGATTTGTCCTGCACTGCAAGAAACCACAGGGAAAGGCACTGGGTAAAGAGATACTGAACCAACTCCCCTTGACCTCAGGACGTTTCCAGAAGACCCCGAGAGAGAGGCATGGCAGATATGAGCCAGTCTCCATTTTACTGTGGAAACTCATCCCATAGTTCATGTGACCATAGTCACGTGCACAATGTCATCCATCTTTTTACGTTCTCTCTGTTTCATTAGACTTTACTTCTGAGGTTTGGCCACTCTTCTCCACTCAGTTCTGGGACAGGATGAACTTTACACTTGTAAAATCTCTCTCTCTCTCTCCTTCCCCCTCCCTGTCCTGTGAGACTCATCGTTAGAGTGATGTATGCAAATACTCAACAGCACACCTGCTCTGAGTACAAACATATGCCTTCCTGCTTCACCTCAGACAGGGAAGACATCAGCCCTGAGCTGTGAGGCTGCAAAGGCTCTAGGTAGAGCCAGTCTCTTCTGGTGGGTTGGTGCTGGCTATGCCAGTGGCCTAGCTACTCCTTCAGAAGTCCCAGCTTCTTCAGAGCCTCCCTCCTGTGTCCATCGGGAATGCCCTTTGGGGTTATCTTGACACTGACACAGGGAGGTCGAGGAAGCTTGTCGTGGCTCTGTCCTTTGAAGGACAGTTGCTGGGAGGGCTGGCCCTGCCCCAGGCCAACCAACTTTCCCCCCTGGATTTCGTTAAAGTCCTTTGCCATGCCCAAGGAGGCAGGCCGGGGCCGGGAATTACGCAAGACGCTGGGCGAAACCTTGTCCAAGGTGGGACTCTTTCCCAGAGATGTGCTGGTTTGGCTTTTGGGGTCCTTCTCAGCTGCCGAGAGATAGCTGCTCAATCCCACACCTGAGCGCTCCAGGGTATTGGACTTGAAGTTTATCTGTCTCAGGCCAGGGATGCTGCTTTCCCGCAGGGTCAGCGGTGGGTCAGGCTTGGGCTGTATCAGGGAGCTGTTTACCTTTGAGGTCTTAGGGATAGGAATGGGCATAGACTTGGCAGCTGCAACCTTCCCTGGAGGGCTTTCCTGGGCAGGAATCCAACTCTTGCCTGAAGAGGCAGCAGGAGTGACAGCCTTCATTGGGGAAGCTTTCCCTGCAACTGAAGCAGCCCCTGGGACCAGAGCTGGAGTTGCTTGCTGAACCGTGGCTAGGGCCTGGGAAGGACTCTGAGCTTGAGCTTCCTTGACTTTGAGGCTACTGGTATGTTTATTTACAAGTAGGCTGGGATCATCTTGGTCCTGGGGCAGCCCTAGCTTTTCCAGAGCCTCTCTGCGGGCTTTCTTTTGTTCCTGTAGCGAAGAAGGGACAGGCCCAGAGTCTGTAGCCTCGGTGTGATTCGACAGCCAGTTCTGGGGATGGCTGTGGAAACTGCTTCGGCTGCTCTTCAATACGATGTTAGGAGGCAGCCTACGGGCCTTTGAGGCTGCTTGGGGAGCCTGTTGGGTATTTGGCTTGACCCCCGATGGTAGGGGAGCCTCTTCAGCTCTTGGGTTCTGAGATGCCTGGGCAGGAGGCCGCTGTTGTTGTTGTGGATCTTCTGTCCAGCCTTTCTCAGTGGCTTTATGGGACATAGTTTCTGAAGGCTCTTTCTTCTGGGAGCTGACCAGAGTATGGGCCTGTGGTGTGTGTCTCTTCTCTCCGAGATCTTTAGGCAGGCTCTCTTCCCCACTTTGCTTTGGCCTAATGTCCTGAAAAGCCTCTGGTGGGGGGATGAGAACTGTGTTCAGATCAAGGGTAGTCTCCCGGGATGGGGCTGGTGGCTGGAAGCGCTTAGTGCCCTGGCTGGTCTGCCCTTTGTCAGGCTCTGCCAAGAACAGCCCAGGTGTTTGAGAGCCCTGGCTGTTAGTCTGGGTGGCGCTTTCCCTGAGGTTCTGGCTTCTGCCAAGGTGGAGGTTTCTGGGAAGGCTGTAGGAACCAGATCTGAAACCCAGACTGGGTGACTCAGGAGGACGGGAGGACTGGTCCACTCTCTTTGGCGAAGGCACTTGCTGAGTGTCTATCACCTCTGGGTTTCCTGTGGGATTAGGGAGAACAGGGGAAAGAGTCAATAGAGAGAGAGAATGCTACTACCAAGCAGAAAGCACATACTCCCCCACTAACGGGGTTTGTTTGACTTTGCCTGCTTTTAACAGGGCAGCACCGTTTTCTGGAGGTCCCGTAGACTAGTAGATAAAAAATGACAGGTTCTTTTTGACTGGGAACTGATTTTTCACAAAATGGTTAGAAAACTTCTGAGTTGCTTTAAAGCCTTAACATAGGCTCTCCCTGACTCCTATGCATTCACCAAAGGCAGGGAGAGACTTGGAGATGGTCTCTCTGCTATCCCATGGATCCCAGGTAACTGAACGCAGTGGGAGCTTCTGCTGTCAGCTTGATATGCTTTGGCTTTCGATTCACTTTCTGTGAGAGCTGCATGATTCTGTGACAGCATAGTGCCTTGTACCAGTGAGTGACATGCTTATCTTGTCTAGTGATCTTGCCAGGTATGTGAGGTCCACTAGGCTCAGTGAATTAGCCTCGGGGTACATGAAGTTTCCATTTCTACTCTATCTAAATGGAGGCCCCAAGGCTGTGTTAAGTACTTATATTTACTGAATGAATAAATGATAGTAGCAATGTTTTGCTTACCCTTGAATACATTCCTCATTACCTGTGTGTAATGCCATGCTCTTATACTAAATTGAAACTCCACTGTCTTCCTACTGTCTCTTAACAGGGGCCTCAAGGTACCACGTGCTGCTGGGACGCACCTCTCTTATCTCCCACAGTCTTGTTCTCTGTGTCACCCAGATTAGCTCCCTATGCTGAATCATTCTCTCCTGGGCCAATTACTTAGGCCTCCCTGACTCCTCCCTACATGCGGTATCATATCTCTTTTTGGGTTCTTCCCTGACAGGAAGGGAGCTAGCCAAACCCCTTGCCCTCCTAGGCCTCTGTTACTTCACAGAAAGTCACCAGAAGCTGGCTTCTCAGGAGTCCCCCCTCCCCTCTAGAGACAAGGCTTTAGTCTGGCTAGGAGATTGCAGGGTTCCTCCTGCCTAGGTGCTTGCATCAGAGGGCAAGCAAGGCAGGAAGTGTTCAGAAGGAGACATTTCTGAGTGTCACCTCCCTAGACAATCTCTTACCCTGGGGAGCCTGCTGGGCGATGGGCAGTGCTCGGAAGCTTCGAGGACTGGTGGCTGGCTCTGACTCGTCCGTGGACAGTCCACTGTCAGCCTCAGCCTCCAGTGAGCCAATGGTCTTCTCCAGGAAGAGCAGACACTCCTTCTCTTCAGCAGACAGGAAGTCGTAGCTACTGTCACTCTGCTGGGAGAAGGAATTGTGAGGTGGGGGGCCCAAGACTCAGCCTGCTACAGGGAAAGAATACTGCAAAGCTGGCAACCTTGCCCTGGTTCTGCTCTGCCAATCAGTGAAGCTGCTTCTCGCAGAAGCAGACCCGAGGAGGACAGGCAGGCTAAAGCCCGCCAGGATGCAGTTCTGAAGGCTAGGTAGGCGGATGGCAAGGGCACTCCCTATCGCAGCCCCAGGTTTTCATTCCAGTTCCATGTGATCTTAATGTTTCTACCAGTATCTCTCCCATCTAATTGTGAATTGCATGGGCAACAGCATGGCTAAAACTCGACTGTATCTCCTTCAACTTTGCAAAAACATTTGCCACCTCTCAGCAGCCACCTGGCAGGCCAGGGCCACTAGCAGCTAGGTAAAAACCACAAGAAGCTATGGGGATATGTGACACTTGGCCTGAGCTTCCACTCCTCTTCCTGTTACTATCTAGACTCACGAAGATTGCTGGGGAAGGTTGACAGATAGTTCTAGAAATATCCTGGGGAGTGGGGAAGAGGCTGTTAACTACCTCCATCCCATACCCCAGTCTTGCCTGCCTTTAAAGTCACCTGTCAGTTGACTGGGCCTGCATAACAAGGGAGGGTCCCCCCAAAAAGCTCTTGGGGTTACTTGAATAAAGGTCTTCGTCGCTGCCTTCTGGATTTCTCCTTTATAGACTGTCCAGTGGAGTGTGACTATTCACACTGGTGTCTGCCAGTCAGAAATAGGATGTTATCCTTGTGTCCCCAGCCTCTCATGTCAACAGGAAAATTTCATATACTTGAAGCACTTTGCCTTTTCTGCTCTACTTTTCTATAATGCAACTTATTAACTAACCATCCAGGTGGGTGGGCACACTACTGAGTTCCAGCACGACTCTGTCTCCAAACGAACCAAACAACCAACAAACCAACAAACCCACTAACTAGAGAAAATACTAACATTTGTTAGAAACCTCTCATAACCCTCTTTCTTTGCCTCCCCCGCCCCCTTTTTTGGTTTTTCAAAACAGGGGGTTTCTGTGCAACCCTGGCTGTCCTGGAAATCACTCTTTAGACCAGAGTGCTGGGATTAAAGGTATGCACCGCCACCACCCAGCCTTTTTCCTGTCTTTTTTTTTTTTTTTTTGAGACGGTCTCATGTAGCCTATGTTAGTTCTGAACTTGCTGAGGATAGTCTTATTCTTGATTCACTTCTCTCTACCTGGTATTCATTTTTTTTTGTGGTGTTGGTGATCTAACCCAGGACTCTTAGTGCTTGCAGGGCAAACACTTCCCCTGAGCTGCGTCTCCAAACACAGTCTAATTTCTCACATACTTTTTAGGAAAGTTCAAACCCTTTGTAGCAATGACAAACATCAAAGGAATGCTTACATTTGGATGGGAGGAATATTTTTTACTCCTTCACCCCAACCTTATAACACCTAGAATTTAAAATTATGTCCAGCAAAAACACAGCTTATTACATGCCCTCACAAACAGCTAAGCATTGTGAGTGTGGAAGCTGCTATCTCTGTCCATAGGGGGCCATTTATTTTCTACAAAGAGGTAAATGGTAAGTGCTTTATTTATCTTATTATTTAAAATGTTTATTATTTATTTTGTATGTGTGTGTTTGTGGGCATGTGTGTTACTGGGTGTATAGAGGTCAGTAGGAAATATGCAAGAGTCACTTTCTTCTTTGTGCTGTGTGAATTCTGAGAGAAGAACTCTACTTCTGTCTCCTGAGTCATTTCATAAACGTTTTTTGTTTAGACAAAGCTTTACTATATAGCACAAGCTGATAGAGAACATCATCTCCCTACCTTAGCTTCCCAGGTGTTAAGACTTACAGTGTGTCAATAGACTCCAAAAGAATAGTTCTCATTTTCTCTTATCTTATGAGGCATTGAGGGTAGATCCCAGGGCTTGTCCACACTAGGTAGTCAATCTACTGCTGGGCAGTACCCTAGCCCTAGCTTTCTAAACACTATTTAATGCTGCTTAGCTGTCCTCTTACCCCAGACACTCCCCTTGGAGAAGCTTATAAGAGACGGCTGACAAAACTTAGACTGCTTAGGGAGTTCAGAAAGCTCCAAGATTCACATGGCCCTTCCCCAAGGTTTCATTGGCAGTAGACAGATGAGAGATGGAGAGAGGGAGAAAAAGAAAGTGAGAGAGAGAGAGAGAGAGAGAGAGAGAGAGAGAGAGAGAGAGAGAGAGAGAGAGAGAGTATCTGCAAGTTAGTTGGTCAGAGAGCTTCAGGAATGTAGGCTTCAAGCTGTCACCATGCTCAGAGTCACCCATGCTCCTGTAAGTAGTCTCCATATTAGGAACAATCTCTTTGGTCTGTCTGTGCAATGTTAAACCTCCCTAGTAAAAGTCATGCAACAAACACATCTTATTACTCCCTCCAAGAGCCATTATGATTAGGTGTTGATATTTCCCCCCATTTTAAAACTGAGACTAGCTCAGTGTGGTGGTGCACACCTTCAATCCCAGCACTTGGGAGTCAGGGGCAGGTGGTTCTTTGTGAGTTAAAGGTCAGCCTGGTTGGAATAGTGAATGTCAGCCTAGCCAGGGTAACACAGTGAGACCACAAGCCAAGGTCTCAGCCACAAACAAACAAACAACAAACAACCTCAAACTGAGGACACTGAAGTGTAGAGAAATTGGTGAAATGCCCAAGGTAGTCTGGCTTCTGGGGAGGGAATCTGGATGCGTTCAGCTCCATAAGGCTCCCAATTACTCTGTTTCCTTTGCTTTTTGTGGAAAACTGAAGCCATGCTATTCATTGCAGAGGATTCTAAGAGTCCATGGGCTATAAGAATCTGCCTTCTGGTTTCCACCACGACCTGAGTGCCTGCTCCTTTCCCCACATAAGCCCTTTAACCTAATGTAAACGGGGGGGGGGGGGGTGGGGTGGGGGGGGGGGTGGGCTGGGTTATTGATCCTATTGCTCTCCGAGGCTGTCCCACCCAATTCTCTATAGAACCAGGGCTGACCCAGAAGCAGCAAGAACCCAGTGATTCACTCGCTGGTGAAGAAGATGACAGAGAAGGTGCAGTGAGTGATGGTGGGTGGCACGGCAGGGCAGGGCGGGGTGGGGCAGGCATGCAGAGCAGGCCAGGCTGCAAGAGGGAGAGAGTACATACAGATCCAGAGTGGGCGGAGGTGGTGCTCATCATGCTGTCACAGCTGCCGATGTGGGTCACAGGTTCTGAGCAAGGCCCTGCTGGCCAAAGCTCCCTCTTGGGCATCGCCTGAAGCAAGGCGCAGGGGTGGTGAAAGGGGCTGCCAGAGAGGAAGTGAATGGAAGTGAAGAATGTCCCAAGCTGGGCCTGAAAAGAGAACAATCAAAGCCACGTGTGAGCAGAGGCTTCTACAAAGCACTGCTCGGGCCCTGGGGTTTTATGGCAGCAAGATACCAAGCAGGCACAGAGTTGGAAGGGAGCCATGGGCCGGTCATGTCAGAACTCCACCCCCAGTCTGCATGAAGGGACACATAAGCTTGCTCAAACGCATGCAGAAAGATGGATTCAGGGAGCAGAGATATAGGCTAGTCAGAAAAGAGGTTGTGGTCTTCCTCTTAGCTTCTTTTTGTTTTTTCCTCTATGAAGCAAGGAGTTTGACTTGTAATTTCATTATGAAAACCAATATATATTGTAAGGTTGAGGGATTGGGTTCTGGGTTCAAAACCCAGTTGAACCACTTAATGTTTTGATTTTAGGCAAATTACTTGTTAAATATGATTAACGTAAGGATTAAATGAGAGGTCAGTTAGAACAGCTCTGTGGCAGCAGATACTATTGTTCTTATAAAAATCCATCTCAGACCAAATTAAACCCACGCACAGGGAACAAGAGTTTTGGAGAGAAGGGTTCTGTCTAAATGGAGGATTACAGGCTTGAGAGAAAGGAACAGGGCCCTTAATAATGCACTTCCTAGAGTTATTATGAGAATAGAAAAATGGAATAGCCTATGTAGTACAGTATATGCCCAATAATGTCAGCTGCAATCACTGTTAATAATATCATAAATATGACACTGCCCCCAAGAAGGCTGATGTCATCTCTCCGTCCTCGGCCATATGAACATGGCACCTGCAATGGTTGAGAGCAGTCCCGTTTCCCTCACTTGTATTCTGTCATTTATGCATTCGCAGTGAAGTTCCCTGGACTACATCAAATGAATGGGAAAAAATGTCCAGTGTAGCTCCTCTCTAAACCCAGCTTCTATGGGGAGAAACAGTTCAATTTCATTGTGGCGACAGCAATAGCAAAAACCAAACACAAACAAAAAGCCACCTCACCGCTGCCACTGGACTTCCCAAGGATTTTTTTTTCTATGGGAAATAGTCCACCAGACCAGGGCAGGTCAAGAGTAACTCTTTTTATGGAAAATGAAAATCTAAAAGATTTTCAAACAGAAAGTTTGGGGACAGCTAGAATTACAATAAATTTTATACAACTCAGATCCATATTTTGCTTGTAACACTATACTATGTTTTAATCATTTCTGCTACTCTCCTAATAGAAGGCAAATTGTCCTAGGACAAGATGTTTTATTGGAGATCTGGGGACTTGGGGCTTAGGTGCCAGGGTACATATTCCTCTGCCAATAGTCACTCCAGTGCCAATGTCAGCTTCGGGTTCAGTTAGGTCTTCCAACCTGATCATGCCGGCAAGGGTAAGGCAAGGAAGGCCTCGCAAGGCTACTCCCCTGCTTAGGAGAGATCCATAAATGGGACAGGATGCTGGGGAGAGAAAAAGGCAGGGTCCTGAGCCAGACACACAGGATTCACAGCTTCTCAGAAGATGAGGAGGGGCCCAGAAGAGAAGGGACAACGAAGAAGCCCCATGCCAATCAACACTGGGTGGGGTAGCTCTGGGATTTCTCCACCAGGTCAGTTCCTCAACATCCCAAGCCCAAAGAAACAGAAACTCAAGAATCCTTGTAGACTGGCTTTAGCCATCTTAGCTTTGCATTTCTTCAGGGTTTGTCCAGGTTCAGAGTGTACTAACCAGTTCCTAACATTCTGCAAAGTCACTCAAAACTGCTGTCTGCAGAAACATGTCTGCACATAGAGCTAAGTGTAGGCAACAGTTGAGTGCTCCATCCTAAACAAGGCATTCATAATGCCCTCACCAAGGCTCTGGGAATATTGTGGAAGAGTGGGTGGAAAGACCGAAAGAGTCAGAAACGCAGCACACATGCACGAGCACACGTGTGTGTGTGTGTGTGTGTGTGTGTGTGTGTGTGTGTGTGTGTGTGTGTGTGTGTGTTGTCACCATCGAGGCATGGCATATCTATGTAATCATGACTTCTCAACAATGCACTGGGTCTTCACAAGAATGGGTCCACCAATAACCAAGCAAGGATGGAGGCGTGACTAGGTACGCCCTACCCCTCACTGCTGAACTACTTCCTAGGGATAGATTCAGGGAAAGGGAGAGAGTGAATTCCATGTATAGCCTGGTGATCCCACCACTGTTCACAAAGATGGCCCTGGATAAACTAAATGGGCCACTAAACAAAGTCCCAAGTCATGAATCTGGGAGAGTTGGAAAGGGACAGGCAGGGAGGAAGAAAGGGTGATGGGGTAGGGGAAAAGGAAGGATGCCAGAAACAGCAACCGGAATAAACTATATACATGTATGAAACTGTCAAAGAGCTAACTCATTTAGTGGCTGGTTAAGTACTGAGCTGAACTCAAGAAAGCCAGTAACTCAAGAAAGCCAGTAACAGAGAGGGAGGACTGATGATCAAAGGGATTAAAACTGGGTTGGTTTAACCCCCAGAAACAGCTGACCAGACAAAGGTTAACTCTTGAATCCCAGGCATCAGCCTGGGAATCCAGCATGGGACTGATCAATACCCCCTGAATTTGGGTGTCAGTGAGGAGGCCTAGGAAACCTATTGAGCCTTGGGCAGCAGATCAGTACCCATCCCAAGTATACACACGGACTTTGGACTCCCATAGAACAATGTGAGGTGCACTCTCACCCTGAACTCTTAGGGAAGAGTCTAGGCCCTGCCCTATATGAAATGACAGACTATGGGCACCCCCATGGAGGGCCTCACCCTCCCTGGGGGAATGAGGGGATAACGGGGGGGGTGGGGGGAGGGCACGGGAGGAGGGGAGGGAATGGGAGAGGGACCTGGAACTGACTTGTGAAGCAACCTCGTTTCTTATCTAAATTTAAACTGGAAAAAAAGAAAGTTATTTGAATGCATGTTAAAAAATAATAAAACCTGTGTCTTTTTGCCAGGAAAAAAAAAAGAATCATAAGGTTACCATAACAAAAGTTGAAGAAATAAAAATTTTGCAACATTGAATAAAAAAACCAATTCTGTCTGAATAAGTCTATTGGGTGAGCTACTTGGATGGAGGCTTCTTCTTGACTTCAGTCCACCACTGTAAGCTTTTTCATAGTCTTTTATTTCTCATAGAGCAAGTGGCACAGAAGACTTTGCAGATGTTTGTTTAGATTAGCATTTGTGAGCCCCCAATTGGCACTGTATAAGACAAAACCATTATTTTCAAGGAGCCGGTGTGGATCCATGGAACTATTTTTGGCTCCAGTTTTCCATGTTTAACAAGTAATAAATCTCTAAGGTGACTCACTACAATTAATGTAATATTTTCTCCAAATGGGTGAGGTGGTGTCTCTTACTTTCACAGAAAATTACTAGCTTTGTTCCTTCATGTGTGCCTCAGGCTGTACTGCGGGCTTCTGGTTCCTCCCGGGAGGGAAGCCCACTGCACTCCCATTCCTACACCAGAAGCAACCAAGGAGCTAGGGTGGGCACAGCCCTGCCTCCCACCATCTGCCCCTGCAAAGTGCTCTCAGACATGCTACCGGGATCTTCAGTGGAATCTGGTAGCATTTTCTCCCTTTCACAGTTGAGAACACTGGGAATCTCCCCAAATTCCTAAGTGAAGTAGGAATGGCTCTAAGGGTCATTGGCCACTCTGCCACCAAAAGTCCAAAGGTCCCCTTCTCTTCTACATCCCACCTTAAGCCCTGTGCATTATCTGGTTAAGCTTTGTATTTCTAGGTCACTTGGTTATCCTGACAACAGCAGGATAAAGTAAACAGTAAAGAAACAGCACTAAACGTAGTGCAGGTGATGCTGTCGGTGCCACATAATCTCAGAACAAGCAAGCACCCAGCTCCTGGAACCCTATTTCCACACCCTGTTTTCTGACTCAGACTGAGCAGGAAACATCTGTTCTTAGACCGGCAGTCATGGCAAATGCCTTTAATCCAAGTCCTTGGGAGGCAGAGGCAGGTGGATCTCTGTGAGTTCCAGGACAGCTAGAGCTGCTACACAGAGAAACCCTGGAAAAACCAAAAAAAAAAAAAAAAGCCCATTCTCCTACTGCTCTCCATTCCTGGCCCGGCCCTGGCCTAATCTACATGTGCTGTTTTCTTCTACTGAATTTATAACCTTGAAACTTGTGGGCTGTATCAGCGCAGCAATCGAAACTCTAGGCATTTCTGCCTGATAAGAACCCTGAGAAACAAGGAAAGCAGTCGAGGTGAGAGGCTGGTATCTTTTCACCCTTGACCTCTTCTGGAGACTCAAGGGTAAAGGGAACAAGGCAGGAAATGTGCACAGCCTATAGTCAGGCCTCCCATCCAAAGACACATTAAATATTAACTACTTCTCTGATACTAGCCAAGCCTTGCAAGAGAGTAAATAAACGGCACCCAGAGCCCTGGCATCCAAAGCGGTGGGTGTGGACAGGGCTATCTGAATCAGACCTTCTGAACAGATTCAGGCCTCTGCAACATCCTGTCCCGCGAGCACGCCCTCCTGTCTCCTAAGAACTCAGCCCAGGCCACAGGGGAATGCTGCTCTTCGGCAAGGGGCTCTGTTTTCTGCTGACTCAGCCCAGAGAATACCCAGAAAACAGAATAAAAACACCACCAAGACCGAAATTGTTGCCATTTGTACAATGTTAGTCTCTCTTTTACTAGTGCTTTGTGGGAGGGGCTTGGTAGAATACCGTAGGTACAGAAGAGCCCTGTTAGACATTGCAGGTGACCCCCATGACTCTTACTGCTGACATCTGCCTCCTCTGATAGTCTTCAGTCAGTGAGTGAAACTGGCCGACTCCATGGGGTAAGGGAAGTTAACATTTGGAGCTCCAGCATTCGGGAGCAGAAACATAATACACTCATCTGGGGCAGTGGTGCTCAACCTATGTCTCACAACCCCTTTGGCAAACCTTTGTCTCCAAAAAAATATTTATATTGTGATTCATAACAGTAGCACAATTACAGTTGTGAAGTAGCAATGAAAGTAATTTTATGGTTGGGGGTCTCTACAACATGAGGAACTGTATTAGAGGGCCACAGCTTTAGGGAGGTTGAGAACCACTGCTCTAGGGCCATGTGTTGATGTCTTTTCACGTCCCCTTTTCTCTGTGGAAGCCAGAGGTCTGCACGTCACCACCCGTGATGATGATGAGAGCTTATTTCTGGCTGGACTTCTACATGCTGCTTCCTTAGGCAGGTGCACCTGCTGCACTATTTTGTCAGCTGGGACACGGGAAGCGCGAAGCAAAGCCTTCACCCCAGTCTGTTTCTCCTCTCTGAGGACTCTGCCGCATCACCTTGGCCTGAGCCCCACTTGGCAGTCTGGTTAGGCTTGGTATGCTGAGATGAAATAAAATGGGGTGAGGCCCAGCATGGCCAAGTAACTTTCTGTTTTCCAGGGTCTGCATCTACTAACAGGTAAACTCAGAGATTTAACTTGTGGACCCTAAGTGAGCTTGATCGGAGCTAAATTATCTGTGGGTTTTCCAAAGATAAAATGCTAGCCTGAACTGGAGTTTTCTCAACATTTCCAAGCCTCAATTCCCACTGCAAGCAAGCTAGCTCAATTTAGACTTTACATTATCTAGTAATACATGCTGCACCCTTTACTTAAATAAAGATAGACACAGGGCCATGAGAGAATTTCCTTTTACACACGTAATGGAGAAATAAGGTACCTGGCTCACTGCAGGGCCTTCCCCACCATTTTGACTCTGGCTGCTCCAATTATCCACTTACTCTCTTTCAAAATCACCACTTGATCTTAGCTGCTCAGAGATGGGAATTTCCAAATTCTAAACAAAGTTATTTTTTGTTGTTTGTTGTTGTTGTTTTTCCTTTGAGACAGGTCGTATCAGGTGTGATAGGCTGGCCTGGAACTTGCTGTATAGCCCGGAAGCCTGACTTCATACTTTCCATCTCCAGTCTCGGCCTTCTGAGTACTATGACTATAGTGCACACCAGCATGCCTGACTCTGGTTTCTGTTTGTGCAATATGCTTATGTAACTTAAACAAGTAAATGCAAGAGATGTTCCCTAGTCCTCCATAGGAATATTTTAACTCTGCCTTAATCTTAGGCTGACCAAGAGACTTGAGCAACAGAGATGAGAAGCCCAGGCTGGCTAGATATAAAGGGACGCTCTTGCAGCACTCCCCAGCACAGCCCTGAAGCCTTCCCTTAAGATACCTTCCCTTGTTGTAGAACAGGCAAGAATTAGTGACTGACTCACCTTCTCTGGGTTGGGGTCTGAAGAGAAGAAAGGAAGGACCTTCTATTCCAAAGGGCAGAGATGGAGCTTGTCTCTCCGCCGGCCGCGTCTCCTACTATTTTCTTTTGACCTCCTCCTGACTTACCTAGACAGGTAAAAGCTTCATCTGCGCTGCCTGGACACACCCTGCTGCTGACCCTCAGCCAATCCTAGCTTCCCTCCCTTACTCCTCATTCCAGCTGTTCAGTCAGGGAGGATTTAGCCAATCAACTCCGGCTCCCTGTCCCCGCCCCTTTTTTGGCTTACAGCCAAAAGAGAGCTTTTTAAATAATAAAAAGAAAGGTAGAGGGCTGGAGCTGGTTTGAGCTGAGCGTGGAAAGATAGCCAGGAGAGTTTGGCAGGGTGGAAGTAAGCCAAAGGTGCTTGGTTTTCTTTCTTGAAAGGAACGCAACAGTCCCAACAGTCCGGCCGGGGACTATGCACTTCTACCGGCCTGCTGAGAACCGGGTTTCCTGTTTGGACCAGCCTTCCTCCACTTGAAGCTGACAAAGTATTCTCCAGGCTAACATTCTGGTGGCTAGTTTGTAGCCAGCTTTTCTAACTCTCAGCCACAGACAGTTTCATATCCAGAGGAGGTTCGGGGACCTCAAAGTTAACAACGTAGCTGGGTCACCCGCTTGCTGAGAGCCGTCCTGGCCTTTTTCTTTCTGGGGAAATAAAACAAATTTCTCTCCCTCTTCTAGGAAGTCATTTTTCTGGATTAAAAACAAAACAAAACAAACGACAAAACCTGTAGCAGCCAGAAAGAGGAGGACTTGAACTCTGTCATTTGGGTCTCTGGTTCCTTGGTTGCTCAGGTGGCGATTGACATTAAATGCAAGTCAAGCCAGCTACCCACCAGCCCAGCAAGTACTTCTTTTGTGGGGAAATGTTTGGTGTGTATATGGGAGAGGAGAGTGGGCCAAGGAGTCTCCTGCTTCCAGGAAGACATCTCCCTCCAGGTGCAGATGCCACTCATGCCAGACAGGACTTCCGCTCACGCTGCCTTATTGCCCTGAATGCAGCTTATCCCTAGAGCTACCAGCTGTATTTCACTTGCTGACAGTAACAGGGCAAAAAGGAAATTTAGAATAGTCCTGCAAGGTTTGCTCAGTGTAAGCCCTTTCTCTGTGCTGGGTTACTATGCACACTTCATAGAGAGATTAAATGACTAGTGGTCAACGTACTTCCTCCTTTTAATTCAGACATCCAGGACCCTAGTCCATGTAATCATCCTGTCAACAGTGTGTGTGTGTGTGTGTGTGTGTGTGTGTGTTCTCAACTCAGTTAGCCTAATTTAGATAAAACCTCACAGGTATGCCCAGAGGCATGCTTCCCATATGATTTTAGATCTTCATTCAAGAAGCAAGGGCCTCACTCTGCAGTAACAATTCCAAGAGACTAGTGACATGAAACCATTTTTTAAGACACTAGTGTAGAGACAGCAACAGCAAGATTGCCTGGTATGGCATTTTGGCAGAAAAGAGTGTTTTTTACAGCCCCCGATTTTGAGACATCATGGCTGTCTTTTTTCTATATGCTGGTACCCCGAGAGTTATCATCTTTGCTGTCTTCCAGCATAGACTCCTCTCAAATTCCTGGTTCTATTGTTTTGGGATGCAAAGCATTACCAAACAATATCCTGGGGCTTGAGAATGTCTCATTTTCTGTTGGTGGGCGCAACCATGGTCACACAGCTGTCTATACCAGACAAGTAGGCTTTAGTGGGCAGCTAAGGGAGACAGAGAGGGCCTAGTGTTTCATGCTCATTTGTGACTGCAGAGCTCTGATTCAGCTCGTATTGAAGATGTACCTAATCATTTATTTCCTATACAGTCAAACTGACAATCAAATCAACCATCACAGTTGCCGGGTATGAGCCCAGTCTGCCTGTATTTTGGAAAAAAAAAATCCCCAGTGGGAAGCATTAAGTACAAAGATAATTTGCATACTTGATTCTAACAATTTCTTTCATTCTTATTCCATTTCTGGCTTTCATATGTTTATATGTTTTCTAGGGTGACACATGGCTTCCATCTTTCTTCTGTGATTATAGATGGGAGGGAAATAAGAACTACATTGTCCAGATGAGAAATAATCTGAGAAAGCTTGGAACAACCTGACGCATATGGATCACAGATGACTGAAGTCTTCAGGGCTATGACCTCTGTTTCTAACACATCATCAAACAAATGTGATGTCATAATAATGAGAAAAAAGGAAGGGACCTCCCTATCTAGTCACTACATGGACTCTACCAATGACTGAGGTCACTATATTTGACTCAGGTTTATATAGGTGAGTGATTTAAATATTTGCTTAAAATGCAAACAAAAATTCAATGAATCTCCAAAAAGACCTCAAACAGTCCATTTTTAAACTTACAATGAAATGAGAATAATCTGGAAGGTCTCCTACCTTTTCCCAGGTAGGTGATTTTTAAATAAAATAAAATAATCCTTTTTTTCTTTCACCCTAGACACTTGTCTTGGGAAATGCATGTTTCAGGTACCTGGGTACAGCACCTGCTGTCTACTACTCAGTTATAAAACATTAACATTATAGCTGAGATTATGTATAAGCCTCAGCTCCTCTCCCCATCCCTCAAAGCACACACACGTCCTGGATGAAATAAACTACTATCGTAACTCTGGTGTTTCTTGCTCTCTGTTTTCTTAACTATTTTCCCTGGAATTGAGCATGATTTTGCTTTGCTTTCCTTTTTGTTTGGAAAAATACAAGCCTCAAAGGTTCCCAGTGAATGAAGAAGGTGGCCTGGACTACAGATGAGGGAAGCCTCCCAAGTCAGAGATACCTGAGATAACTCTTGATGGTCCATGTAGGTCACTGGTGTTTGGAGAGGTACTGTTGAGAGTTGGAAATGAATTCCTATTGGATGATCTGATTCTGACACCCAATTACAGATGAGCTTCCAGGACTCTGTTTCCATAGTCCTTGTCCCTGCTGGTACACTGTTGTAGTAGAATGACCTCCTTTAAGTAAAAGGCTGCTTTACAATTTCCTTCCTCAGTCGGGCTGACTCAGTGAGTGAGTGAGGCAGTCACTCGTGACCCAAGTATGGGCAGGTGTGTATGCACACATATTCACATTGACTTTAAATCAAAATAAATAATGTTGGCCCCTTGCCGTTCCTTACAAAGTCAGGCTGCAAAACAGTTCTGAGCCTCCATCTGAACTACTCACACTCAAGGCACACCAAAATGGTCAGCGTCCTCCTTCCTTTTCTCTTAAAGGAAATGTGTTTTCTTTACTCGGGAAACATTGGTGCCCTCTGTCTTCATGGGGATGAGTGCTGGGGCCTCTAAGTGTGACCTCTAAGATATGGGCAGAAAGTTTTATGGTTCAAGTACAGCCTGGGGAATGAAGAGCTGATTTTAAATAAGGAATAACTAGGAATGGATTCAGAAGAGTATAATTTGGCTATTAGGTCATAGCTAATAAACCGCCAAGCTTTCATCATGAGTCTTACTAAGCCTAGTATACATGGAAACTAAGCCATATACTAAAGTGAACTTTAGTTTCTGAAACTACTTAATTGCTACGTAGTTTACAGGAGTAGGTTCTTCCTTGTCTCTTTTTGGAAGTTTCTCTAGCCCACCTGCTAGAAGAATTTGGAGTTTATGTTTATAGGTTAGGTATGTGTATCTTCTTTGTACTGAGCAAGAAGATGGCTTTGTTTTTTTTTTTAAACAGTACTGCAGTACTATTCCTATCACATCTATGCCCACATTCTCACCCCCATATATTCTCTCTCTCTCTCTCTCTCTCTCTCTCTCTCTCTCTCTCTCTCACTCACACACACACACAGTTTTCCTATTATTACACAAGTGTTGATAGTTGAGCTATTAGATATATAGCCATTTTTCCTTTTCTATGTATCTCTATACCCTTCTCCCCCACCCGTTATGTAAACTCCCTCTCCAAACACTCACATATACATTATATTTCCTGCACTCTTCAGAGCTGCATCAGTTTGGGGAAAGTTGTTCTGTACACTGGTCAATGGCTGTCATTTTGTTATCTTCATCAATAACTGGGAGAAATTCCTTCCCTGTGGAGTTACCTGGAGTGCAGGCCCTCTTCTTTTGGCTGAGCAGTTTCTATTAATTTCCCAAGGACAAATGCTTAGAACCCTGTAAGTCTGAAAATAAGATTATTTTCATCCCTGTACTTGAGTGGCTGCAGACAGTTTTAAGTTACCATCTGTTACAAGCTTCCAGTATTGCTGTTGAAAAGCCTCCAAAGTATTTTTGCTTCTACATTTTGGGCCCTTCTGTTTCTCGTATTTAGAAATTTCCACAACAATGAGGATATGTTTTGAAGAGTCACTTTATTTGAAGCTCTGGCTTTAGTCATATGAAAGCTCTTGGACTCCTCAGTAAGAGCTAATAAAATTCTTCTGAGACAAAGATCTGATGACTCACTGGAATGCTTTTATGTCCTTTCGGTCACTCTACAGCAGACATCAAAGTCAATGCCTATTTCCTTAGACCCTGACTTCATTTATCCATATTCATTCATTAGTGGGAGCTGAGAATACAGCAACAGCAGACAGAACTCGATGTGCCCACATGGAACAAATTGAAGACACATGCATATGCACACATCCGCACACACAAGCACGTGGAATATGGGCTTAAGATAGCCAAGAGAGCACAAAGCTGGGTCCTTGTACATTTCTAAAGGTACCTATTTTTCTTCTTCCCTCATTTGTACTGACAGCCTGCTTAGGAAAATACTTCTGTTCCTCTCACAGTACTGAGTTTATAGATCCACCACTTCCTAGTTTGGATGCCCTTCCTCCTCTTTGAAGGATTACTTATGACAAAAGTTTAGCTTTCATGCCTAATAGCACTTTTTCTAAAAGGCTCTCCCAGACTTCCCAATTTTAATTTTCTTTTCTCACCCTTTATTTCCTTCATGGAACCTACATTTTACTCTCTCTACAGCATTGTCTTTATTTTTCCTTCCAGTGCATCTAGCACCCAGGGCAGTTTCTGACACAATAAAGCCATTCAAGAATGCTCAATCAATCTGTAATTTTTTCCATAATCCTGAGATATGTGACACCATGCCCCACAAATAGAATTTAGGAAGTATTTAACAGCTTGCCTGAAATTACCTAGCTTCTCTTAGAAAAATTAAAAAATAACTCAAGGTTTTGTTTTCTTTTAAGAATCTTACTGTGTAACCCAGGTGGGGCTCCTACTTGAAAACCTCATTGAGCTATCCTCCTTAAATTCCCTAAGAGCCAAATTATAGACATCCGTGTCTAGAAATGTTGAAACAAGTAATCCAGATAAGCCTCCTGCTGCAGTAATGAAGAATCAAAAACGCAAAGAATTTGGTGAATTACTAACCCGGGAACAGGGAAAGATGTTTATTGCAGATTGGGTAGCTGACACTCTGAAAGGCTGAAAAGAACAAGGACTATACATACTTAGTGTATGCTAAAATCCCGGTGTTCTACACCCTGAACTGAGAAGGAATTCTCGTTTGATTTATAGAGCTATCATCACGTTTAGTTACTCCGTGTAACTTGATACTTGGTGTCACTGCTGGGAGACAAAGACATCCGTATCAGAACAAAATTTCAAAACCAAGTTTATTTATGAAACTGCCTTATTTCAGGTTTGGAGATGTAAGATCTTTATAAATTCAAAAAATATGCATTTGAGCTGAGTGTTGGTGGCGCATGCCTTTATTCCCAGCACTCGCGAGGCAGAGGCAGTCAGATCTCTGTTAGTTTGGAGGCCAGCCTGATCTACAGTGAGTTCTAGGACAGTCTCCAAAGCAATAAAGAAATCCTGTCTGGGGGAGGAGGGGGGCATTTGTCACAAATGGATGTCCTGCTTTGAAGCCTCTTCCATATCCGACTTTCTTACAAACTTTAACAGGATAAGGGCAAGAAAAATCCTGATTGTGTGTGTGTGTGTAATATTATACTATTTCAGAGGAAGAGGTTCTTTTGTAATTATTTTATAGCTGGTATTAAAATCCTTTTCAAGATGGTAGACTGACTTCTAGTATCATCCCCATAATGCAGACTTCACAGTATTTGAGTTTTTAAAAAATATTAACATAACCAATTCTTTCTATTCTTGTTAGTTTCTTGTGTGCTGTGTGTATTTGTGAACTAAGGTCAAGTTAGAAAACCTAAGCTCTGGCCAACACTAACAGCTCCGGGGTTTCTGGTGTTTAACTGCTGACAATGAAAAATTATAGAAAAGCCACCAACTTTCAAACATAAGTACATCCAGAATCTGATTCTAGTAAAAACAGGTACACCCAACCTTTCTATTTAAACAATTCACCAGCAAAGATTATTTAATTTAAACTTCAGGGAGTTTAGAAGGAAATTTAGTCAACGAAGGGTAAATCTGAATGCCTTTTGGCATCAGAAGAGAAACATTAACTACTCAAAGGGTGTGGGAACCAGGTACACAAAACCAAGCTGTGGTCTGGGTTGGTAATATGTAACTTTGAGTGTAGCATTCTTTGCTGGCCCTTTGCCTGGCCCCAAAATATTCTCACACAACAATGTTTCACTTCATTTATTCCTTTAATACAAGTCACTTCATACATTTAGATATTGAAAAAAATCACATGTCATAAATAAAATTAATGCATATTAATAACAAAGGCAAAGAAATCATGAAGTTAGACCTCTTCCAGGTAGCAGCAGTGCA
Source organism: Mesocricetus auratus (assembly GCF_017639785.1). NCBI lineage: Eukaryota > Metazoa > Chordata > Mammalia > Rodentia > Cricetidae > Mesocricetus > Mesocricetus auratus. The sequence goes on from NW_024429266.1 coordinate 58,634,009, forward strand.
TGAACTTTGAAAACTTGCTGGCAAATAACCAAGGGAACATTTTGAAAGCAACACTGTCCATCTTCACTAAGAACACATTTTCTTATGCTAAGAAAACAACTCTTTTTTCTGTTTGGCCCCATTTAATATCTTTGCAATTATGTTCTAGAGTTCTGCATTTCAGGTTTCATGGCTGTTTTCTTACTTAAGGAGCTCTGCCTCTACTGTGTTAAAACAGCCTCTATAGACTACTTCTCATTCTTTATCCTTTTTGACAAGCTATAATATGTACTTATTAGGCATTCTTAAAGGAAAAATTAATTTGGTATAAGTATATTTCCTGTGACACCTTGAGTCCTAAATGGTAAAAAATATGAACGGAAACCCTTGTCCTTTAAGTAACTTAGGGGGAATTATACCTAACTAAACATTCTGAACCAGTTCTGGTGCCAAGACATATCACCTCAGCAGAAACTCTCAACCTCTTTACCTGTAACTTAACTACACCTTCACTATACTTAAATTCCTACACACAGGTTAATTTATTTAAAATGAGAAGTAAAAAAGCATGCCATGCAAAATGCTTACATTCATGCCTTTTTAATAGTACTTTTTCCTACTAAATTAAGATGTAAACACTCCATAATTCAGCATCAATATAAACATTTTGTTTTCCAAATGAAATATTCAAAGCACTGTAAACAAATACTAATTTTTGAAGAAAAATACCTATCACAATCAAGGAAGTCTTACATTCATTGAGTTGGATGTGCTGACATATTACATTGGTTATTAAGAAACCACCCTGGGCGTGGGGATGTTGACCAGTGAGCACTTACCTCGCAAGCACAAAGCCCTGGTTTGATGTCTATCACCATGAGAAACAAGCTAGCTTATTCAAATCAAGTATTCCTTTAGGTTCACAAATATTGCTCGTATATCTTACTCAAAAAAAAGATTTCCCTAATATAAGCTTACTTAAAAATGAATGAAAGGGTTGATGAGTCTACTCTTTCTTTTAAAAACTCTATGCTGTAAACAGAATTTGAATACTGTAAAACAAGTGATAATGATGTTACAGAAACAACATTTCTTACAGACCAAACTCCTAATAGTGACTGAAATTAGACTTTATCAGAAGATACAGAAAATACTGATGCTCAAGGCTGTATTTTTCCTGTCCTCAAGATATGTGGAAGGCTATGTAAACTTTCATTTTCCAATTTTTAAAGTGCTGCAAAAATAATGTTTCAACACAGGAAAAAATGTAATTCTCAGTATATGTAAATTTAAGGCTACCTGATTTTTTAAAATATATAACGTGTGTGTATATGGATCATTGTTGCTTAATTTCACATACATTCTTCTGAAGTTTTCCAAATGGACAGAAAATTCAACAGGGGCAGCTGGAAGGGAGGAAGCTAGATAGACAAGCAAGTTATGCATGTGCAGTTAGAGGGATATATAGGTAGGGAAGTAATGCTACTTTTGGATTCTGATTTTCTGAGCCTTGGGACTCCACAGACTATTCAAATGGCATAATAGTATTAGTTCCTAACAAAAGGGTTAGGCTGGCCAGTAACCATTTGATTATGTCCACTTCTCATTCACAAAGAGCAATTAAGAAATTAACCATGAATCACTGGCTTTTAAAAGATGTGGTAACATCCTGGATGTCTTCATATGACTATCACAAAATTCCCAGGGATATTAATTTGGACTAATACCATGACTAGGGAGGGTATTTTCATACCCTGAACACACTGAATCTTTAATCCAAAGAAGATTGAGGGAAGAATGGGGTAGTGAGGGCAAAAGTATAATTTTTACTCTACCACTAGTATTCTACCACACTAATGTAAACTGCCTCATTTTAATTAAAAAAGAAATTCTTGCAGGACAGGCAAAAACTGAACAAAAGGGTTTCATTAAAACAAAGTTTCTTTTAGTTATGACGCAACTAAATTCACAGATTTTTCAAAATTTTCAAAATGAGTTTAGTCAATAATTTCAAGAGCTTAATAAGCATAGTCAAAAAATATAAAACAACAACAAAACCCTTTAAATTCTATGAGGCTTACCAGCTTGTATTTAGAAAGAACATAAATTAATAATTAAATAATTTGCATATAATATTTCACCTTAAATGTTCTAGAACACTAAACCAGTTTTCGTGTCAGCAAATATTTAAAAAGCCTTTTTGAAAGCCATATGACTATCAGTGTCTACCTGGCTACTGGACAAACTAGGTAAAAGATAAAATAGGATAAGAAATAATCCCCTGGCTGGGAGGTGGTGGTGCACGCCTTTAAACCCAGCACTCGGGAGGCAGAGGCAGGCTGTGAGTTCGAGACCATCCTGGTTTACAAGAGCTAGTTCCAGGACAGCCTCCAAAGTCACAAAAAAACCCTGTCTTGAAAAACAAAAATCCCCTAAATCCCTAAATAAATACTAAACAAGATGAACAAAAAAACACTTAAAGTATTTGAATTTTAAGCACTTATTCTATTTCTTTACATTCACTAAACTAACCCTCTGGAGATAACAGACAAAATTTAAAGCGACAGGAATTTATCTTCAAAAAATAGAACATGCCCTATACATTATAAGCTATTCAATAAATACTTGTTGCATGAACAAACTTCTGGATCCAAAATTTCAGAAACATTGAATTTGGATGCTGAAGAGGTACAGGAAGGCAGACTTCATAAATATGATGCATACAACTCGATTGATAGATATTACCCAGTGTTATATTTTTAATGTATAGTTTTAAATTAAATTATTTTATAGAGGAAATGAAAGAGATAAAAAATCATCTGGACCAAAGAGACTTTTGTGAGAGTCATTTACACATGTCACAAATGCCAAACGTTCAGTGTCCTAACCTCACTGGTACTATGTTTAAGGCTCAGTTTAAAAAAAAACAAAACAACAACAAACCAATAAACGAACAGGCACAAAAATTAAGTATTTTCAATTTATATGACTATAATAACTGCCATTGCCTGACTGGCTATGTGCATGAAAGGTTTACAAGAAGTCATTCGGCCGGGTGCGGTGACTCCTGCTTGTAATCTCAACACTCAGGAGGCTGAGGCAGAAGGACCACTTCAAGTTTGAAGAGCCTGGTCTATATAGTAAATTCCAGGTTAGCCAGAAACACACAGGGAGACTCTGTCTCAAATCAAAATAGAATGTCACCTGATGATTGAAGCATACTTTGTGAATTGTTCAATTGTTCCTTAAAGGAACTTTCTAAATTGTTCACTTTAATATTCCTTGATTTTACATTGCTACCACTACCAAGTAGAAGGCTAAAGGTTGATGTTAATTTGAAAACATTTGCTAAGATACACAGGAAAAGATGTAAGTTCTTTAAAGTATACTGATGGTTGTCTGAGCTACTTAATAAATCTAAGATGGAGATAACAAAAATTCACAACAGTATGCCTCTTTACATTGTATGACAGAACACACAAATAGTAACTTAAAGATCCCTGATCTTTAGAAGAATTAAGAGGTAGAAAACTTTACCTGGAAGATTGTATAGTGAAGTTAAGTTTTGAGTGGGTGTGCCTTGTGGATTAATCCATCAAGCAAATGGCTACATATATAATATTAGGTAGCAGAATTCTGAGAGAGCTGTGTAAGGCAAGGATTTTAAAACTTTTTATATTTTAGAAGTGAAACAAACCCAATCAATTATTTAAAAACTGAAAGTCAAAGATCACAGGTAAACAAAGTACTAACTTGCAGAAATGTGGGCTATCTAAAAGATCAAAGTGGAGCTATGAACACTTATCTATGAAAAAGACATTTATGAAATCAATCAAAGCATAGCATTGACACCTTAGAGGAAGACTTGTTTGGAAGAAGTGCTTTTAGCAGGACAGCTGAGGAAATGAAATCCCTCCAGACAAATGTAATGTAAAACAGCAAAAGAAAAACAAGACAAAAAAAACCCCAAAAAAACCAAAACACCCAAATTTCAAGACACTTCTTGAATTTTAAACTAAATTAGCAATTAAAAAGGCATACCCTGCTTCATTAAAAAAATTATCTAATGTGACAAATACCAACACAGGAATTGCATTAAAACATGAGGCCAACAGTCTTTTAAAGCTTCAGTAAGCTGCTTCAGGCACCTTTCCCCCTTATACATTCTACTTTTATACACTAGAAATCTCAAACAGGGCCCCATTCCTGTTTTAGATAACATTCTCAAGGAATGCACACATCCCTGTAAAATTGCTTTTTATGCATTTTAAGTTGTTAGATACACTTATAAAGTCTACCAAATTGCAATACAAAAAGTTGACAATTCTGAGTATCTTCATTTGATGAATCAATCAGAATTTAGAAACTACTAACTCATTCAAAGTTATTAAAAGGAATCAGCTACTGGAGACACTGCAGTATATGTCCAGTGAACCTCCGCAAGGCTTCCCACATTACCTAAAATATGATGTTTTCTTCTATAAGTTAAAGCCGCTGGGTGCTGGTTTATAATAGAATCCAGTCTTCAGGTTAGCATCAGAAGTGGCACAAGCCACATATTCTGTCACCCTAGTAGGAAGAGGGCATGCCACTAGTGTAGACACACACCTGTAAACTTGCACACTAATTTTAATCTTAACAAGGAATTTCAGTGTCAGTCATACTGGTTTAAGTTAAAACGATGGTCCAAGCATTGTGTTCTTCTATTCTGTAAGTTTATGAATAGCTTATTGGAAAACCCAGAGCCTTCTGGATCTGTGAGGTAGTAGGCTCCAACTCTTATGAACAGATCACACCTCTCCAAAGTTGGTATGGCCTGTCTCCTTGGCATGGTCCCTTGCTTCCGCTTGTCCAGTTAACCCCTTCTGACACACCATGCATCTCAGGGTGAAGCGGTTTACATCAGTAAACTGTCTCTTTCTTCTAGCCTCATCAGCTAATTCCAGTGCTTGTACAAGAACAATATCATCATTTGAGGAGAAAATGGTCAGAGGAGGAGTATCTGGATCAGAGAAGGTCCGCTGAAGTGGATCATAGTGGATACCATCGTAGATGAGCAGAACCCTTTTGGTATATCCCGCATCTTCCCCAAAACGATCAATTCTGACTGTCTGTGTGTCTACTACACATATTTCACATTGATAAAACTTAGAAAGAATTGAGATCTCAATTGCTCCTCCCCAAGTATCATCCCTTTTGATCCATTCACAATACTCTTCATTTGTTTTTCCCAGTATTGCCTCACTGTAGAAGTCTGGATCACTTGCTACAATCTGGGCTATGAGACGTCTCATGTCAGGGGCACAGGCTGGATTCAGGACTCCTCCTTCAACGACATAGTACACACTGGTAAAGAGGCAAGAGTTGTCTGCCGGGACTGCAGTTCTGGTAAGCACAGGCAAAGTTTCCCTGACGTAACTAGGAGCACCATGTTTTGAAAATGCAGGGGAAGAAGCTTTTGGCCTGGTGTGGTCTTCTTCAACAATCAGCATGTCACCTGTTAAAAATAAAACAAATCCAGAACTGCAGAAAATTATAGATTGGGTGTTTATTAGCCAACTCGGTAAATTATGAGCCATAAGAGGGTTACTAAGAAGAACTTGACTTTGTAAACAAGAGACCAGTAACACTTAAGTGTGCGGGTTTTTTTTTTTTTCCGAGACAGGGTTTCAGGGTTTCTCTGTATTGTTTTGGAGGATGCCCTGAACTAGCCAGTAGCCCATGATGGAACTCGCAGAGATCAGCCTGCCTCTGCCTCCCGCGTGCTGGGATTAAAGGTGTGCTCCACCAATGTCTGGCTTTGTTTTGTCTTTTTTTTTTTTTTTTGTTCACTGTGTCTTCAGAAAGGAAGAAAACAAAATGCTTCAAGTTGCATCTCAACTTGGAGACAAAAACCCTTATGTAAAAAGATAAATTGAAAAACAAATTGCGCAGCGATGGCTAGCACCTTTTAACACCAGCAATCTGGGATCTCTCCGCCAGGTGGCAAAGGCACTCTTTGAGTTCCTGGCGAGTTTCAGGGCAGGCTCCAAAGCTAACAGAGAAACCCTAACTCAAAAAACAAAACAAAAAAACCCCAACCCAAACAACAACAACAACAAAAACCCTCCTATGGGAGGCAGGCTCTGTGAGTTCGAGACCAGCCTGGTCTACAGAGCAAGTTCTAGGATAGCCTCCAAAACAATACAGAGAAACCCTGCCTCAAAAAACAAACAAAAGAAACCGAAAAAACAACCCCTCCTATGTTCTGCATTTTAAACCACGACTCTTTCAGATGTCACCCTCAGACTAGGTAGGTCATCACGGTGTTCTCCTGGCATTTGGCATGATTATACCATTTGATGTGCAGAGGGACCTTGACACAGAATGGAAAGCTTTTAAGGATCAACACTGATGTTCAAGTTGTAATACTGGGGACAAAACTCTACAGTAAATGCTGTACAAGTGCACACGAAACAAACTATAAAAACAAATTAACGGGGAAAAAGCCAATTAGACAAAATCGGTATCACAACTGCTGGCCCGCTGGTCAGGACGGAGAAAAAGAACCATCATCGTATCAGCGAAAAGGGGTCCTGCTGTCCTTTGGGGAAGCGGAGAAGGCAAAATGAATGAGATGGTCTCCTGGGAGCGGGCTTAGGGAAGCGCTAAGCTCAAGGCTCTGGGCTTTTCTCCCAAGCAGTGAAGAAGAAAAAAAAAAAAAAAAAAAAGGCCTCGACACTTCCCCTGCCCTCCCAGAGCCCCGGTCCGCGAAGCCCCTATGGCCCACCGGCCCCTCAACGTGCCCCAGGCCTTCCCTGGTCCCAGCCGGCGCCCGTACCTGACTGGATGGGCAGTCCCCCAAGAGTGATGTCCCGGTCGCTGAGGTCCAAGCACTCGGGCGGGTAGCCGACGAGGATTCGCTGACTGCCCGGGGCGATCCCGGTGATAGCGGCGATTTGGCCCTGAAGTTCCCGTAAGCGGGTCCGGCTGGACAGCCCCTGCAAAACGTGAGTGCCGCCCTTGGCCTTGCAGCGGAGCCGCCACATCGTGTCGGCGGGCCGGCCACCTGCGGGGCCGGCTTTGGTCCCTGCAGCAGCCTGGGAGCCGCCGCCGCCGCCGCCGCCGCCGCCGCCGGAGCAACCAGCAGGGGGGACTCCAAAATGGCCGCCTTTCGCGCCGCCAAACATCGCGAGAAGTAGCCGCAGCGGCGGCGGCGCTTCTCGCGACACCTCAGTTAGGGACCGGCCTCGGTCCTTCCTAGAGCGCGCGCTCTTAAAGAGCTAAGGGCGGCCGGGGCCGGAGGTCGGCCAGCTCTCCCCGGCGGCGCTGCTGTGAGGCGTCCTTCGCGTCCGCAGCATTTATGCTCCAGGGAGGAGGGCGGGGAAGGAGTTCCCGAGTGTGGCAGAGCAGAGTGTCACCTTGCAGGGAGGTCGGAAATGATGAAAGCGGCCCTCCGGGCACCAGGAAGAGCCGACTCATGGCCGAGGAGGTAAACAGATGCCAAGAAAGGTCACAGGACCTGCCCGTGGCCGCACCGAACTGATTCATCGAGGCTCAGAGGACTGCTCGACCGGATTCCTCGGCCAGACGAACCCGAAAGCGTCCATCTGCCACCTCAGAGAGACAGTCTGAGGTCAGCAGCCGTGCCTAGGGCGGTCGCCGCCCGCAGGTGGCGGCGGCGGTGTCAACGAGGACGACCCACTCCTGTCCTCGGATTCCAGTTCGATTCCTGGTATCCAGACAGGAATGAAGTGTTTCACTCCCGCCTGGGGGATCGAACAAGTCCTCCTGTGGCTCAGAGGCAGAAGAAAGTCACACCGGGCACGCTAGCTAGTTTCCAGCCATGTGTGCCGCGAGCCCGAGACTGCCTTGTACTTAAAAAAAAAAAAAGTGCAGTAAACGCCAAATAATGGCAGGGTTTATAGCACGCCATAACACGCTGGGGCTGTCAAACGCATACTTGGACTGGCCGGAAGATGACCCGATTTCCGGGCAAAGAAGAAATGAGTAAAACAGCCCTCGTTTGTTCGGTTTTCATGTTTAAGTTAAAGCAGCAAGTTCCCCGCCCCTCCCACACGGTACCACCGGTGTGCTGGGGCGACTTTGGAAAGTAGTTTTGGAACGTGTCAAACGCGCCGAAACAGCCCCACCTTAGGACCCAATTAGAGCAGATCTTTCCCTCCCCACCCCTACACCGGGAGCGGGTGCAGTCTTCCTCCTGGGTTCTTCAAGATGACCACAGATACGACGGTCTGGGTCGTGGTAGTGGGGGGAAAGAAAGGGACGTGGTTTGGAGTCACCTGGGTCCAGGGAAGCCCCGGTTTCGAGCACGGTTGGCTTAGGTTCTGGGATCTGACCAGAAGTTAGCAGTCAGCTCTTGCACCTTGGTAGACATCAAGGCATCTTTAAAAGCAAACGTCTCCCCTCCCGGAGACTTGGGGGAACGACCAAGTCTAGCTGGGATGCAGGAGCGAAGGCGTTAATCTTCGCTCTCACCGGTCACTCCCACTCAGGATGTCAGTCAAATAGGTCTCGCGAGAGTAAGGAAAAAAGGTAAGGCTTTTTTATTAACTCCTCCTCCAGCCCGATTAGTTCCTAAGCAACGATGCCACCAAGCTCCCCTGAGCCGGCTGGTCTGGGAGCGGCAGCCTTGGGCGATCACAGATCCTCCCCGAGGTAGCCCAGCCTCCCCAGGAGCCCGCCTCCTGCCCTGCCGGTGCCCCATTGGTCCAGCCGGCTTCCAGGTGAGGGCTGACGCGCGGGTGGGCGGAGCCAAGCGCACCACGTGATCGGGGAGCCGGGGATTCAGTCAGTAAGGTCTGGTTCGCGGAGCTCCGGTGGCGACACCGGGTCCACAGCCGGGAGGACGAATAGGGCAGGTCGAATAGGGTGAGCGATAGTTGAGCAGTCTGGACGCGAGGATGGGGTGCTGCGCCGGCGCGGTTACGGTGCAGAGCGATGGTGCTTAGCCCTTCGGGAAGTGTAGCTCCACTGGCACTCCTGGGGAGCTGAGCCGCAGCTGTTAGGAGGACGAAGATTTGTACTGTCAGGCGAGGAACAGTGCGAGGTTTTTTTGTTTTTGTTTTTTCGAGGTAGGGTCTTCTCTGTATTGTTTTTGGAGGCTGTCCTGGAACTGGATTTGTAGACCAGGCTGGCTTCTAACTCACAATGATCCGCCTGGCTCTGCCTCCCGAGTGCTGAGATTAAAGGCTTGCACCACCAACGCCCCGCTTTGTTTTGTTTTTTAATAGGACCTTTTGTCTTGAACTCCTTAGTGTCTATCTGAGTTTGAGAAGTGAGACTCGGCTCCTCCTACCCTAGTTGATATTAGGACCCAAGGCTTATTTTGTAGGTAAATCATTTTCTTTCGCTGAGCCCCAGAGGGTGGATGGGAGAGGATAGGGAGGACAACTTGAGAATGGAGAACAGCGGAGAAGAATGTAGCATGCTAGGGATATCTCAGTCCCGTTATAATTCTTCCTTCAGAGAACATGTTTCTGCCCCTGCCCTCTCCACCGTTCCCATTCTCATGTTTTCTTCTCTTCAAGACTAAGTGTTCCCCTTGGGTTGAGATTGCTTTCTTGACAATGCACTTCACTTATTCCCACCTCCGTTCTCTCCATAGTCTTAAACTAGAATGTGAGGTCAAGAGAATTGGACAAGCACTTTAGTCGGTTGTCTTTGAGTTGTCAGTTCTAGAAAACAAAATGAAGTAATCATGATGGGAAAATCTGCTTTATTAAAAGATTACTGGAAGGCTTCCTGGATTTGAGATACATGAATGTGAACAAGGTCAACAAATAGATTCACAGTTGGAGTGCAGCTCTCTAGGTGAGAATAAGTTTGCCAATTATCCAAGAACAAGCACGGTTGAATTGGAGGAAGAGGCTGGACCTGAATCTTGGTAGGGGCCCCTTTCTTGTGTCACACTGATCTCCATTGTTTTTAGGGACACCTACCTTCTGTTCCTTGCACTTCCCCTTTCTCTTTTCCTAGGTGCCTCCTGAAGAGCTACCATGTCTGGGAATACTTCATCTTCCACAGAACACAGAAGCAGCAGCAACTGTAAACCTCACACGGCAAACCTTCGGAAGGCAGGGAAGAAATGCTGTGAGTTCTGGTAAAGAGTGAAGGCTGCTTCCTCGTCGGATTTTTTTTCTTTTTCTTTTTTTGGTCCTGTAAATGTATCTGTATCCTAGACTCTTGCTCTGTGGGAGTGAATAGTAATTCTTTGGCATGGCAATTTATGTTTTATTATTTTGTGACAGAGTCTTACTACAGACCCCTGGCTTGTTGGGCACTCATTGTAACCCAGGCTGCCCTGTGACTCATGCAGTTCTCCTGTTTTTGAGATGTGTGCCCCTGTGTTGGACATGATATGAGATTAAAGTCTACAAAGTGGGCAATTTCCTATTCCAAACAAGTAGGCTTAGTGAAATGTGTCTTTGGAGCTTGACTGCTGTGTGGGCCCAGTGTTTCTTGTTGCTTTCATTGGATTTGGGAACAAATGCCAGATGTCGGATGATAGTTATTAAATACATAGGATGACAGAGTGTCAAGGTACAGGATTAACCTAGGACTGTCACTCTCTTAGTTTCCCTTTATCTCTTGAACTATGTTCTAGAACACAGTCTAAATTGCAGGCAGAAGCTAGGCATGGTGGCACACACCTGTAATCCAAGCCCTGGTGCGATAAAGGCAGGATCAGGAGTTCAAGGTTGTGCTTAGTTCCGAATAAGCCTGGGGTGCTGGAGACCTTGTCTCAAAACAAATAAGCAGAAGTTGCAGGTAGAAGCCAGTACTCATCCTGCGCCTCCAGGCCCGAGGGGAATGAGTCCTGACTTGTGACTCTCGGTGTCTTGGGTGCTTTACATTCTTACAGGGTTAGCCTTAGCATTTTGCAGATTCTTTCACCATAAGCACAGAGATGGCAGAATGGTGGCAGGGGAATGAAACATCTTTTCATGTTTCCTGACCTTACATCCTAGGCAAGGCTCTAGAGTTCCCCATAAATCTGGGGCATTGGTCCGCAGATGTTTCTGGAAACTGCAGGTGTTTTAGCACACTTAGTCTTCCTTGTGGAATGTACCTTTTTGGGAACCCTTCCAGTCAGTTCTCCATTTAGTAAGAAGTGCTTATGCATATGGTTAGGGGGAAGGAGGTGGGGGGTCAGCATGAGATCAGGTACTGACTGTGTTCAGAGTTGACTCCAGGGGCTCCATCATGGTGTCAGGCAGTTATAGTAGTGAGCTTGGCACACCTCTGTGGTTAGGGTTTCTTTTACTTGCCAGGTCAGGAAGCCAGTACTGAGGGCAAACTGTCTCATGAGTAAACTAGGCAGCAGGATGCTTAATTGCAGCCCATTCAGTCAGACTCCCTAGGTTTGAGTGATGGTTTTCCTGTTTCCTAGCCGTGTACCTGTGAGCAATTTGCTTAACCCCTCTCTCCCTCAGTTTATCCTTTTTAAAGAAAGGAATCAAGACTCCCCTCATTCTGTCCCCTCTGACTCCCCTTCTCTCCTTCCCTCTTTTCTTTCCTTTGACAGTGTCCCACTATGTAGCCTAGGTCACGTTAAACATGCTTTTCTTGTGTTGAGATTACAAGTTAACACTGCCACTCTTAACCTAGTTTACTCTGTTATAAAGTGAGATACTAAAATCATTCTCCCGGGAGTGATTTGAAAATTAGATAAATGCATACAGTCAAGCACTCAGATGAATATTGGAAGCAGCTGCTGTGTATGCTGTCTCACAAGTGACTCTACTTTTTGTATTTATTCTCGAATTATACCTAAATCCTACCAGCACCTCATAATTTAAGAGCATGGTAGAGAATTGTTTTTTACAGTGAAGAATGTTTTCTGCTTGACAGTATTGTAACTCACATGTTCTGACCTAGCATGGCCCTCTTAAAGGAAATGTGCTCCTGTTACTAGGGTATGTAATCCACAAAACAGCCAGGAGGGATGGCGGTGGACGTCAGAACCAGCTAGTTCACTTTTTCAGCCCTTCTAACTCTGCCTTGCTGCTCTAACTTGCTGCTCCTGGCTGCCTTCCTGACCCTTTCATAGCTCTTCTGCCTGAGGGCTTTTGATTAAGAAGCTAATCCTAGGTCCCATTTATGTTCTCTAGACTCATCCCCTGTTCCTGGCTCTAGTTTTTCTTTGCTAATCTCTACTCTTTTAAAACTGCTTTTTCTTTCCAACCGACGGACTCAGAGTTGTCATTTATGTACCCAACTTTTATAACTTCATGGTTGGACTGTGAAATCCTTAGGAGAATATTAGTTTATTTGCTCTACTGTGCACAGAGATTTGGCAGTTTAGACATCTTGTTCTGGTCCATCTTACTAATGAGTAGAACCTATTCTGTTCTGTTTCTGTGTGCTTAAAGACATTCCTAAGTTGATAGACCTAGATTCACCCATTCTACATTGTGTGTGGAAGGTTTCCTTGTTATAGACTCCCCACTGTCTAGTGTTGCTTTATTTATAGCTCAACTGCTGCCTCCTTGCTGCTCATTACACCTGCTTGCTAACTTTGAGTCTGGAAACTGACTGGGCTTTGTTTCAAGGCCAAAATCTCTGAAGAGCCTTACTAGGACTTGAGATGTTCCTGGGATGGGGTTGTAGGCAGGCTGGCTGGGTCCTTTTAAGGTACCCAGGTGAGTGGTTTCAGGGGTCTCTGAGAGCAGGAAATGAAGGGTCTAGGTGCTTTCCTTATTAAGTCTTCTCATCTTTTGGTTTCTTTTATTTATTTTTGAAATATTTTGAGTAGATTTGGAGAGACAAGTATATTTTTCCCTAAATATAAAAGCAGTGCATGTTTAGGAAAACTCAAGTAATTAAAAAAGAAAACATGGAAAGTAAAATCTTTCCCAATCTCTCCTATCTTTGTTAAATTCACTTCTTTTAGGTGTTTATTTCTGGTGTATCCCATTACCAAACATCATGATACACCTATTCTGTTCTGTTGCCATATTTCCTAAACTTTGAACTCTTATCCAGATTGACATCTTTCTGCATTGTGTGAATCTCATCCAATAATTGTTTTAAACTCTTCACTATCATAAAGAACGCTTCAGTGAATACCTTTATATTTCTGTACACTCATATCAACAGTGTTCCTTAGAGAAGTAAAAGGAGCATGACAGACCCAGGGAAAGTCCATGTTGTAATATGTTCTTTGAAGTTTCAGGGCCTCAAGAGATGTATTTTCTGGAAGTTGGCTATTACCATCTAAGGCTGTACTGCTTGACAGTTCTTAAACTTGATTATTTCATGCTTATCAGTCAAACAGCAGTAGATAATCAGGTTTTATAACTTTTAATGAATAAAATTAAGATAGTAATGATAATGCTTTATGGGTTGCATATTCAAAATACTGGGCCTGCTTAATGTTGATGATCGAAAAAGTCCTTGGCCATGAGGAGACCAGGAACTATTACTCTCCTAGACATCCTTCCAGATAAGCTTGGAGAACACAGTCATGTTTTCCCTGGGACCTTTTGTTTGGTATTAATGTGATGGCTAAGAACCAGTAGATAAGCCTGAATAGGCAGTCATGAGATCAGGAATGTGGTCAGGAAGCCTGACCTTGACTTTCTTCTGTGGTCCTGTGGGCCAAGCTCTTAAGGTCTTTGGGATTTAGTTTTTCCATTTATGTGAAAAAGTGTCAAGCTCTCATTTTGACTAAACTTGCTTATAAAGAGAAAATGATTTGAAGCTAAATAAAGCAAGTTTAACTCTGCATAAGAAGACAAAAGAATTTCAGGGTTGGAGCAGTTTTCCTTTGTCAAGCGATATTACATATCTCTAGGTCCCTTCTACTCAAACTTTTTCCTTTTAACAGAAAGGAAACAAGCTTTGCAGTTTTACCAGCCTAACAGTTTTGAGATATTATTATTATTATTATCATCATCATCATTATTTTATTTCCACAGACAAAAACCTGGTTATAGCAGGTGTGTGTGTGTGTGTGTGTGTGTGTGTGTGTGTGTGTGTGTGTGTGTGTGTACCTGCTTACGCTCTTGGCTGAGGCTGGAGGTCGGACTATGGAATGCCTGTGATCCAGCCTTGTTTTCTTTTGTTGTTAGCTTTCTCTGTCCAACATGGGGAACACAGAGCAGCCTCTCCCTGGTTTCTCTCAGAGTAGCTCCTAAGCATGCTTTTTTCTAAACTTCAGGGAGGGAAACAGCACCTTTGGGGGAAGCCTAATGAGCTAGAAGATGTGGACAGAGAGGCCTGTAAGTGCAGCTGATGCGTCAAATTACCGAATGTCCAGAGGAGTACGCACTAAGCTAGAGAACATAAAGACTGGGGGCGGGTGTAGCTGCTTGAACCTGATGCCAGGAGAGGCCTGTTGCCTGCTGGGGTCAGTGCTCAGTGACTAATGCCCCCAGAGACTACAAGGTGCTGTTTACTTACCCCTCAGCGCCTTGTGTGGATAGAGATGAAAACTGCTTATGCTGCTCCATTACCTATTTTGGTGGAGCTTCTGTCCAGAGTCTGCAGTTTCCACCATGCAACAGGGGGGGGGGGGTGAACTCTCAGTAGGTGTTCTCTTAGTTCTTTTTGAAGGAAAGAATTCACAGTGATGTTTAATAGATGTTTAAACAGAAGTTTATTTGGCAAAGCTAAACAAAGTAAAGACTAAGGAGATTGAAGTGGGAGTCTTTAGGTTCTGAACTGTGGGTTTTGGAGAAGTTTTTAAGTATCTATTAGGTTGGTGCCTTTCTCCTCCCAAATCATGATGGACCACATCTCCCTTATTAGGATATTATTTCCATGATCCCTGCACATGGGGAAGTATGTCACAATTGCAATGCACATGACATTATAATGACATCAGGTCTTGAGGATGCAGACCCTTAGTGCACAAGTGTGCGAAAATGCCCTGGTGCCTTAGTTTCTGGCACAGTGAGAACAACCTCACTGCAGCTTCAAAGATGTTTGTCCTCAGAGTGGCATTGTCACCATGAGGTGACACATGTTGCAGGGCCCCGTTGAAAAGGGTGCTTACCGCAGAAGTTCAAGGTGTTTTGTTTTGCTTTTTTTCCCTTGTCTTTCTCCATGGAGACAGCTGACAGCCTGAGCTCTCCCTGATAACCTCAGCTTGGGTCTTGGCTTCAAGAAAGGGGTTGATGAGGCACAAATGCAGGTCTTTTCTTCACCTTTGCTCTGTGTCAGGGTACGCAGGGAGGAACCAGTTCTGTGAGCAAACTGAAAAAAGCCTTTTGTTAGGGAGAAAAACTGTCTGGGTAGCACAGGCTTGGATTCCAATGCTAGGTCTACACTTGACTGATTATGTGCTGTGCAAGTCATCAAACCGTTTAAGCCCACCAACCCAGTGAAACCTATATTTGTAAAGCAACACTCCTGAGAGAAGTTAGTTTCTCAGAAAGGTCAGCGCCACCAACTGCTACTGCTCTGCTTTCCAGTCATCTTGCCTTTATATGAGCTTTGAGGCAGGCAGGCCTCCATGCTCTGTGCTGAAGGTGGAACCTTTATGGAGTCTAGTCAACCCTTTATCCTGCAGGCTTTGGCTACTAGATATCACTGGGTTAGAAATTAAAGTAGAGGAGGAGTTCATTGCCTGAGTGTTGTGGCCAAAACAGCTTGAGGCAGGGCTCTTTTTGCAGAGATCTTCAAAGACTTGCCTGGGGCTCTGGAGGGATGCCTAGGATCCTCAAGGGAAAACAACCCTCCGTGGGACCTATTTTAAAGTCAGTCTAGTTTGGGGTGAACAGCATCATAGCTACAATATTATTAGGCATTCTTTCTCTTCCTAATCTTTACTAGTATTTCTTTCCCTCTTGGGAATCTCTCTGAAGACTTGGGAAAGAAATGACTGTGTGTGGGTACTTTATGGAAGTCTGCATGACACTTTTACTCTGTTTCAAGAGGATATGCCAAATATAGCCTCATTTTACCTCCTCACTCTTCCTGGACCTTTGCCCTATAGGTTTATGAAGATTAAATGAGACGATGACTATGAAGTTTCTCATTTCATACATAAACCTCAGGAGATATATAGTCATTAAGCTCTACCTGTTTCATTTTCTTTTAGCATGGGCTTCCTACATGACCAACTCCCCAACTCTCATTGTTATGATTGGTTTGCCAGCCCGGGGTAAAACTTACGTGTCCAAGAAACTAACACGCTACCTCAACTGGATTGGGGTACCCACCAAAGGTAGGTGCAGGCCATTCATCGGGAAGGGAGTTGGTTAGTTCTGGGGTCCCACAGGCCTCGGAGACTTAGTCTTCCTAGCATTGAAGTCCTATAATGCTTCCTCATTTACTGGATTTGTTTCCTGTCCCCAGCCATGTCTCCTCCAAGCCTAGGCAGATGATCCTAGTTTTGATAGAATGCCTTTGATAGAAATATTCAAAATTAAATGAGAATATGTTATCTCAAAACCCTTGTCACATGTGTCATGTTTTGAACCTTATTGGTGCCCTGGCGAGACAGCAGCTGAGGAGGTAGAAGCTCAGCTTCAGACTTGCTCACACCCTCTTTTAAGTCAGGACTTTAGCCCAGCTTGTCTTAGTTTGGTATTGTTTCCGACATACCTGCTGTTTTTTCCATTCCATTGGCAACTCTGTTAGGCCAAGAAGTCTCCTTTAGTGGGGCCATTGTATTGTTTTTACTGCAGTGTTTAATCTTGGGGTGTATCGGCGTGAAGCAGTCAAGTCCTATAAGTCTTATGACTTCTTTCGTCATGACAATGAAGAAGCTATGAAGATTCGCAAGTGAGTCTTTTTTCTTTAAGACCTGACCTAAGTCAACTCTTTTTGGGCAGTTGTGAGACTGAATGTGTTAGGGCCCTATTTTTCTCAGGAAATATCTTGGGGGGGCATCTTAATGGATGTGATTAGATTGACAGATCAGCTTGGGTTGGTTGGGTAGCAGACAGGACTCTAGAAGATGTTTTTGTGTAATGCCTAAAGAGGTATAAGGCTTATAAATGGGACCTTGAGGAAAGTGTAGGATGGTGTGTAAACTTCTTGGGAAAGTTGAAAGATTTAATTAGAGGAAACATAACCAGAAAGAAATTGAGTGGGATATGACTCCTGCAAGTGTGTGTGTCTCCGGGCTTGTTTGATCTTAGCTCTTTTCACTGATTTCCTTTGTTCTCATGGCAGACAGTGTGCTCTGGTAGCACTGGAAGATGTTAAGGCTTATTTTACTGAAGAGAGTGGGCAGATTGCGGTAAGCCTTGTCTGCTTCCCCCTCTTCATCTCCACTCTTCCTGCCTCCTGGTTACTCAGCCCCACCTGGAGTTGGCCTTGGGGCAGTGTTTCATTTTTGTCTTCCCACTCATTTACTTTGTGTGCTTTCTGCCTAGGTGTTTGATGCTACCAATACCACTCGGGAGAGGAGGGACATGATTTTGAACTTTGCGGAGCAGAATGCCTTCAAGGTGGGCTCTGATGCTATGCTGGCAGAAAAGGGATGAGTGGAGGTGGGGAGCCAGGATGGAGAGATTGGAATGTAGGTCCCTTTGACTCTGATGAGCACAAGATTAGGCTATCTCTGACTTTGTCCACTTGGGGCATATGCCTAATCCTTGAGTGTTTTTTGTTGAGATCCTTTATTTAGCCTGTAAGGCCCAGGGGATGTGGTAAGATATGTTTTTAAAGGAAGAGGCTGGAAATCCTGAAGATGTGGCAGCTGGGTGGAGTAGGTAAGTATGTGCTTTCAGTTAACAATCTGGCATTTTTGACATGTTTATCATGTCTTTGCTCCATGGCCAGGTGTTCTTTGTGGAATCTGTCTGTGATGATCCTGATGTCATTGCCGCCAATATTCTGGTGAGTATTACCCCTGTCACCTGTAGTCAGTCTCAGTCTCTCTTTCTCTGTCTTTCTCTCTCTCAGAGTGTGTGTGTGTGTGTGTGTGTGTGTGTGTGTGTGTGTGTGTGTGTGTGTGTGGCCTCTGGACAGTGAAAGAAGGAAGCAAACAGGGTCTTCTTTATCTAAGAGCATTTTGGACCTTAATGCTCTTCTCTTGGGAAAAGGACCTGGGCCTGTGAGGACTACAATAAAAGTGAGTTCCTGTGTGAGGATCAGCTTAGACTGTGGGAGCCCTGCCTTTGTGCTCTGATATTACCTAGTAGTAAAACCTAAATATTGTACCAGATTAGAGTTCTTTTTGTCCTGTTCATCCACATTAAAGGGGAGGTTATTTACTCAGTAGTTGTCTAATGTTCTGATCAGCATTGAATATTGCACTTCTGTGCCCTGTGGGGCACAGCACCAGACAGTACTCCCTGGACAGGTTGTTTTGTTCTGTGCCCGGTAGGCATCTTTGTATGCTCTCTTAAAGATTCCTTCACACCATGGGAGCTGGAGTTACCTTATTTGAGAAAGAATCAGTGATTCCTAAGTCAAGTAGTGGGTCGAATACTCTGTTCTGAGAAGCAGTAGGGGGAAATTGGAGCCCATTCTGTGTTCACAGGCAAGTACATAAAGGGCTCAGGGCTCAGAAGCAGCATTAGCTGCATGACTCCCTCTGTCCTGTGGCCAAAGGCAGGCACATGACTCCCCAGTTGTCTTCCCTTTCTTGGTTGCCAGGGTCACAGGACAGGATGAGAGTGCTCCAGTGAGAAGCTGTTTTTACAGACTTCTTCTGTTTTTAGCAGTGACTATTTGTAGCGGGGCTGTTAAGAACAGAATTCTGACCAGGTCCTTATGTTGCTATGATTTCAGGAGGTAAAGGTGTCAAGCCCTGACTACCCTGAAAGGAATAGGGAGAATGTGATGGAGGACTTCCTGAAGAGAATTGAGTGCTACAAAGTCACTTACCAGCCCCTTGACCCAGACAACTATGATAAGTAAGGTTCAACCCCATGATCTGAGGATTGAGATAGGAGGAAGAGTGTCTTTCTCCCTCTTGGTCTCTATCCTTTCTGGTAGTCTAAACCTATGATATTTATGTCATTTCTCAGAACAAGGTTTGTATTGTGATATTGTCTTAGTTGTGTTACTATTGCTGTGATAAAACACCATGACCGAAAGCAAGCTGGGGAGGGAAGGCTTTATTTGGCTTGCACTTCCACATTGTAGATCAACATTGGAGGAAGTCAGACAGCAACTCAAGCAGGGCAGGAACCTGTAGGCAGGAGCTGATTGATGCCAAGGACATGGAGGGCTGCAACTTACTGGCTTGCTACTCATGGCTTGCTCAGCCTGCTTTCTTTTTTTTTCTTTTCTTTCTTTCTTTTTTGGGGGGGGGCTTGGTTTTTCGAGACAGGGTTTCTCTGCATTGTTTTGTAGGCTGTCCTGGAACTTGCTCTGTAGACCAGGCTGCCCTCGAACTCACAGAGATCCACCTGCCTCTGCCTCCCAAGTGCTGGAATTAAAAGCGTGTGCCACCAACGCCCTGCCTCAACCTGCTTTCTTATAGAACCCAGTATCACCACCCCAGGGATGGCACCAACCACAATGGGCTTGGCCCTTTCCCATCAATCACTGATTAAGAAAATGCCCTACAGCATGGTATTACAGAGGCATTTTCTTAATTGAGGTTCCCGCCTCTCAAATGACTTTAACTTATGTTAAACTGACATAAACTATCCAGCACAGGTATTTATGTGGGTTGTATGTCTTACTTAACCTTGTTTTCCTATCTTCAGTTTTTCTTTTCTGTTTTTTAGAGCATTTGTTTTCAACCTGTGGGACTTCTGAGGGGGTAGAATGACACTTTCACAGGTGTTGCATATGACATATCCTGCATGTCAGATCTTCCATTACGATTCATAATTAGCAAAATTACAGTTTCGGAGTAGCAACAAGAATTTTATGTTTGGGGGTCACAGTATAAGGAACTGTACTAAAGGGTCTCATTAGGAAGGTGGAGAACCACTGCTCTAGAGCAAGGTTTCCATCTAAGCATTAGTGACATTTTGAACTATGGGATTCTTTGTTGGAGGGGCTACGCTGCATATTCTAATATTCTAATATGTTTAGCAGTCTCCTTGGCCTCTGTCCCCGAGGTGTCAGGAACACCTCCAAGCTGTGACAAGTGAAATGTTTTCCTATATTACCAAATGTGTCCTGGGGACCCAAATCATCTCTAGTTAAGAAGCACTGCTCCAGACTTAGAAAATCTGAACTAAAATGCTGTTGAGTATCCCTCATTAGTCTCCTCGATGTAAAGTTCACCATGTATAATTTGTATTTTAGTATATATGCTTACTGTATATGTATCATATAAACCCAGGGACACTGACTGAAGGACAAGTGTCGGATCAGTGTTACCTATCATGACTGGCAATGTCTCATGGCAGTGAGGCATGGAATACAGATTGACTTGCCTGGTGTAGGGTATAGTGAAATGTTAAGTCCATGTTGCAGAAAGACAGTGTATATTTGAAACCTGTGGGAACATTGCCTTATGAAATAGTGTGTTTCGTTTTGAGTTTTTGAGACATTCTCAAGGAGTCCATGCTGACCTTTAACTTACTATATAACAGAGGATGACCTTGAACTCCTGACCCTTCTGCTTCCACCTCCCAAGTGCTGGGATTTATATTTTGATGAAACAACCGCTATATCCACTACTTTTCTCATCAGTGTGACAGGCCACTTGACATAAGGAACTCTAGGAGGAGAAGTTAGTTTTGGCGTGGTGTTCAGCGGGTACAGCCACCGTGGTAGGGGAAGCACGGGAGCAGGACTGGCTTCCATCCACGGTGGTGGAAGGTAGCTGCTTGCTCACATCTCACAGGCTCAAGAGGCAGAAAAGCTGGGCTCACCGGCTTTCTCCCTCCCCTCCACCGCATTTTTTGAGTCAAGGTCTCACTGTGTATCCTAGGATAGCCTTGAGCTCAGGGCAACCCTAGTGCCTAGGTCACAGGTATGAGGCCGCATGCCTTGCTCCATTTTTTTTCTCTTTGTTCAGTTCAGGACCCTATAGACCACGAGATGATACTGTCTACAGTCAGGGTGAGGGTTCCTCCCTTATTTAGTCTTGTGCCCAGAGGTGTGTCTCTAGTGCCCTAGGCATTTCTTAATTCAGTCAAGATGATTATCAAAACCATCACAACTGAACATAGCGAAGTGTTAAATCACTATAGTTATCTCATTAATGTCTTCAACTTTTTCACTTTCTTCAAATGAATTTCTCAGAATTCATATTTAGAAGCATGTCCATAAAGTGGCTGAAAGGCCCCACCCTAGATGCTGCATAAGGAGATAACCTTAAGTCTCTCTATGTCTGTGTAGAAAAGCTTTCTAGAGGGATGTTTATGTTTATTAGCATGGATGCTTATAGATTTTTATCTCTGGTGGTAGATCGATGGGTGCTTTTTCTTATTGTATATTTTTCTCCTGGTCATTATTTTGAATAAGCTCTTATTACTTTAATTTTAAGAAAAATCCTATGGCTACAAAGCAAATGGCGGCATTGTCTTTGAGAGGAATTGATTAGGTGAGAGAGATTGATTAGGTGGTTCAGGGTGCTGCAGGTACCCTGATTTTTTCCTTCCTCTCCTCCTCCTGAGTTGTCATTCTTTGTCTAGATTTTGACCACGTTATATGGAGCCCATGTGTCTCACTAAATTTTGAATTTAGCAAAATCTTCAAGTTACTTAGTTCAGCCCTGAATTCTGTTTTCCACACTTACAAATAATGCATGGCACAGGATAGACACTAAGAAGATAGTACATACTTACTGTAAGTTCAATAAATCATATGCCAACCTAGTTTGAAGATGTAATCTATCTCTTAGCTTTGTTGTTCTATAAATATGGCAGTGACAGGGAGAGAAGGAATAGCTGATGAGGCCCTACCAGTCAATACACAGATCATTCTCCCCATACTTTTCATATGTTCATTTGTCTTGAGTCAGGGTCAAACCTAAGCCCCTTCCAGCTAAGCCTTCTAAGTGCTGGGATTGTCACTAGGTGCTGATAGCCTTGCCCCCTTGCTTGCCACACTCCTAGTTTCAGATTTTCTGACCATAAAATTGCTTCTTTCTACTCTGTCCTAGGGATCTGTCTTTCATCAAGGTGATTAATGTAGGCCAGAGATTTCTGGTCAACAGAGTCCAGGACTACATCCAGAGTAAAATTGTCTACTACCTTATGAATATCCATGTCCAGCCTCGCACCATCTACCTTTGCCGGCATGGAGAGAGTGACTTCAATCTTTTGGGAAAGATTGGGGGTGACTCTGGCCTTTCACTTCGAGGAAAGCAGGTAAATAGCCAGCAGGCTGGATTTCCTTAGCTTAGAGTTAGTAGGGCATGGTGGAGGTCATCTGTTTTATCCCCTCCTGCTTAAATCCCATTTGGGCTTAGGCTGTGGTTTCACATAACTAGGCAAGTGCTAAGGATGTTCTCTGCTTACTGTTCTGGATTAAAGTATGGGTCACTTGAGAACTTTCTGCTGTGATCGTTCAGCCATCGGGAAATTACTGTGCACGATTTGTGATGTGAGCAGTCTTGCAACTGAATTACATTTCTTCTCCGGTTTATGGTTTGACCATGGCTAGTAGTTTCTGTGTGTTTTGTTTGTGTGGTGTGGTGGGTTTTCTTTGTTTAGCTTTTATTTCCAAACCCCAGTTTGCTCAGGCTCTGAAGAAGTTTCTGGAGGAACAGGAGATCCAGGACCTCAAAGTGTGGACGAGCCAGTTGAAGAGAACTATTCAGACTGCTGAGTCCCTGGGGGTGACCTATGAGCAGTGGAAGATCCTAAATGAGATTGATGCTGTGAGTAGGCACTTCTGATTGACACTCTCAAAAGTTATAATCTGGGTAACTTGGAAAACTAGACTCATCAACTAGAAACTGAGCAATCTGAATCCAGCCATTCAGAGGTTAGACGAGAAAGAGCTTCCTGGCTGCTGTCGTACCTGAACCCAAGGAGAGACCCACACCAGTCTGTAACTGAGCCACTAGTATTTGAGGAGAGTGATGCTTACAAGGACTCATTTTGTTTCCCTCCTAGGAAAAGGGAAATTCCCAATCCCTCAGCTCTATAAGACTTGCTTTGATCATTCAGTCAGCAGTTCTGGGAAAGTCTTTCCCCAATTTTTTTGGCATTCTTTAACCTCTTAGTTCAAATATACACTTCTTTTTGTCTTATTGATACCAGAACTCACTCTAGCCCAGGTTGGCCAGGAACTCAGTCTGCCTGCCTTAGTGTCCCAAATATTGAGCTGACAGGCATGAGCCCCCATGCTTGGCCTAGATGCTTCTCTTTCCATCCTTCCCTACCCTTGTATTCATCCCACAAGGTTTCTCTTTCCCTCAGTTCCCCCTCCTCTGATTCCTGCTGTCCTGCAGATTCTTGCTGAGCTGTGAATTCCCTTGCAGTAGGATAGAATGGCAGCTCAAACTAGAGAAACCAACTCTCTCTGAAGTGCCTCCTATGATGGCACCTTTGACACCTGACTTCCTGGTCACATCACACAGGTGGACATAGCACATGGCCTCCACACAGGGAGGCACTGGTGTTCCTCAGTGTTATCTTCCTCATCTGGGATGGGGAGAGTATAGGGTAGCCCACATCCTGATGCTGGTACGGCCTTTGCAGGGTGTGTGTGAGGAGATGACATATTCAGAGATTGAGAAACGGTACCCCGAGGAATTTGCACTTCGAGATCAAGAGAAGTACCTGTATCGCTATCCTGGTGGGGAGGTGAGGCTTCGTTCACTTGAACTAACTGCCTAGTGCTTTGCTGGGCACTTTTCTTTAGGGGACAAGAAAGGGTGACCTAGGAATCCCTTGTTATCCTGCCTTTGGTTATACTGTTTAATTTAGCTTAGACAGCTAGTGCTTTACGTTTTGTTAGGTTTTTAAGATCTCTAGGGGACAGGGTGACAAGATACCTTTTGTGTTGAAATGTTATAGAATGAATACAATCTTGTTTCTTTTTCATTCTGTTTCTTCTACTCTATTCCTACAAGCAGATAGAGTCACCAAGTAAGTATGGGGCATGAGTTACTTACTTACCATGTTTTAAGTACTTATTGTTATTGAAATGACTTCTTACCCAAAGATAAATGAAATGTAATGGCAGAAATTCCAGAAACATGTAGAACTCTTTTGTTGCTCTACATACTGCCTATTGATGTCTGTGAGGAAAAGAGAAATAAATTGAATTCACACGTGCATATCTGGAACTGTGGTTTTTGGTCTAAGTATTGCTTTTGAAAGATCTGATTTTTCTTAGGAAACCAGGGCTAGGGTAGTTAGGCAACATAGAGGCACTATGCCTCCCAGAATAGTCTCATGATTCTGGAACTTAGCCTCCAGCTTGGCTGCTAGCATGCACCTGGCCTCTTACCAGCTCTCCTTACTTCTCCTGAAGTCATACCAGGACCTGGTGCAGCGACTAGAGCCTGTCATCATGGAGCTGGAGCGCCAGGGCAATATCCTCGTCATTTCCCACCAAGCTGTCATGCGCTGCCTCCTGGCCTACTTCTTGGATAAAGGCGCAGGTACTGTGAGGGAAGGGATGGGGGAGGGATAAGCACACACACAGGGACAAGGCTGGACTCAGGGTGCCAGGGTTTCTGACCACCGGCTCTTGTTTTCTTCCATTCATATTAGAGTACATTCTCAGGCTGCAGTGTGGAGCTCCCGGCAGCCATTGATCAACCACTTACTCACTTCAGTGTGCTGCTGCAAAAGCCAGCAGTGGAGGATGGCTGATTGGCCTAAAGGGCCAGCTCCAGCTGACATGACTGGCAGCATCAAGGTGGCTGGTTGGATAGTCCAGTTTGTCTGTCTAGGTATTGCGGATGGTTTATTAGAACTGTCTCCACCCTTCAGGTTGGGAGTAGAGCAGTTGTTTTAGGAAAGCAGTAGGAAGTGCTGCTCTGGCCTGTCTTTGTCCAGTCCTCAGGCCACTTTTGAAGCCTTTGGTTGCTTTTGAGTGCTCAGGTAGGTCATAGTCTTCCTTTCCAGGAGGCCTTGGCTTCAGAACCTCTTCCTTTTTTCTTACATTTCAGATCTGCACTGACCTTATTTCCTTCCTTACCAGTCAGTAGCTTGGGTGACTTCTTTGGACTTGCCAGTTTGCTGAGTTTAGTGGAGAAGCCGTGCCACTCTAGGTGATGGTCAGGATAAAGAAAGCTCACGAGCCTCTTAGATTCTCTTTTCCCCAAATGACCTAGTTCTATAGTACTTAGACTGTCTTCACCAGGTCTTTTTTCTTTCAGATGAGTTACCATACTTGAGGTGTCCTCTCCATACCATCTTCAAACTTACTCCAGTGGCCTATGGTAACTATGAGCTTGAGCTGGTGAGGGGTGGGGACTGAGGAACATTCCCTGTGTAGCAGGGATGTTGTGTTAGTAGCTTCCACTTGAAAAGAGCATATGTACCCGTATCTCTTTTGAGAGCACACATATGCCCCAGTGTATGATCATGCTAGTACTGAAGAGTTTTCTTTGAGCTACTCCTTGGTGGCTTTTTTCTCTTCCTCCTCCTCCTCTCTACCGCTACCCCCTTTTGCTGGTTATTTATTTCTTGTGCTTGGTTTTATTTTATTTTGCTTGTTGGGACTAGTTGGGTCTAGCCTGGAACTCTAGGTAGTATGGAACTCATGAAAATTCACCTGCCTCAGCCTCCAAGTACTGGGATTGCAGGAGTGAGCCACCATGCCTGTGACAGCTTTTCTTTCTGTTGTTTTCCAGGTTGCAAAGTGGAAACAATTAAACTCAATGTGGAGGCTGTGGACACACATCGTGATAAGCCAACTGTAAGTATTTCCTGGTCACCTTGAATCTCTAAATCTTTGTTATTAAGAGACTTGGGTTTCTTTTATGTACTAAGAAAAGCAAAGCCAGAATTCATGGCCTGCAGTGGTCTCCTTACTTACAAAAGGGAAAGATGAAGGAATTTTTAGTTATTTAAATGAGTATTTCTTTCATGAATCTTAGCCCTGAAAGTTATCTCCTGGGTATTGAGTTCATATAAAAAGTGCTTGGCTGAAGTGAAATATATGAATTCCCTTGCTGTACCTCCAGAGAAGTCTCCATTTACAAAGCAGGGTCCAGGGGGTCATTGCCCGTATAGTCAGCAGATGCAGGTCAGCTCCTTCCTTGGTCTGGTCTTGGCAGCCTGTGTGGTCTTAAGCAAACACCTTTGCTGGCTCCCATACTGCTCTTCAATGTGGTGCTCAGGGATCTTTCCCTGTGATGACCCTTTTATTCCTCTGGGGCTATGGGCCCAGACTCTGCCCCTCTCGGTCCTGTATGTAGAGAAGCAGGAGGAAGAGCAGTTATGCTCAGGAGCATTGTTTGACCTCTGTGGGTAAGGTTTTGGTATGGCTTTCATGTATGTGGTGTCCCTCCATTTCCAATCAGCACAACTTCCCCAAGAACCAAACCCCTGTAAGGATGAGAAGGAACAGCTTTACGCCTCTGTCCAGTTCGAACACAATAAGGCGTCCAAGAAATTACAGTGTTGGGAGCCGGCCCCTCAAGCCCCTCAGCCCTCTCCGTGCCCTGGACATGCAAGAAGGGGCGGACCAGCAGAAGACCCAAGTCAGCATTCCGGTGGTGTAATTGTGTGTTTCCCTCCAGCTTTGGCCTCTTGCCCTTGCCACTAATCAACCAAGAAGTCATTTAACTTTACCCTGCTCCTGTCCCAACATTAATCTGAACATGGAATATAAGCTCATGCATGTACAGAGCAGCCTTAGTCATTCTCTAGTGTAAACACCTCAGCCGGGGGCAAGATGGCAAGTTGGATCTTTTTAGGACAGCTTCCCAGATGGGATGGTCTAAAGGAAGAGGAGCCAAGCATGAGTCATGGACTTGGTTCTTCTGCTGTTTCCTCGTGTCTGACCCACTAATGTCTCTGAAGTGTGTGTGGGGGTGGGTGGAGGTTGGGTTGGGAGGGAGTACTGAATAGAGGAAGATACAAAAACCCATTTGTCCTTTATCTATGTCCTTTTAATCTGTCCTTACACTCCTTACTCAACTTCCATGTCTTCTAGCTTCTTTGGATTGTCTGGTTTGATGCATGGCATTGTGGTGTGGTAAAATAAGGGATGGCTGATAGGAGTCTAAGTCCCGTTGGTGCTGCCTGCAAATGGGTCTGCATCTGCACTGGGAGAGTCTTTCCCTTCCCTTCTCCCTTCCTCTCCAGCCAGGTCCTGCAAGGGTTAGCCCAGCCTACAGAACATCCACAGAAAGCCCTGGAGTTTGCAAGTGGACATAGGGTGAGAGCTCTCGCCTCTTTTCATGAGAAACAATCCTAAGTTTTTGCTGTACTGGGGAACTGGCTCTAAGGATGTTGTAGACATGTTTTGATTTGTGTGACAGTCCTTTGCTGGCTGTGGAGTGGGGCTGGGGTTAGGGTGAAGTCTAGTTCTTACAAATTCCCAGTTCAGACTTTTTATCCTGTGACTCTCAGTTTCTTGACTATTCCAGTAGCTTGTGACCTTTGGGGCTGTTTAAAAACACCAGGATCACCATTAAGCCCCGAATTTCTACAGGCAAAAGACAGGGTGGTTAAGTTCAGTAACACCACTCATTGCTTATCAATAGTTTTTAGAATAATTTCCTTAAGCCAAGTTTTTTCATGAAAATTATTTTTTGAGCATAAACATGTTTTGATGATGAATTTAACCTCTCTTATTGGGGAGTTCTGTTTATACTGAGAAACTGTCTCAATATTCCAAGGAGTCTTCTGAGGTTGGACTCTTGGAAGTTTATATGTGTATCTATTGCTTGCTTTAAGGGGATTCTCTCTGTATTGGCCCAGGGCCTTGTCTGCTGAGCTCAATACCAACCCACTCATGTCCCCTCTTCTAAGGGACAGTTCTAAAGGTCTCAGAAGATTTTTCAGAAGAGACAGTGACTCCTTACCTCTCAGTTTGTCATGTGGGGCCAACTGGTGAGGGAAGGCTAGCAATTTCTTATGAGACTTTGTCTTGTGACAGAAAACTTTTTGCATGGCTTTAATCCTTAGAGTGTGCTGTAGAATTTTTGAAATATATACATGCCTGGTTCCCTTGAGTCAGGCTGAGTACTGCCTTAAAATCTCTGGGATTGGAGCCTAGATATTTGGGTGTTTAAATTACATCCTCAGTGGTCATCCCGCTAAGAGTCAGTTGAGGGGCTGGAGAGATGTCTCAGCACATGCTGCTCTTCCAGAGGTCCAGCACTTGTCCCCTAGCATTAATGTTGAGTGGCTTACAGCAGCCTGTAACTCCAGCTCCAGGGGATCTAATGCTCTCTTCTGGGATCCCCAGGGGCTTTTATATATTAGTTCATATGTACATAGACACAGAAATACACATAAGTAAACCTAAAGTTAAATCTTTTTTTTAATCCCACTTTATGAAGCTGGATAGAAAAATGCCAGTATATTAGTATCTTAGACAAAGTATGTATCAGACCGAAAATTCTGAATTCTTGGTTCTGATGCTGGGGCCGAGCACAGTTTTGAAAGGCAGGCTGCTTTGTTAGAAAGGCATTCAGGGTTCTAGTCCCATCTTTTCCCTTGGCTTTGCAGGGGGACGTGCAGCACATTACTGACTTAAGCACATACCGTTGGGTCCATACTGAGAACTCTTGCAAAGTGATAGAACATGTGGACCGATGGAGGTCATCACTACAGGCTGCTGACCTCTGGTCTCGAGTCCTCTACCCTTCCATCCCATATAGAACACTCCAGCTGATTTCAGAAGCTGCCTAGGTGCCTGAAACATCCAAGACAAAGAAACTGGGAACTTCTTTTAGGCAGTGTTCCTTGCCCCCTCTTGACCTTTGTTTGTGGGCACTGGCCTTAGTGAGGAAAACATGCAAAAAGACAAAAATTTTTTTTTCAATTTCCTTGCCCTGGAGATTATAAACAGCAACAACAAAACTGCCCTTAAGAGGTCAGACATATATGTATGTAGGGAAAAGCTCACATTCCCAAGATACTGTCCATGCTTCCTTTGGACATGGACAGGGGTATGTGGGACAAGTGGGAAATAAAAGGAGAAGGGAAAGCAAATTTCTCTCTCTTGGATCCTGGCCACTGTGAGGACATTGGAGCGCTTCACAGTGAGTGAGTTCTATATTCAATAAAATATCTTAGACCTCCTTTTCAGGTAGCATTATTTCCATTATCATATGTGTGTTTAGGGCTGACCAATTAGGATTGGGTATCCTATCAGGGCCTTGTTTCTGGAGAAGACCTAGTCTCCCTCTCTCAGTAGCCATTGATTACCTGTGGCTCTTCATCTAGAGTAGGTTTTTTATTCATGCATATGTATATATATGTATATAAATGCAACAATAACTAGAAGAGGAGATTATGAACTTGAAAGAGAGTAGGGGAAATTTTGAAGGAGTTGGATGGGGACCCGGAGGGCTAGAATACAGTACTCATGTAAGAAATACTAAAAATAAAATTGAAAAATACAGAAGATGTAACTGATAAATGAATATTTCAAACAGACTAGGAGAGCTGACACTGGATACAGTATAGCCTGTCTTCTGACTGTTTTCTTGTTCTGTGGCTGCGAGACCCCAAAGGTTTGGGATGTCCTCTCCTCACAGTGTGAGGGTGAGATGTGGCCTGGGCAGTATGTCTGGTACTTTTACACAGTTCCCTTGTCTACTGCAGTTATTACCAGCTTTGATCTAAATTGGCATTCAGTTCTTTCTTCTGCTGCCAGGTAAGGGTAATTCATAGATACTGAGTAGTAGGAGGAAGAACCCTGATCTAATGGCTAAGGATCTAAGAGGAGACTTTGTTGACCACCTGGAACTGAGCCAGCCTGTTGTAAATACCATCCGTAGGGGTTCACTGGACCATCATTCTGACTCTCAGTCTACACTCATTCTTCGAGTTTCCTGTGTTAGTTCTCTTCGTGTATATGAAGAGCTGGGGTAGTTTTACTATCCATGGATAAAAGGAGTGGAAGTTGGAGCTGAAAAGCAGCAGGGGTTTCAACATCCTTCACCTTTTAGAGCAAGATCCTTCAAGGAGCTGAGCAGGAGAAGCAGAGTGGAAAGTACTTATTCCAGAGTTAAGGGAAGTTCTAATTCACATTTTCTCCCCTTTTCCCTTGTTACTTATGGGTGGGAGATTACCTTGCTCTGAGTGCTTGCGTCTGGGGTGACGTGTGGTGCCCTGTATGGAGACTTTCAGTTTTGTTGTGGAGGGAATAGGTGAAGACTTGAATCTACCTATGTGAATTCTACCTGTGTAAAATGGAAGAGAAAGTAATATTTTGTATTTATTTATTTATTTACTTTTAAACTCAAAGTTGAATGGGAGATGAACCCCTGCAGAATGGTGGGAGGGGTGCTGGAGATGTAGATCAGTGGTAGAGTACTTGTTTAGCATATAGGAGGCCCTGGTTCTGTCCCCAGTACTGGGGAAAACAAAACAACCACCCCTGGATGAGAAAGTCACGAAATGGATTTGAGAGAGGAATGTAAAGGAGATTTAGAGAACCACTACTGGCCTATCTTGTTTCCAAACTAGAATTTAGCACTTATTGATCATTGGTAAAGGAACCATTTCATTGTTTTTAGACATGCATTATGCTGTGTGCTTACCACTCTTCCTGGATCCTGAGAAGCCAAGTTAGGGAAGCAGCATGTGTGTTCCTGGACCAAATGTTGAGCGTTTCAGGCAAGGATCTGAGTGAGTAATCCTCATAGAAATCCACAGTTGATCTCCAGGTACCCCATTTGAGCAAACAGGGTAATTGTTAAGGAATTAGTCTGCCTGATGACTTTCTGGGACAGGCGTGATCTGGGTTCCAGGGAAGCTCTTTAGTGCTAGAAGTGCCCAGTGAACAGGGGAAGTAGAGCATGGAACTCTTAATCCCAGGGTTGTGGGTTCATGCCCCATGCTGGGCACCAGTTGAAGGTGAGGAAATATAATCAGTTCACCAAACCCAAGATGAATGATAAATAGGTGTTTATTGGGGAGAACTTACACAGATAACAATAAGTAACTGTCGTGGTGTTCCTGCTCCAAGGATGCAGACCCTGCCTCCTTCCCTCCACCCCTCTACCTTAAACAGTCGTATTTGCACCTGTAACCATGCCCATGCCCTAAAGGTGTGGCTATTGTTACAGGTTCACGGGCAAGGTATCACTACAGGGAAGCACAGTAGGTACCTGAAGCAGCTCTGAGTGATGGGATTTCATGCACGTCTCACTGCGTCGCCAGTCTCAGAGGAATGTTGTATTTGTTGAAGTTTTAGTAAATTACCCAATTTTCCTTGTATTCATTTTGACTTATGTTTTGAAGCATTTTTATTTTAAAACTATATAACAGTTGAGCCAGGTAGCAGTACTGCTGTACAGGATCTCAACTTTTCCCTAGAGGTGATGGACACAGATCTGAAGTGTGACTGAGAATTTTATTTTCTAGGGTCCAGAAGATAGGCCTTTTTGCCAGCTGTCTCTCATATCTCATTGTCCTGATTGGTAGTCTGTTTATATTACTATAATCCCTTGGCTTTTACACATGTCCTTCAAGAAAGGAATTGAATATCTTGTTTCCTTAATGGAGAAGTTCTTTTCACTGACTTTTTATAGATAATTATTGTGTAATAGTGACCAACTTCTCATTATTTTTTGAAAGGTGATGTTGTAGATTACTTGTATGGCATTTTGTGATCCTAGCTAACTAAGGTGATGACTTATAGAAGTCACATTAACA
This sequence comes from Mesocricetus auratus, assembly GCF_017639785.1. Taxonomy (NCBI): domain Eukaryota; kingdom Metazoa; phylum Chordata; class Mammalia; order Rodentia; family Cricetidae; genus Mesocricetus; species Mesocricetus auratus. The sequence continues at coordinate 58,665,607 of NW_024429266.1, forward strand.
GTAAAGATGTGACTTTACTTGAAGTTCTTTCATTCAGTCCATTGCTTCAGGACAGGACTTCCCTTTTACCATCCATCCCTGAACCTTCTTATGGGCTGCAGTTCTCACTGAGAATGCTGCTGTTTTTAGTCTGCTGTGTATTTGACCTTAATCTCATACAAAGGGAGATGTGCATCCAAATACTGATCTCAAGAGTATTTCCGTAAGCTTTTCACTGGGTGTGTGACTAATACTCATGTGACTCAATCTTTAAAGAAACTTCTGAATTGTGTGTAGTTTTTCTGTTGTTGAAGCAACAAGATCACCGTTCTCAGATGTGGTGGCTTTCCTGTGGCAAAAACAAAGGGCCTATCACAAATGGGGCATGTGATGTAGAGAGAGGCTGAGCACCGCTGGTTTGGATGGAAATAGGCTGAACTTGGGAAGCCTAGTAACAGAATTTTATTTCAGATTTCTTAGGCACAGCCCTGCTGAAAGTGGGGATGCCAATCCTTGTAGCATTCTGATTTATTTCGTGGTATTAATAATGAAATGTTGCATTGGGTCCATTTAAAGTGTATATAATTGTATTTGAAATGTGTTTTATGTGCATTCCTGTGTAGAATGGGTTAATAAAGTCATTGAGTAACTTGATTTTATCAGAAGGCTTCTGGTTTTTATTATTATTAATTTGCTTTGCATTTTGAACTGTTCCTCCTATCTACTGTCTTCTAAAATGGCCTCATACTTGACAGGCTGAGACTTAGCAAACTAATGGAAGTTCTCAGAAAGCCTGGAGTCCAGGGTCATAGGCATGGCTCTCTTCCTCCACCTTCTGGGGGAGGGTGGGGAGGACATTGTTGGTGGTGCAAAAACTTTAGTTGTTAGTCACTTGCACCTTCTGGTACCTGTGCAAGAATTAAGAACTATAATAGACCACACTGCACATAACTTTTGTTATCTATTGAAAAGAAAAAATTTGTGAAATCTTTAAGAATTTACCAAGCTGTTGTTTCTAAAGTAAATCCTGCCAGTTTCCAAGCAGACTTCATCCAATGGTATGAAATAGAACTTACCATCTCCTGGAGCAGAAGATACCGATAGGTATCTACTGTTCTCTTGCCTTATCCCACATTGTGCTAGCAAGGCCCGAGAGCTCATTAGTAATTTAGAATGAGAGGCTTCTGCCCAAACTTTCTAAACCATGATTTTAGCAAGAGCACTAGGTGATTGGATTCATAGGTACATTTAATACTTTAGAAACAAGCTTTCTAAGGGAAAGAATTAAACATTAAATACCAGTTCATGGGAAGAAGTTGATCTACTCTGGCTCCCGAGTATTATGGGGTAACCATAATAGTTGGGACCCTCCTCAGAAGCCATATAGCTTGTAATTGCTACTGGTGTGTGTGTGTGTGTGTGTGTGTGTGTGTGTGTGTGTGTGTGTGTGTGTGTGTGTGGTGTGTGTGGTGTGTGTGTGTTAGGGGTGGTGTGTCTTTTGACTGATGCTGCCTGCATTACCACAGAGACCCAACCCACTTCTGCTTTATATCTTAGATATGCAACTTAGAGTCCAGTTCTGAAGCAGACAGGTGCCCTATTGCTGTCATTAGGTCAGCTACTCTTGGAAAGAAGCCATTGAACAGCTAAGCCATTAAAGTTTACCTGAGTCCCCAGGGTTAAGGTGTGTGCAGGCACACCAGTATGTCCTCACATGCATTTGGATGTGGGGATGAGGTCACAAATGTTGGTAGGGTGGGGGTGGATTCTTATTGCGTGTCTGTTCATCATTTGGCTGTGGTATAATGGCTTTGCTTCTCTTTCTGACTCCTAGGAAGTGGAGAATGTGCTGGCTGAGCATAGACGCCCCTCAATGGCATCCCTCACATTGCTCTCCTGATGGTGTGAGGCTGAGGCCAGACCTCTCCGAGGAACTGGATCTACTAAAAAGCCTGGGATGCCAGCATCACTGAGGCTAGAACAGGAAATTAAGTGGGAACTTCTCGTTTGAGGCTACCAAAAATGAGGCCTGGAAAACCTTGACTACGTTTCTTCCCCTCATGCCTAACAGGATTATTGCTACACTGTGCCTCAAAAATCTTTAACAGCCCGAAGGAGTTAGTTCTTATCTCTTTTGACCCAAGTTTGCAAATGCTATCCTACTTAGGCATTCAATATTCTACCTATGACTGCCTGCATCCTTAGCTGGAGATTGGCCTGACATGCAAATGCACTGCTTTAGAATTGGTTTCTAGGTGAGGATGAACTTCAGGAAGGCCATGCTTGGTAAGAGCTGTTCGTTGGATCTGTTGAGGGTGAGCACGCTGAAGTGCAATGTGAGTGCTAGCGGTTACCTCTTACAATGTGGAAAATGAGATCTTTCACCAGGGAAATGAAGGGCGTCAGAACTCAGCTCTGAAGTGCCTCTCCTCTGGCCACAGAAGAGTAGTGTCCATGGCTCCCTTTTTATTTAGAGAGGTTTTTCTTCCATACTCTTTGGTGCAGGGTCTGGATGCCAGACTTCCCCAAAGGGGACCAGCCTTTACATTCTCTTGTAGCTACTATCTTTTCTCTCTGACTTGTGCCTCACAGAGCCAGAGAGGACTGATTGATTCAGTGCCTCCTGAGGGATTGGGAATGAAGGCTAGCTGGAACCATATCCATCCCACCACGAAATAAAGATGGCTTCTCGAAAATAAATTATACTGGGGATTTTTTTTTAATTTCAAAATAGGCAGAGGCAGACATGACCCTTTCATCTGTCTCATTGATGTGATCTCTAGGAAGGCTGTGGATATGACTGCTAAGTAGTGGTCCTATGATGGATGCCTCTGTTGTAGCTGTCACTACTGTGATGTGCTGGTCTCTCATGACACTTGACAGATACAGCGTGGCCTCTGTGCGTCAGTGAGTGGATGCCCCTTTCAGATGAATCAGATTGCTGTTCCTAGATCACCGAGTATCAAATGTGTACACAGTCACTATGAATACACTTCTATTGTGTTACTCCTGAAGAATGCAGAAGCCACAAAGTGCATTGTACCTTACAAGTAGAACCTAGTGTTTTTTCTTTTGGTTTCTTTCCTTTTCACTTGAAATGCTCACTTGTTGGGCAGAAAAATAGTAGCAAGAAAAGTCATGAAATGCTTCTTTTTCTACATGGTTCTTTTATATTTTGGACAATACTGGAAACGGTTACCTAAGCAGGATGTGGTGAACTGCGGGCAGTTCAGTGTCTCCCCACCCGCAGCTCGCAGCTCTTTGTGTGCACATCAGCTGGAGGGAGGCTCCTTGTTCTGCTCAGCGTAGTCAGTTTTCCCTGTTACTTGTAGCGTGCTGTACTACAAGGGTTTGTTCTTGTGGTGCAGGCTGCTTTCTGCATTGAAGTACACTCCTGGTATTTTTATGAAACTATTTATTGTGTGTGAGGATTTTGCATGTATTTAATCAGAATGTCATGTATGTTCTGTGTTCTGCTAGCTGTGTATGTGGCTTGACTCCTAAGCCTCATGTCCATAGTATTACCTTAAGTTAAATTTGTAGAGCATAAATACATGTGTGTGTAAAAGAGTGATAACTATGTTATGACATACATTTAAATTTTTTTCGTTGATTTTATTATAAACCAAGGATTGCATTTCTCTGGAGAAAAGTTCTCTCTTGGATAGTAAAACCATGCTGAAATATCTGAGTTACATAAACTGCTTTTATAATAAAAATAAAGTTATTTTTAATTAAAAGGTGCAGTGAAATTTTTAATTTACATGCAAAAGAAATCATTTGGTACATTATAGATGCACAAAATATAAGTGTTTTCCAAAATGTACTTGAAAGTTTTTAAAGAAATTATTCCGAAGTTATTAAATGGTATCTGTTTTCAGCTACTGTAGCGTCTTCAGTTAGTGACTATCAAGTTCCTCTAGCATTTCAGTCAGTAGGATTGTTACAACCATGTATTATTATTCATTGATTTACATGTATTTAGTGACTGCCTGTTGATTGACAGGTAATGAATAACTCAATCCAGTTCTGGGAAGCCACAGACAAGCAGGTTAAATGTACCTCCTTAAGTTGGGGGTGGGTATTAATAGCCTTGGAGGCCTTTGAGGATGGGCCCTTCCCTCCTGGTTGACTTTTGAGCTCATCTCTTGTTTTCCCTGGTAACAATAGAAAGGCAAGCACCATAGAATCTAAATTATTGTATGGAAAGGCAAAGTTATTGTAGAGGTTTATTAAGGTAAAGATACTTCCTCCTGATAGTCTAACAGAGTCTAAGTTTTATCTTTCTGTCCCTGGGTGGAGAGCTAACATTCTGTGACTTCTGAAACATTGTATACTATAGTCTTTTAAGAGTTAACCAGCTGGACCTGTCAGTCACCGGACCAGGAGTCTACCCCCGCCCCCTCTGGAAATCTGACTTGCTTGATGTCATGTTAAGGAGAGGGGAGAATAATTAATGAAATCAGGCATCATCTAGGAAGAGGTTGTGCAGACTGATAATGAAGTGTCCTTGCAGAAGCCACTACTTCAGAAGCCTGTGGGTTCTTCCCTCAGGCATCACTGCAGAGGCCCTCTACTTTCAGAAATGTACCCTTCCCTTCTTTCTTTCCCACCAGTTCAATGTAGAAGCATACTTTCCCAGGCACCCTGGGATTTCTCATTCTTTCTCTGAAGTACTCCATCCCCAACCCCCATGCAATTGCTTGACAGCCTCCAATGCACAGGACCCAGTTTTACTTTTTTCTCTTCACACTATCTCCTGCCTCTTGGCAGCCTTAAGATTTGAAGACTTGCCTTCAAACTAACAAAATTGTTCACAGGTTTCCTTCTGACTCTGTTTTAAATTCTTTTTATCAATTAGACTAAGAACCCAAAAAGAAATTCTTAGTTTCCTAGTAGTACTTAAACTTCTGGCCTTCAGTACTGAGCACATGCCTGAGGTAGCTAATCTGTGGAAGCTGATCTGATATGGATGAATGTCCAAGGCATTCAAAACTAGTCTGCTTTGGCTCTCAGAAGGCTTAGCTCAGAGCAAGGCCACTGCTGCCTCCCAGGAAGACTACTATCAGAGCTATTCATAATGAGTCTAGATATAAAATGTGGGTCCCAGCTCTGAGTAGGTGGTTGTGCTGAGCCACTTCTGATTCAAGGCGAAGACCATCATTGCTTCTAACAACACATCACTTGTTCCAGAATACTTAACATTGAAACAATGGCTGACTGCTCATGTAGTCAGCCTACCTCCTGATAAAAGCAGCCCCTTCAGTCGCCTCTAGGGAGACTTTGTCTCTAGTCTTTCCCACTGTACTGAAGTGTGTCTGATCAACACAGCCTCTGCCTTCTTGTATCTTTGATGCACTCATTCTCCTGCCTTATCTTCCCTGACTGCCAGTACTGTCCCTGGCACAGAAGAGAATTTAGAAAAGTGACTGGGAGGTGGCACTCAGTTTGATCTTCACTGGGAAGTTACCATTGATCGCACCATCTTCTGTCCCCAAAGCTGGAGAGAGCTGTAGGCAGTGAAGTGGAGACACTGGTAAATATTGACAGAGGTCAAGGTCGTGGCAGGACCATTTGGCCCATGCCTGTTGGGGAAGCATAAACCTGCAGTTCACAGTGACTGGTCTACTGGTTTACATTTCTAGAAACGGGGAAAGTTGTTAACATTTTAAATCTGGCAGCTGGCTAATCAATCTTTTGTGGTTGCAGAGCCACTGGATACACCATCTTCTTCCTGCTGTTCTTCTCTGGCCCAGGGAAGACTTCTCTTTTTCACATTTGTTCCAGGAGGAAAATATAACTCCTTCTCTAGAAGGAAGTTGTTCTGATCTTAAGTGGTTAGGAGGATGCTTGTGATCGAAATCACAGTTTAATTTCACCCTGGGTCAAGTAAGTGCTTACCAAATGCTTTCTTGGGTTGTGTGCTCTCTGATGTGGCTGATTTCTGCCTTAGATGGTAAGTATGATTTCCTAACAAGTTATTTCGTGTCAGTTTGTGGCTTAAGAGGCATTCTGTGTAGTATTTTAATGAAATTTATGTTTATAATGTTATTAAAATTCCTAATTAAGGTATATGTCCTATACTCATTGGGGATTTAGTATAGGTTAATGGTGATCTTGTTTCTTGAGGTGGGTGGTCATTTCTGACTTTCTCTTTTTATTCTGGGACCCCCCAAAAGTGACAATTTCAAAATCCTGAGATGTCAATTATAAAAACTCTAGGACTGGTACTTGGGGGAAGGGATTGCTTGTTCATGAATAGATAATTTGCAGTTGAATTTGACTACAATGCCTAGGATCTGTTTGGAAACATCAGAAATCTTTGGGGGAGAGGGAAGGGGATACACACAAGGAAGAGAGAGGACATGACATGGTGGGAAGATTACTTCAGCAAAGCCTTTGGAGGGAGGAATCCAGTTGGGCGTCCTTGAGCCAGTAATATGCCAAATGACTCCGTTCTCTTTTCTCCTTCCAACAGAAAGCTGTTCAGAGCTTCCTCCAGTGGACAATAGTGTATTTGTTGCAAAGGAAGTAGAAGGACAGATTCTGGGGGTTTACCTTTGTATCAGAGGTTACCACTTGGTGGGAAAGCAGTTTTTGGTCCTCAATCTCTCAGAGGAATGGGATGACTCCCCGCCTGAGTGCCGCTGTGAGTTTGGTTTTTCTGTCCATATTGTCATTTTCTATATTCTATTATATCCTGCTTCCTATAGGCCACATTAAAATTGTTAAAAAAAACCCAAACTCAATTTCTAAGAAGCTAATCGCCATTTCTCCCAGGTGCTTCTGAGACAGGATCTCGCTACAGTAGCCCATCATGCTGACCTGGAATTTGATATGTAACCCCTAGTGGCCTGGAGCTTAGAACCCCCTGCTAGTGCTTGGAATTTCAGGCACATCTCTAATGCCTATCCATCATGTTACTTTAAACTAGGGGAAAGCTATATTCCCAATTTACATATGTGATAAGTGAGATTCAAGTGACTCTAGGTGCCAAAACTCATTGTGCTATCTTCTCTAATGACAGAGCATAATTCTTCCAGATGGTTTTTGTTATTATTATTTTTAATAAGCTGTGTTAATTTTACATAACATTTTAGAGTTTCCTTCATATGAAAAAAATTACATCCCTCTCCATTGAATCCTGATTTTCAACAAGAAAGAAACAATTAAAATATATAGGAAAAAAGAAAGCAAGAGATGAGTAAGTACATATTTGGCTAGATGAAAGAAAAGACTTGCTTGAAACATAGGCTTAAAACACTTGAACAGTGTTCAACATAGCAGCATAATGAACATGTTACTGGAATAACTAGTTATATACTTCATTTTATGTAGTACAGTTGTCATTCATATTATTGTGCATGACCATGTTGTGTGACACTATTGCTGGGGAGACATGAAAAAATGTCTGCTCATCCCAGATAAGGAACTAATAACAGACAAGGTTGAGGATACTACCAAAGTCCAACTTGGTGAATCAATGGGTTTATTGGGGTTACTTGCAGGAGTATAGTGAGGACTTACTTCCAGAAGCAGAAATGACTCAATGACACTGTATCTCCCAAAGCCCACCCCAGCATTTATGATGACTCACGTAAGCTGGTAGCCTGCAGCCCTCTATCCAACTTGCAGGCAGCCAAACAGGTTGAGAACTCTCTTCCAGGCCACTCAGCTGGTCTGAGCAGCTTCGGGCAGTCCTTATTGTTTATGTATCATTAAGAAAGGAAGAGCCTTGTGAATCTGGCCAGGTTCAGGGAGTTCCTGACGCTTCTTAGCTGTTTTCTTGCTGAGTCCTTTCCCTTTCAAAGGTTGGAGCTCTTAAGGAGATTTGGAGGAAATTTCCATACAACAGTCCCACTCCTTTTTGTCCCCAGTGGGGTGCCTTGGTCTTTTTGCAGCCTGCATTGGTATGGTTTCATAACACACACCTATCCTTTTAGATACATGGGCACCATTAAGTTCTGAGTTGCTATCACCTTTCTGAGGCTTGGGAAAGTGTGACATTTACTTCTTCCTAGCCTCTTAGAGCACTGGCTGTTCTCTTCTTCAGTGGGCCACTGTCCTGAGCCTGTACTGGAAAATGGCAAGACCAATTATTCTGGACCTGTGAATGCAAGCGACAAAATCATGTTTAAGTGCAATGATGATTACATCCTCAAGGGAAGCAATTGGAGCCAGTGCCTAGAGGACCACACCTGGGCACCTTCCTTGCCCATATGCCGAAATAGTAAGTACTGATTAGAATTGTCACTCTGGGGGTAAAATTGCCTTTTGGTGCCCAATTAGTGTTTAAGCCAGAATAAAACCTTCACCTACTGTCTTGTGAATTACTTCTCCTTTCCCTATGATCCAAATTTCCTCTTTCCTTTCTTCCTCTTCCCTCCCCTCCTCTCCTAACTTCTGATCCTTCTGCTTCCACTTCAGGAGTGCTGGGGTGATACATGTGCCACCATTCCTGTTACCAGGTGCTGGTGTTTGAACCCAGGGCTTCATGCATGCTAGGCAGGCACTCTGCCAGCCGAGCCACACCTTCAACCCTAATTTGCCTTCTACACCAGTTGGCAGCTCTACAGTGTGTAGCTCCTTTCCTGGAGCTCTGCCGGCCAGAAAGGATTCCTGCTTCCTTGTAGCTCAGGGGGCAAGCTGGGGAAAGCATCTTTTCCATGGGCAATTGTTATTTTCATGAGAAAGAAATGGAGAGCACACTCTCTGGTCTCACTTGTCCCATTGTGAAGATGGCAGACTCTAGAGGACACACAGCATAGAAAGCTCTGCCCTGTTGATTGTACCTGCCTCTCACAAATCTCACTCCTGGCTGTCTTCCCCTCAGGAGACTGTGGACCTCCCGGGATTCCTAGCCATGGCTATTTCGAAGGAGAGTCTTTCACTGCAGGATCTATTGTTACTTATTACTGTCAAGATGGGTAAGCGTAGAGTACTTTTATACCCTGGTGGGAGCAGTTACTTTTCTATGGCTGCGTTAAAGCGCCACAACCAAGGCAACATGCAGAAGGAAGGGTTGATTTGGGTTTATGGTTCCTGAGGGCTATGAGACCATTAACTTCTTGGCAGCAAGCATGGCAACAGGTGCATGGTGGCTGGAGCAACAAGCAGAGAGCTCACATCTTAAACTCTCACTTAGCAGAGAGCATGAACTGCAAATGGCTTGAGTCTTTCAACTCTCAGAGCACCCCTCTTGTGACGTACTTCCTCCAACAAGGCCACACCTCCTAAGCCTTCCCAAACAGTGCCACCAACTGGGCATGAATTATTCGAGTGCTGGAGACTATGGGGGCACTACACTGTGAAAGTACTCTTTTTTCTTAGTTATTCAACCCACAGTCAGCTGGGACTCAGGAGAGAGAAAGGAAAAAGGTCCTGCAGGGAGATGCAATTGCCATTTGTTTATATAATATGTCCCTTTGGGAGTAATTCCTGCTACGGGGCACACTTGTTAGACCATTTTCCTAGCACGGTAGATGTAACAATGGTTAGGACCTTCTAGGGCTACATAAGGTATTCTGTGGATGGTGTTACTTCAGTTTGATCTGAGAGGAGCAAATTTCTGTCAGGTCCCCATAACTGGCTAAAGAGATCTGGCCATTTAATTTGTAGTCTCAGTGCTAGGGGCCTCTGTTGGGTAATTATGACTATTGCTCTATTGCTGCTGGATTTATTTTTGTTTTTTGTTTTGTTTTGGCCTTTTATTGAGCACTCTCAGTACTTTAGGGAAAAAAGTGGGAGTCTATCTTTAAAGCCAGATTCAGTTACTTATTCGCCTGTTCAATGTGTCCTGCTCGTAGTGAGTCCTGATCCTACTGGGTTGAAGGATAGACAGAAGATGCACAGTAGGCTTTGGCTACTAGGTCTTGATTACTCACCTGCTGTTTCACTTCATGACGTATAAAATACTCTTAGCAATTTTCAATTACCTAGAGATTCCCATATGGAGAATTCAGCTCAGTGATTACTGTCTTGTAGCTTTTGGGATGGCTCTTTTCCTGACAAACTTGCAGAAGTCTAGTGACAGTGTTAGGATGTATCAACTTAAACTGGACTTCCCCTGAACTGGGAAGAGGGTTGATGTGTGTATTTTCCATCTTAGTGTGCACTGTGGATGTCACTGAGAACATCCCACATATTTTTGGTGAGTATGTACAATGTCTGTCCTCACAGTCTCCACTGTGTTGTGACTGCTTACATGACTTTCTGGCCTGTGTACCCCATTCAGCTGTGCAACCTAGTGGGGACTTTTTCAGTCATTACTTCCAGGTCCTTGGAAGGATTGATGAGCGGCAACATGCTATAACATTTCTTGTTTGTGTTTTGCATTATACCTCATATCTCCCCATGACTCTTGCTCCCACAGTGGGTATCTGTTAATGAGCCACTGTTGACTCTGCCAGTGAGAAAGCCAAAATGGAAGGCCTATGAACAAGGACCAAAACTCTGTGCTTATAATTAGGAGTTTCTCTTCTCACATTGCTAGGATCCATACTGCATGGAGTCTGTCCCACTAACTGCTGTAAATTTGACCTTCATCAACACAAAAGCTTTCTGTCTTTCAGCAGTAGGCTACTGCCCTCTGTTAGAGGGTGGTTTCACTTTGCCAACCCACCAATTTATAATTGTTTCTCCTTCCTTCACTGATGAGTGGTGGTCCAACATTTCACCAGGTTAATAGTCACTCCTCCTTTGCTGTGGAATAATCCTTTTGTACATTGTGGAAATGTGTTGCTTTCGTTGTTAGTAAAAAAGGAGATTTGCTGATAGCCAGGCAGGATTTTCAGTACAGAGGGAATGCTGGGGAGGAGAAGGGCAGGGTCTGAGGGTTGTGAGCCAGACAACATAGGAAGTTCATAGATAAGGTAAACAAGCCTTGAGGTAGCACATAGATTAATAGAAATGGGTTAATTTAAGTTGTAAGCATTGACTGGAGACAAGCCTAAGCTATTGGCTAACCATTTATAATTAATATTAAGTCTCTGTGGATATTTGGGAGCAGCTGATGGGACAGAGCTGATTGGGTCCCAACGGAAAAACTCCACCTACACTTCTTCTATTTGATAGTTAATGAGGGTATCAACACTCTTGGAGTTCTCTACTAAGGGAGAATGTGCTATCTACATATCTAGGATAGTCTCACTTAACTGAAGTAGTTATCAGTGCTGTACCCCAACTATGGATGGGTCTATAACTAATGTTATCTAGCTTCCAGTGGGTAGGTAGTCAATATATTGACCAGAGCTTCTAGGCCAGTGGGTTTTGTGGCTATTAAGACTTCATAAGTAGTGTACCATTTTTTTCCCAACAGACACATGCATAGTTAGCACCTTATGGTATGTGAACTATCTGTATACACTGTGCTTGCCCCCCAGTTTGTATTCTCCCTTAAAAGCCATGTAATGAGCTTCTGTATAGTCCTATGTCTCTTGCTTTATCTTTGATTTGCAGCATAGCCTTAGGTGGGAAGGGCCAGGTATGGGATGGAAGCCCTCTAGTAGCCAAGTAGCCCTATAGATTTCTGTATTTGCTTAACCACATAGAGGAGGAGGAAAGCCTGTGCCTTGTCTGTTACATCTGTGGCAATACTTTCATTTTATGGGAACAGACAACACTCAAGTATTTCATAAACAATCCAGGTCCTTGGACCTTGTTTGGATTAATGTCTCTTCAGTGTAATGCAATATTTGAACAGTTGCTGGTTTGGTTCATTCTGCTAGATCAGATATTGCTATCCCACGGCATACTGTGAAGCTATGTAAATAACCATGGAGAAACATGGTGAAAGTCCACAGATGGCTTTCCCAGATGAAGGCAAAATATTCCTGCCTTTCAACTACTATATCAGAACTAAAGAAATCATTGGACAAATGCAGTACATAGACCGCAAAGGTGCTGACCCAGTTGTATTTTCAAGACTTAAACAGTATAGCAGTGTTAAGTATGGCCAAATAAACCTTATTTAATATTCCCAGTAACCAGCTGTCTTGAGTTATGTCCCATCAGGCTTTTGGAAAGGGCATGACAGTGAATTAAATGGTTATATACAAGCATAGTGATGTTTACCATTCCCAATTCATGGATTGTTCTGTGTTCTCTTGGTGCTACCCCACCTTTAGAAAGTACTGGTATATGGCCTTGGATTCAGTGGTGTCACTGGCTTTATGGCCAAGACATATTTGTTTGCCATGCTCTTTTCCCATGGTTGTTTGCAGTGATATGTTTATTTTCATGATACATTCAGGGATGATGGTATAGACCTTTGGAGCTATTTGTCCACTGGGTCTCTCAGTTTCTGTTGCATGGTTCTTAAACTTTATCTGGGTTTCTAGATATGTGTGCTTTTGGTTCCAGTAGCTGCATAGTGACTCCTTCTGTGTTATAGGGAACCAATAACTAGCCAACTCCATATGAGGAGTCTGTTTCAGGGATGTCGAACCTTGACAAGTCTCTATTCATTGTTTTCTCCAGACCTAGAGTCTCACTATACTACTGGCTCAGGGAAAGCCTCATTTCTCATGGCATTTTTAACTAGAAAATGGTCCCAGGTTTTCCCTTTTATTCCCCCACATACACGAGTGCCTGTTCTGCAGTCTTAAAGGTACACTGTCTTTTCAGGAACAGAAGTTGGAATCTTTTCTTATATTTCTGGTTGTGAGCCTAGCCTTTAACGGCTGAGCCATCTCTCCAACCCTGGAATCTTTTCTTAAGGGAGTGATTTCCAAAGTTTTATTACCCAAATTTGGCTGCTTGTCTGTTTTTTTTTTTTTTTTTTTTTTTGTATTTACGAGACAAATTGTAATTGTATTGTTTTGGAGGCTGTCAGTCCAGCCTGGCCTCGAACTTACAAAGATCCGCCTGCCTCTGCCTCCCGAGTGCTGGGATTAAAGGCATGTGCCACCACTGCCCGGCTTGTCTGTTTTTTTTTTTTTTTTAATGTATTATTGCCTGATGATTTCACGAATGTCCATAATACATTTTGGTCACTTTCATACCCCCCCCATTACTTCTTCTTACTCATCTCTCTCCCACCAAATTCTGTCTTTCCAACATGCTTCCTTCATATTCCTATGTTGTATCGGGGGACACTCAATGAGTTTAATTAGGGCTGCTTGCATTTGGGAGACTCCTGGGCTGCCCTATTTTACTGAGTGGCATTTTACTCTTTGACCACTTTTACGTTTACTTATTCTGAGCACAGCCTACCCATGTATTTTATCTTTGTCTCCACTGAATCTGTAACCATTTGAGCTCCTTTTGGTATTGTTGGCATAGCATAGCAACCTTAAGGATATCAAGATATCATACCTGACTGGAGGTACCTAGTGCAAGATGACATCTCTCATCTCTACTGTCCAAGTCTTGTAAGCACCAGAAAAAGTCAGAATACACTTGCATCTTTCATAAGCTCCTTCAAATATGACTGCATTTCCTCCATAGGTGTCTCTATGTCCCTTGGCCCGGGGACGTCTTTAGAGTTGGACCAAGTATGTCTAATGACAGTAGTTATCCATGCTGCCAGTAGCTCCACAGTTACATCTCAGTGACTGGCTGTTGCTGCTGCTGAAGTGCTGAGGAAAAATGTCACCAGCCTTGAGGTCCCGCCGTCTCAGTAGGAGGCACACACTCTGTTTTAACTTGGCTCTCAGTTGCACTAACTCTAGAGTGGAGGAGTGCTGGAGGGGGGTGCAGGCAGCCTGGGGCAGGCAGATCGTGTGAGTCCTTATCTAACCCTGCTTCAGATGGTCTTCTCTCCCTCCTCGATGGCTCGTGTATCTTCCTCAGCCTTTAAGTCCTGCCTCTCAGTTTTGATTCACCTTTTGCTTTTCTGATCACACACCACCACTCTCATTTTGTCCATTCACCTGCACCCGCCTTTTAGAGCTTAATACAGATGCCTGTTTAGGTTATGACCGATCAAATACTTCTTACCTCACTGGCTCCCACCAAAACCACCGGCCCTGAAGTTCTCACTTTCCTCTGCGTTATTCTGGGTTGACTCATCCCTTGGGTCTGCCCACCATTTCAGCTGAGCTGTTTCACTTCATAGCTGTTTTGTTAGAATGAGATAATTTCAGTATACACCAAGACTCGGGGGGCATGAAGGATTTAATCACAGTTTGAAACACTGAAATACAGTCTCCATTGCTCAGCTTAGAAGCTGTAAAGGCTAAGTGTTCTAACATCTCCAGGTACCACTTAGTGGGCACGCAGACGCTGCAATGCATTGATGGGGAGTGGAGCAGTTCCTATCCTGCCTGTAAGCCCATTCAGGAAATCCCCAGCCTGGCTGAACAGACTGCACTTGGGAAAGCAATTGTAAGTAGGGGCTGTTATCCATTTTGTTCTTAGCTGTAGTCTCAGGCCTGCCATTACTCTTGGCATATACGTAGTGGATACTTGTTCAATTCTGGGTAATGTGCTTGAATGGGTTAACTTTGGCCCATTGCAGAAGGGGCCTCATAAAATGCCAATTCACGTTTCTAGATAACATTCCTATTCATCACCATCATCACAAATACCTCACAAAACCTTCTTATGGGATTTATTGCCTCATTCAGCATATAAAAGTAGGTATTAATTATACTCAGTGCCTGAGATCTGTAAGCCCTGGCTGCTGTGAGAAGCTGCTCCAAGTCGAGATTCCACTACATTCTGAACACATTTATTTTTCTTCAGATTAACTTTGGCCTGTATTTATTCTTGAAGAAATAGTAATGATTCTAGTTAAACCAGAAAATGTAAATGACTGATCATGTTGCAGACTCAGATCCTCATGGAAATTCCCCGGGTTTGCAGCCCATTGGTTTCACAGTAGAGAGCTGAATCTCATCTCCCTAGTTGTAACTTTAAAAGCTTTTCTTTTCTCAGCTTGCCTTTCAGGAGAGTAAGGAGCTTTGCAGTGCCACAGAGAACTTTGTGAGAAGCCTAAAGGAAAGTGGACTAACAATGGAAGAACTAAAATATTCCCTGGAGATGAAGAAAACTAAGTTGAAGGAAGATATTTTACTGAAATATAGCTAGGCAAGATGGTAACAGAAATGCCCCTGTGAATAAACCACTTCTGAGGGTGCTTGCGGGGTTGTTCCTTACTGAGCTGAAATGCAAGGTCATGTGACTGTACAACGGGCGTACTGTGTGTACTTTGGGCATGTGTGGGAGTTTTACTTAGACTGGAGAAGGGCCAGCTATGGTGGTTCTCTGCTTCAGACCAGAGTTGGCAACATGCTAATGGAGAATGCAGAGATCAATTCTTTGGCTGGATGGCGAATAAGAAATCAGACATCTGATCTAAGTCTATGTCACATAAAATATGAATTATGAATCAAAATTTCTGAGACAAGAACTAACCTTTCACTCTGGAAAAATATACTTACAACAATTACACCTTTAAAATTACCTATTTAGTGCCACACCCTCCCAAGCACTAAAGATTATTACCAATGCTATTGGTTATTCTGACTTGATAGTAAGTCCCTACTGCTGAAGATACCACATACTTATGACATGCCACATGGAGAAATCTCTGTGGTATTCAATAGAAAGTTTCATCCCTTTTGGATAATATTTATAGTTCCACAAGGTGCTACACATGCTATCAGAGGAGAAAAGTAATCATTAATCTCCATCAGCTGGAATATGCAAGCTGTAATAATGATCTTCATACAAGACATACCCATTGATGCAATAGTAGCACAAATGATAAGGGAATAACCAACCACATTTTGGTTGGCTTCAAGTCCTGATTCTTGAGATGGAAACTATCCTTGACATTGTGTAAGTGACCAAGACCTAGAGACTAGACAGGTGATAGGTCATAGGGGAAAATGTGCTACTGTTATTCTGCAAAAGGAACATAGGAATAAAATGACTCCTAATGTCATACTGCTATACCCACAGAACAATGTGTCACTCGTCCTCATCAGAGAACCTTCTTCTTGCAGTAGGTGATAATTTAAACAGAGACAAATAGACACTATGCAGAGTAGAGGCTTTGGAATTGCTCAGCTCTTAATGGTATATATTTATCATATCACTATCCTTAAAACTCAGGGAGTTAGCAGAAGAGCTTTAAGAGCCAGAGTTGGTAGATGACTTTCAGGATATAGCCTTTCCAGACACAACAGGAACGATACACACCCACACAGACTATGGAAGAATGCCAAGACCCGCTCAAACTCAAACAAGACAAAATTCAAGCATGAAAGAAAGGAAGCAGGTACAAATCCCACCCCTAGCCAATGAGCTGTTCTCAATTAATAGCTGCTGGGAGAGGGAAAATCACGTCTCTTCAATGGAGAAACATTGGTGTAGCAGCCACACTCCAGGGCAAGCACCATGTTCAGGAATAGTTTGTTAACACAAATCAGATTCCATGGTTTTAGGAATTTTGTTTTTCTTTTTGGTTTTAGAGACAGGGTTTCTCTGGTGTAGCCCTGGCTGTCCTGGAACTCTCCCTCTCTGTAGACAAGTCTAGTCTTGAATTCACAGAGATCTGCCTGGTTCTGCTTTGTGAGTGCTGAGGTTAAAGATGTGTGCCACCATCACCTGGCACTGTTTCCATCTTTTTCTTTTCTTCTTCTTCTTCTTCTTCTTCTTCTTCTTCTTCTTCTTCTTCTTCTTCTTCTTCTTCTTCTTCCTCTTCCTCTTCCTCTTCCTCTTCCTCCTCTTCCTCTTCCTCTTCCTCCTCCTCCTCCTCCTCCTCCTCCTCCTCTTCTTCTTCTTCTTCTTCTTCTTCTTCTTCTTCTTCTTCTTCTTCTTCTTCCTCTTCCTCTTCCTCTTCCTCCTTCCTCCTCCTCCTCCTCCTCCTCCTCCTCCTCCTCCTCCTCCTCCTCTTCCTCTTCCTCTTCCTCTTCCTCTTCCTCTTCCTCTTCCTCTTCCTCTTCCTCTTCCTCTTCCTCTTCCTCTTCCTCTTCTTCTTCTTCTTCTTCTTCTTCTTCTTCTTCTTCTTCTTCTTCTTCTTCTTCTTCTTCTTTTTTAAGAGACAAGGTTTCTCTGTATTGTTTTGGAGGCTGTCCCGGAACTCGCTCTGTAGACCAAGCTGACCTAGAATTCAGAGATCCGCCTGCCTCTGCCTCCCAAGTGCTGGGATTAAAGGCATGCGCCACCAACGCCCAGCTGTGGCACTCTGTTTTTAAGAGAAAGAAAGAGCATGAAGTCTTGTGGGTGGGCGGAGTCAGGAGGACTTGTAGGATGGAAAATATTATAAAGATATATGGTGTGAAGTTCTCAAAGAATAATTAAAAACATTGAAATGTTTCCAACAAAATAAAATAAATAAAATGACCCATTGAGACAGAAGTAGAATTAGGCCCCAAACTCTTGGCTACACCTAGTTTTGTGAAGCCAGGTTTCTAAACCTTATGTGGTAATACTGTTACTGCATTTGGGCAAGCTCCCAGCCCCACATCACATGGGTCTGAGATGATGCAGTACTCTAAAAGAGTAGGAGATACAGGAACCCTAAGACTTTCTTCCTTAAGGTGATTTGATGTTTTGAAGTGGATTTTTGATTTACTTTTTTCAGAAAGAGTTGCTGAGATGCAAGAAAGATGGAACATGTTTAGGCAATAGCATGTAACCTGGGTTGGCTTGAATGAAACATGAACAATGGTGAAGGATAGGAAGGTTGGTTAAATCCAGCTAACAGTGTTTTAAAACATGTATCAGAGAATTTGCACTTCTTCTGTTAGGTAGAATACACATAGCCTTTAAGCAGTAAGATGGGAGTAGCACAGAGAGCGCTTTCTCACAGTGGTGAGGAAGACCGTATGCAGCATGGGTTGAGGAGGTGGAGAAACCAATAAAGGGTTACTGCAGTGGTTCAAGTATGTTCCCCAAATTTGTGTGGAGACTACTCCAGTGGGGCTTCTATTGCTGTGATGAAACACCACGACCAAAAGCAAATTGGGAAGAAAAGGGTTTATTTGGCTTATATTTCCACTTTGTAGTTTTATCCCTGAAGGAAGTCAGGACAGGAACTTAAGCAGGGAAGGAACCTGGAGGCAGGAACTGATGCAGAGGCCACGGAGGGGTGCTGTTTACTGGCTTGCTGCTCTTGGCTTGCACAGTCTGTTTTCTCAGGGTTAGCACTCCCCACAATGGTCTGGAACCTCCCGTATTGGTCATTAATTAAGAAATGCCCTACAAGCTCATCTACAGCCCCATCATAAGGAAGCATTTCTTAAGTGAGGTTCCCTCCTTTCAGATGATTTTAGCTCAACAGTTCCTGTGAGTCACAACTCCTTTAGGGAGGTCCAACAACCCTTTCATAGGGGTTGCATTTCAGATATCCTGCATATCAAATATTTACATTATGATTGATTCCAGCAGCAAAATTCAAGTTATGAAGTAGCAATGAAAATAATTTTATGGTTGGGGTCACACAACATGAGGATTGTATTAAAGGGTGGCAGCATTAGGAAGGTTGAGAATCGCTGCTTTAGCTTGTGTCAAGTTGACATGAAACTATCCAGCATAGGAAGTGATTAGGTTTTATGGATTAATGTCCTCAGAATGGATCGGTACCAAGTTAGTTATCATAGGAGACCTGACAAGAGAATGGAGTTTAGTTCCATTTCTTCTTTGCCTCATTCCTGTCCTCTTGTCCTTCACCTTCTACTGTGGGACAGTGCAGCAGCAAAGCCCTTGTCAGAAGCAGGCCCTTCAGTTTTAGACTTAACAAGTCTCCAGAGATGTAAGTAAATCTCTGTTCTTTATAAGATACCCAGCCTTGGGCATTCTGGGATAGAAACAGAAAACAGTCTGAGACATTCACAAAAAAGATACTGATGGTGCTGCACTATTTTCATGGAAGCAGAAATTAAAATGGAGCAGAAGGAATGAGAGGTGTTGTGATACTTACATCTTGATTAAGGAAGAAGTATTCAAAAACAGTTCTGAAATTCCTAAAGAGTTCTCTTTAGATGTACTGTTTGTGTGAAATGCTATGGAGTGGTCCTCCTACTGGTGATATTTAAAGGATGGGAATAAATAAGTTCATTAAAGTGAAGATGATTTCTTTGTTTGCTTGCTTTGTTTCTTTAATAAGGAAAAGAGCCAGGCATGGCAGAAGCCAGCCTGGTCTGTGTAGTGAGTTCCAGGCCAGCTAGGGCTACATAAACTCTGAACAATAAAATAATAAAAAAAGAAGGGAATTAAATATGTTTATGGATGAGAGGAAGGAAAAAAGAGTTATAAAAATTTGAGAGAAATTAAAGAATCAGGGAAGTTTGGGGTTAGTTGTGGGATCTGTTTTAGTTTCTTCTGTTGCAGTGATAAAATACCCTTACAAAAGCAAAGTTCTGTTTTGTCTTTTTAGCTTACAGTTGCAGTACATCATGACAAGAAATTAAAGACACCATGAGCTTGAGGTAGCTGGTCATATTATGTTCTTAGTCAGAAGAGGACAATGAATGCATGTGTGTGTGCTATCATTGTCTGCTCACTGTCTTATACCACCCAGGACCCCCTGCCTAGGGAATGGTGCCACCTGTGGTGCCCCAGTCTTTCACCTTAATTAGCATAATTAAGATAACCTTCACCAGACACACTCAGAGGCCCATCTCCTAGATGATCCTAAATTTTGCCAAGGTCACAGCACTAACAC
This sequence comes from Mesocricetus auratus, assembly GCF_017639785.1. NCBI lineage: Eukaryota > Metazoa > Chordata > Mammalia > Rodentia > Cricetidae > Mesocricetus > Mesocricetus auratus. The sequence goes on from NW_024429266.1 coordinate 58,685,201, forward strand.
AGGAGTCAAAGGGGGGCAACTGGTTTAGAATGGAAATATTTGGCAATGTTAATGTCTTATGTCCTTGGAAGAGAATCCTTTTGGTTGGAGTGGGTCTGAACTCCTCAGGGTTTCTATGCTGTTTGGATTTTGTGTTGCTTATGATTATGAAAAGGAAAGAAAAATTCTGTCATCAAATTCCAATCACCCTTCTAACTTAGGGGAAATGGTTGGCAGATAAGAAAATAAATAATTGCAACACATGATCAAGAATGAGTGTTGGTGAGGAAGGCGATTAGGTAAACACCACTGCCCCAGTTCGTTAATCATTCACTGGGACAGAGGAGAGTTTCTCCTTGTCTATCTTTATTTACCTGCCTCTGGCCAGCCACCTGTGTGGGTGGAATCCAAGGACCACCTGTGTGGGGAGAATCCAGGAACTTTTTGGTGGAGCGATTACTGGCCACCTTTAGGATATTAAGATCAACTGTCATCTTGGGAGAAACTAGTACAGTAAAGATCAAGGCACCATCACCGAGTCATTTCCTCTGCTACTGCAGGTCAGTGAGCTACTGATCACTTGGGTGGGGGAAGGGGGTGTTATGACCATCAAGCCCTTTAGGATATGTACCTCTGTGTTCTATTTTTTTGAGATTGTAATTTACTTACATTTTCCCCTTTCCCTTTCTTCCCCTCAAGTTCTCCCATACACCCATTCTTGCTCTCTTTTAAATTATGACTTTTTTTCCATTAATAGTGGTTACATGAATGTATTCCTAAATATAACCTGTTCAGCCCATATAATGTTACTTGGATGTATGTTTTCAGGGCTGTACATTTGGCACTGGACAACCAATTGTGGTTTTTCCCTGGAGACTACCATCTCTCTCACTCCCAGTCTTCCTAAGTTGCCTGTAGTTCTTTGTGCAGAATTAAGGCCTCATGGGCTTTCCCCATTTAGTTTTGTATATGCATTGATGTTCTTGTTTAGCTCATGTTTGGGAGGTCATGTTGGTGAGATTTTACTGGTATAGCTTCTGATGTTACTAGTTACAATCTCACAGTAAACGCCTTGATCCCTTGGCTCTTATAATTTTTCTGTCCCCTCTTCTGTAATGTTCTTCTTAGGTACAGAAGTGTTTTGTAGATGTATCCATTGGCACTGGGCTACATAACTCTACATTTTGATTTGTTATGGTTTTCTGTGGTAGTCTCCATCTGTGCAAAGAGAAGTTTCCTTTATGAGTGGTGAAGACTATACTTATCTGTGGATATAAGGGCAAATGTTTATAGATTATTATCACAGATTATGCTGATGTAGTAAATTAGTGGTTATAGATTCTCTGTTAATAACTGTGACTTCACTAAATTGAGTAAATAGTTAGCTAGGTTTACAGTACCAGACATGGTTTCCTGTCTTGTTGAATGGGTCCTGAGTCCAATTAGAGGTATGTGTGCCACTACTTCATGCTTAGGATTAGCGTACTATGTTGGTTGTTGATGTGGTTCATAGACCTCATAGCTAGGTAGGGCTGTTGGTTGCCGCCTTCTTTTGCAAGTTTTCATGGTGCCTTCTAGTACCACAAAAACTACTCCTCAGGAAGGAGGTATTCAAATCAGCTCTAGCTCAGGAATCTCTGGTCCCTATTTCTAAAATTCATGGTGTCTTCAGCAATAGGGACTTACCTTCCTCTTCTAGGGGTTAACCAAGGGCAAAGCCATAGGCTTTATTGTAAAGAGAAGCCTTTTCCTTGAGAGAAGCCTTCCCTCCAGCCTGATTCCAGAGCCACATCAGTCCCAAATAACACACAAGAGGCTACATTAATTATGAAGCTGTTGGCCTTGCTTGTTTCTTACTGGCTAGCTCTGACTTAAGTATTTATCCCATAATTGTTAATCTAAGTATTTCTCTTACCAGAGAACTTTCTGGGCTTCTTATCCCTATGGCAGTTACATCTTGACTCTCTGTGTTTCTCCTTCCCAGCATCCTCCTGGACTCCTAGTCCCACCTATCTTAGTTCCCTATTGGCCAACAGTGCTTTATTGACATATACACAAGACTTCCCCAACACTTTATGGTTTGGAAGTCTCTTTGACAGCCCTGGCCAAAAACTCAAAAAAGGTCTTCTTGTGTCTGTTGTTTTTTTGTTGGTGGTCTTTGGGTCTTGGAGGAAGCACAGTCATCCCAATGAGTAAAGTTCATTAAAACCATATTTGTATAAGTTAAGTTCTAGTACAGTGCTTGTCTAGCATGCAGAAGGTCTTGGATTCAATCCTCAATACCACAAGAAAGAAACTAAGCAAATATAAAAGCAAACTAGCAAACCAAAACAAAAAACACCAAAATCTTAACACTTTGCTAGGTGGTAGTGGTTGTGCATGCCTTTAATCCCAGCATTCAGAAGGCAGAGGCAGGTGGATCTCTGAGTCTGAGATCAGCCTGGTTTACAGAATGAGTTCCAGGACAGCCAGAGCTACACAGAGAAACCCTGTTTCAAAAAAATAAACCAAACCAAAATAAGAAACAAACTGTAATTGTATATTTATACATGGAATTATGTGTATTGTGTGTTTTTTAAAAGGTAAAAAGAGTTGTGTATGGAAGACACATTTCCTTAGAGTCATCTACCACCTCTGGCTCCTACAATCTTTCCACCCTTCTTCCTCATAGATCCGAGGCCTTGAGGGGAGGGGTTTGATGGAGACATCCCATTTAGGACTGAGTGCTCCACAGTCTCTCACTTTCTACACATTGTCCAGTTTTGGGTATCTGTGTTAATTCCAATCTACTGCATGAAGGCACTTTTCCGATGAGGACTGAGTGAGGCACTAATCTATGGGTATATTTAATACCACTAAGAGTTATTTTATTGTTATGTTCACTTAGCAGAATAATAATAATAGGTTTTCTTTTAGGTTCATGATCTATCTAATCCCAGGTTCTGGCCAGTTTTAGCAGCATCATGCTTGGGTTCCATCTCATGGAGTGAGCCCTAAGTCCAGCTTTAAAGAGTGGTTTTTACTCCCGTAACATTTGTGTCACCATTGCATCAGTATATTCTGCAGATTTCTCTTGTAGGGTTCAGAGTTTGCATCTGGGTGATACTGATGATCATTTTTTTCTCCTCCAGTCATGTGCAGAGTACCTTATAGTGCCATGAATGCTAGTCAGTAAGAGTGAAGCTCTTGATAGGCATTAGCTCAGTTTTTCTGTATGATGACCTAAGTATTGCTGTTATCAGAAATGGGACCTTACCATCAGGTCTTAGAAATAGCCTGTGATATTTGGTGGCAAAAGATTTCTTGTTGGGGCATTGTCTCACCCATTATATAGTGACTCTATTTAAATTCCTTTCTTAAATGTATATATTTTAGGAAGCTTCTACAGTAACATGTTTCCATATGATTTTTCAAATGGCCTTTAATATTAGTTGTCACTCCCCATATTCCCTCCTTTACATGTAAGTAACGTTCTTAATTGGTCTAAGTAATAAAAACCTGGAGTTAAATATAGAGGAAAATGCTGAAAGATCAGAGAGAGGAAGGAGCAAGCCACAGCCACACCTTACCTCCTTAGTGTCTCAGCAGACAAGAGAGCGAGCTCCTGTTTCTCACTGCTTATATCCTGTTTACACCCAACTACTTCACTTCCTGGCTGTCTGTATAGCCCTCCAGACGTCTGTGGTTAGCTAGTGGCAAGCTCCATTCTCTGACCTTCAGACAAGCAAAATATCGCCATATTTACCCTGCTCTCCCATTCCCCTTCTCATTTAGTCCTCCTATTCCAGTTTTCCCTTTGTCTGTCCATAATACTATGTTGCATAGGTTTGAACAGGGTGTTGATAGCACAGGCACTAAGACCAACAGTTAGTAAATGGGACCTCATGAGACTAGAAGCTTCTACATAGCAAAGGACACCATCATCTGGGCAAAGCAGCAGCTACAGAATGAAGACGAAAACATTCTCTTTCAGGGATTTTTGCTAGTTACACATCTGGTGGAAAGCTAGTATATAGACTGTATAAAGACTTAAAAAAAAGTCCTGAATGTCAAAAGATCAAACACAAATAGTTGAGAAATACTTAAAGAAATGTTCACCATCTTTAACCATTAATAAATGGAAATGAAAACAACTTTGAGGTTTCATCCAGTCAGGATGACCAAGATCAATAAACAAATGGCAACACATACTAGGGAAGATGATGGGAACAGGAAACATTTATTCATTGCTGGTGGGAGTACAAACTGATATAGTTGTTATGGAAATCAAGAGCCTTCATCCAGTAGCTGTTGGAAGCAGAAGCAGACACCCACAGCTAAACACTGAGCTGAACTCCTGGAATCCAGTTGCTTTAAGACAGGTAGATTAAACATTGCTTATTAAATTCAGGTTTCTGGCAGAACAAGCGTGGGTAAAGCTGCAGCAAGGCTATGTGCCCCACAAAAGTTCCACATGGGAGAGATGCTGTGGCCTGGCCCTTCTCTAGGCTCTGGAGAGTCTCTGACACAACTTTGTTCCAAATGACCGTCATTGCTGCTCTCTGGGTTGCTGTGTTTGGTGAGTAGGAGACAAAAAAATCCAGATGGACAACAAAGAGTTACTTACAATACTTTAAAAATGAGATAGTTTAGCTAGTGGAAGTGTAGTTTAAGCAGCAAAGGATTTTTTTGGCCAGTTGGAGTTGGAGCAGTTTCCTAGGTGGTTCACCTAGAATTTCTTACCTAAGTTTCCAAAGCAACCTGCTTCCCAGCTGGGGTTTGAAATAAACTTATATTGTCTTATAGCAACTAAACATATTTCATGGCCTGGGGGTTGGTCTGGGATGGAGAAGTGAAGAGCATCCTTCTGCTGGGGCTCATAAGGGGCAGCTTAGTTTTGTCTATTCATCTGTAATACGAACAGTAGGTTTAAGATTTCTATATCTCAAGAATTCTATGCTTTCTCTTCCATATAGCCCAGGCTGGACTGAATGCATAATCTTTCTTACAGATCACCATGTCTGGCTTATGTCAATTCAAATGAAGCAACATGTTTCTGTTAAGGCAAATTATAGGAATTTTTGGCTTTACATAGATGCTCTCTGAGCAGAGATGGATAATAGAGGCCGATGAAATTCATGACTGACTTCCTTTTTAGAAAAAATATTTTATATAGTACAGAAGAGATTAAAATGTATGCCTTTTGTCATGATTGTCATTATGCACTTCTCTCAGGAACTTATAGCACAGGAGAATAGTACATTAATGATTTTTCTTGATTAGAGGAGAAAAGAACTGTTCTCCCTCTACAATTATAGATGCTGTCTTAGGGTGTAACATTTGGTGTTGCTGTCCTCTCTGTGTCTAGGTAAATGTGGTCCACCACCTGATTTACCTGGTGCCTTGCTAGTAAGTGAGACAAACCAGACAGACTTCGAAAGCAAAACTGTCTTGAAATACAGTTGCCGCCCTGGCTACAGTAGGGCATCTTCAAGCCAGACTGTTTATTGTACATCTTGGGGGAATTGGCACATTACTATCTCCTGTGTTAGTAAGTACCGACATTTCTTTTTCTCACCTGTGCACTTATGAGTTTCAGAACGTTGTCTTAGGTTATACTGAATTCATCAACTAGCAATCTGAATGTATACATGTATGAATCTTCTAAAAAGCAGAATAAAACAGAGCAGAAAATTGCAATGCAGAAACATAGCTAATTGCAATGAAGAAAGCTATACTGTGCTGGCTACTTTTATGTTGACACAAGCTAGAGTCATCAGAGAGGAGGGAACCTCTGTTGAGAAAATGTTTCCATAAGATCAGGCTGTATGCAAGTCTGTAGGGTATCTTATTAATTAGTGATTGATGGGGGGAGGGCCCAGTTCATTGTGGGTGGTTCCATTCCTGGGCAGGTGGTCCTGAGTTCTAAAAGAAAGCAGACTGACCAACCCAGGAGAAGCAAGACAGTAACCAGCATCCTCCATGGCCACTGCATCAGCTCCTGCCTCCAGGTTCCTGCCCTGTTTGAGTTCTTGTCCTGACTTTTTTTGATGATGAACTGTGATGTGTATAAACTAAATAATCCCTTCCCTCCGCAAGTTGCTTTGGTCATGGTGTTTCATCACAGCAATAGTAGCCCTAACTAAGTTATCAATAATTCACCAGGTACTTCTTGTTTTTTGGGGGGGGGGTTTATGAAACAGGGTTTCTCTGTATTGTTTTGGAGGCTGTCGGACCAGCCCGGCCTCGAATTCACAGAGATCCGCCTGCCTCTGCCTCCCGAGTGCTGGGATTAAAGGCGTGCACCACCACTGCCCGGCCACCTGGTACTTCTTTAAATAAATATTGGGATTAAGACCTGGTGTGAGATAGTGAATACCTTCATTCCAACACATGGGAAGCAGAGGCAAGCAAGAGCCTCTGTGAGTTAGAGGCTAGCCTGGTCTATATAGCGATTTCCAGGCCTGCCAGGGCTTGTCTCTAAAACAAAACAAAAAAAGAGAAAAGAAAGAAAAATTGGGCCTAGTAGAATGGTTTAGCAGGTGAAGGTGACCTGAGGCCATCCCTGAAACTTGTGTAAAGGTGGAAGGAGAGAACCGACCCTCCAGAGTTGTCTTCTGAGATCCACATGCATGCTGTAGCCACCTCTCAAACAGCAACAACAACAATGAAAATGGTAATGATAATAATAATGATAAAATATCCTGGGGTTAAAAGGCCAGAAAGTAGCAATCTTACCTCAAATACATGGTGAGCATTTATATGTGGAATTTTGAATTTTTTAAAAAAGACATGCATATGCATACATACATATGCATGCATACATACATACATACAAACATGCATACATACATACATACATTGGGGGAAGGAAGGTAACCACAATAGCTAGTGAATATGATTAAAATACACTGTCATACCTATATAAAAGTGTCATAATGAAACCCACTATTTTGTATACTAATTTAAAAATTAAATAGAATCATGCAGAAACCAAAATGTCTTGCGGATTTGGAAGAGCATCTAATTCACTGTGAGCAGGGAATATATTCTGTACTGTCCCCCAACAGTAATGACACAGGGTCTTTCTCTTTTTTGTTTCTTTTTATAATCAAGAAAAGGATTCTTGCTAAAATACAGCAGGATAATAAAAAAGAGATCAAGATTTGTGTGAGTTTTCCCTCCAGAACAGAAATTCAGTGAGTCAGATTCAGAGATAAACGTGACTCTTAAGCATGTAGGTCTTTCTGAATGTGGAGAAAGATCTTACAGATCTGTAAGTTTCTAATGGCAGTAACCGTGAATGGTGGGATCACTTACCATCATCTAATTTTTTTTCTAGAAAAATCATGCAGGAATCCAGGAGACTTACAAAATGGACAGGTGGAAGTCAAGACAGATTTCTCTTTGGGATCACAGATAGAATTCAGCTGCTCAGAAGGGTGAGTGTGAGGTAATTTAGAATTCCCCGTTAACTTTAAAAAAACAACTACTTTCAAACTTTAAGGTGATATAAAGAGTATCTATTAAAAAGGATCGCTTCACCCTGTCTCCATGTACCCTACTCCTTCCTGTGCTAAGGAATTTACTTTTATCAGTTTCTTTCGTGTCTTTGTAGTGTTCCCTCATTCAAATACAAGTCAAGAAATTAGCACGTTTTCCTATTTCCCCTTTCTGATAACAAATTTAGTTCCTGTTTAGGCCTTTTATGTAGGGAGGTTGGAAGGGGAAATAGCAATGCATATGATCATATTTCATTGTATGCAATACATGTATGAAATTCTCAAGAATAGTTAATGTAAAAAAAATAACCCTGAGTCCTGATGGGTTTAATGATGCAAACTTTTAGTCTTAGAAGGCAGAGACAGGCAGATTTCTGTGAACTTAGGTGGGTGTCAGGAAGCATACTCCAGTCCTATGAAAGGGGCCTTAATCGCTGGGCCATGGCTTCAGCCCTCTTACTTGTTCTAATGGGAGCAGTCAGTCTAATTTTTCACTGCCAATGAACAAATTTGATAGGTACATTAATTTAAATATGTAGATCACTTGTAACATCCACTTGAAATGCATTTTGAAATAGTCTTCTACTGCAATGTATGAAGACTTTTTAAAAATTGAATTAATTTTTAAAGTTAGCATACCTCCGGAGTAATGGATTCCATCTTGACATTTTTGTACATTTGTATCACTGTACTTTTTGATTTTTAATGTTTAATGTACAAAGAAATGGATTCATTATGGCATCTTTAAACGTGTGTCATTATACTTTGTCCCTGTCTCCCCTAAACCTTCCACTACAACTCTTTAGCTGAGAAAACGTCATTTCTTCATTTTTATATCTGTTTGTCACCTTTATACAATTTTATTTAAAGAGGGAATTCATTAAAATTTTTGACCTTCTATTATCTAGATATGTCTTAATCGGCTCATCCACTAGTTATTGTGAGATCCAAAGTAAAGGAGTTGCCTGGAGTGATCCTCTCCCAGAATGTGAAAGTAAGTAAAGAATCTTTTTGACGTGGCTATAAATATAACTGTCTTAGGGAATGAGTTTGTGTGTTCTTCCTGACACTTATGCCCTCCACATGTATTTGCAAAAATTTTATCGTTGTTATGATGCCCATCCCTGAACGTTTCTTTCTCTTTCACGAATTTCTCAGTTGTCAAGTGTGCGTCCCCTCCAGACATCAGCAATGGGAAGCACATTGGTGGAGATGAAGACATCTACACATATGGCTCCTCCGTCACCTATAGGTGTGATCCCAACTTCTCACTCCTTGGCAGTCCCTCCATTACCTGCACTGTAGTGAACAAAACAGTAGGTGTTTGGAGCCCCAGCCCTCCTACCTGTGAAAGTAAGTCCCAGTGATATTTTCTATTGTTCACTCAACATTTTGCTTAAAAGAAAAAAAAAGAAGATGAATTCATTGTGGGAAGAACAATTTAAAGATAAGCGAGTGTGTATGTGCATCTATTATTTGGCTAAGAGATACTCAATTCATTAGAGTGGCAAACAACACCATAGTTCATCTATAATCTGTTCTAAGATGTTGACCACACTAATGCCCATAGGGTAACTCAGCTGTAGAAATAGATATTCTTTCAAGATTGTACCTACTCTGCTGCTGCCTCCAAGGTCATATAGTCCTGTGACAAAAGGGACTTTACTTCCTAGCTGGCCCCATCTGCCTGTCTCATCAAAATCCACAACTGGACCTGAGGTTTATGAGGGTTTTTGGCTTGTCTTGAGAGTCAGACTTCCTGACTTTATGTCTGCCTTACCTTTTGGGTGCCTTCTGCTCCCCAACTCCACAGGGAACTGAGGAGCTGAGGCTGTGTTAGGGTTACTTCTCTGTGTCAAGGGTCTTCTCTGCAACTCCCTACCCCCGATATTTTCAGGCACCCTTTTCAATTACCTTGTGGATTTCTAAAGCCCTTTTTCTATTTCTAAATAAAGTCTTATTCTTCACTGGCTTTTTCAGAGGTATCCCCTAGTCTTCTTCAGTAAAATTCCTATTACTACTTATGTCAGTGCTTCAAGATATATTTTTTATTGTGATGCCATTCTTATGGGTCTTATGCACATTCAGCTGGAACCCTTCTACTAAACTTTATCCCCAGATCTCAAAATCTCAAATCATATGTCTCTCTCTCTCTCTCTCTCTCTCTCTCTCTCTCTCTCTCTCTCTCTCTCTCTGTGTGTGTGTGTATTCATGTCCACATACGTACATGCACAGGTGCATGAATGCCATGACATGTATGTAGAGGTCAGAGGACAACCTTGGAGGTTAGTACTGACCTTTGACCTTGAGGCAGGCCTCCTTCTACCCTGAGGCAGGGTGCCACTGTGAGTACCACCCAAGGCCTGGGATTAAAGGTGCACACTACCATGTCTGGCTTTGCTTCTATGCTGCATGCACAAAGGTAACTGTCCTTCCAGCATTAGGGGAGTCTCCTGTATTCTCATAGGATCACTGAAATCACAGGTGTATGCTACCATGCTGGATTTTTATGTGGGTTCTGGGGATTCGAACTTAGGTCCTTGTGTGTACTTTATCCACTGAGCCATCACCACAGTACCCTTTAACTTTTAAAATCTACTTGTCTTTTCTCATACTTATTTAGAAATCAGCTGTCCTCAGCCAAGTGTTTCACATGGAATAATTACTTCTGGATTTAGAACTATCTATAAATACAAAGACTCTGTTATATTTGCCTGCCAGAAAGGGTCCATCCTCAGAGGCGAAAATATAATCTATTGTGGAGCTGATGGCAACTGGAATCCTTCTCTTCCCATTTGTGAGCTCAGTAAGTATGGACCATGAAGGAGTTTCATTGTTTGGCAGCTAAAGATACCCAGGTATATTTTGTGGACATACTTTCACATCTAGATTCTGAATCACAAAAATTTAAATTTGGATTTTAATTTTTATCTTTCTTTCCTTACCTCCCTTCTTCCCTCCCTCCCTCCCTCCCTCCCTCCCTCCCTCCCTCCCTCCCTCCCTCCCTCCCTCCCTCTCTCTCTCTCTCTCTCTCTCTCTCTCTCTCTCTCTCTCTCTCTCTTTCTTTCTTTTTGGTTTTTTGAAACAGGGTTTCTCTGTACAACTGTCCTGGAATTCGCTCTGTAGACCAGGTGGGCCTCAAACTCACAGAGACCCACTTGCTTCTGTCTCCCAAGTGCTGGGATTAAAGGCATGTGCCACACCACCAGCTACCTTGTTTTCTTGTTGGAATGAAGGATGACTTTAGTACTCCTTGCAAAGTCGTCCATCATACACAATTATTCACTCCAGTCCTAAGGAGAAGCATTGATGTTGTAGACATAGAAGATCAGTATACTTACGTCATTAATTTTGGGCAGTTAATAGATAATTGTCTAACAAAATAATTTTTGGAAGTCAGGTAATAAAATGTCCTTTTATAATTTGTACAAAAGTATTATATGGACTAGACACTCTAAAACAAGTAACTTGTTGATCTTTTTAAAGTTGTACTGTTAAGTTGGAACTAGTCTTGGTTCATAAAAAGAGTTAAAGCAATCAATGAATTGTGGGCAGTATAATTACCCTAATTTGGCAGATGAGGAAACGTTTTCAGAAGGTAAGTGACTTCTCATGGTCACATGGCTGCTATGGGGAGGAGGCCTCTGGTGCCTTATATTTTTAGTTTTACACTCATGAAGTATCATGTGTCTTTATCTTGGGGACTTCTGTAACAGTAGTACTAGTGGTGGAGCAGATTCTGTGAAACTGACCAGAACAAGAAACTATTCAGTGTGTCTTGGAGAGTCCTTAAAGGAGTTACAACAATTTAGAAGCATGCATTTGTTCGGTAAATCCATGGATACTTGATAGAAATGGTGAGAGGCCACTGTATTACGCTAGCATCAACACTAACTCATTGGGACCTGTTTCTGTGAATTCATAAATGGCAGCTCCCATCTGCTGTTGGGTGACAGATATGCTTGGGATAGGCTGTTATTGAACAGGGTGACTTTTCTAATGCGCCATGTTATGAAAAGGTTATATTAGGCAGATGTCAGCAGCCAGACATCAGGTCTGCTCCTCCATCCACCTTCCATTGCATAAGATGGAGAAGCCAGGTGAGACAGCTGCAGCAATTGTGTCCTCCTGCTTCTGAACAGATCTGTCTTAGAAGAGAAATGGTCTAGTGGGTTGCCCAACAAACTGTCACCCCCAGTTTCTCTGTTTTATGGGCTTGAAAATGAGCAAATATTGACAGGTTTCATTCTCTTGACTCTGGGCTGTAGACTATGTGTACTTGGTGGTGGGTACAGCTGGATGCAGGACTCCTTATTGATACACCCATTCTCCAATTCCACTGCCCCTACACTACAGAAAGGATTCTGATGAAGGAATTGACTTATTCTCTACAGTTCCCGTCAATAGCACAAGACAACCACATTATAGTAATTAAGCCGGTCTCAGAAAGACAAACATCATATCTTTTCCTCTCATTTCTGGTTTCTAGGTCATGTATCATTACATAAAACCTTGTATGAGCATATGCTGTAAAGGTAGAAATAGGGGACAAAGCAGACTAACAGGAGAGGTAGGGATGAGAAAAGAGAAAAGGGGTATGAAGGGATCTGCTCACCATATGTACTATACACTTGTATGAACAGTATGGCTAGATAACATACACAACAAAACCAAATAAAAAAGACTATTCTAGAGTAGATTTAGAATAAGCTTCAGAGACTTTGAACATCCTATACCCCTGACTTTAATTGGGCCTGACTATGAAGTAATATATGCCCCCAGAAACAACACTGGAGCAATCAGATAATATCGAAGGCTAGCCATTATACATACTACTACAGAGGTAGATCAACTAAAAGTGCAAGAGGAGAATCAAAGAGAACCCAGGGTTTTATACATGGTAGGCAAGCACTTTTATTGCTGAGTTATACACTCTGTCATAGACTCTTCATTTCTTCCTATAGATCCCAGCTAATATTGTCAAATACATCTTTTTCTATAGCTGTCACACTGAGCACAGTTATTTTTATTTTTATATCATGCTCCTTAAATCAGTTATATAGAAGAAATGGGTTTTATCTGACTCTTTGTATCCAGTTTCCACATCCAGGAATTCAATCAACTGTGGATTTAAAATATTTGAAAAATACATCTGTACTAAACATGTACAGATTCTTTCCCCATTGATAGCTCCTAAACACTCTAGCGAAACAGTTATTTACCAAGATAGATATTATTTAGACATATAAGTAACAAAAGAGATAACTGAAGTACATGGGAAGAGGTATGTAAGTTATGTGAAAACATCGTGGTAGTTTATACTACAGCCTTGAGGATTTATGGACTGGAGATCTTTAGAAGTCATGCAAACCCATCCCTATTGCTAACAAGGGATGGGTGATTGTATCATCCCTTACTTCTTAGTTATCTATACAGTGACCTTTCCTGTGCTCATGTTTCCCTGTATGTTTCCACCAGAATACATTTCTTTCATTTCTTGTAAAGATGGTCTTTAAGCAATAATAAATGATATAAAAATGGTTATAAACAGCCTGACATTTTCCCCAAATTTGTAGAAAAATTAGAGCTCTACATACTATTGGTAGGTATCTAAATTATTACAGACATTATAGAAAATAATTTCAACAGTTTTTCTGAAGTTTGAGCATGTGGTTCCTGATTGATTTACAATCAGTTCCCTGGGTATGTATTAGAGAGAAATAAAAACAGATATCCACACAGAAGATTTTTCATGAAAATTCAAAGCAGCATTGTTCCTAACAGCCAGTAACCCAAATACCCATTAATGGGACAGTATTAATAAATTGGTATAGCTATACACTAGAATATCACACAGAATAAAAATGAAGTACTGATAAATGTTGAGCATGGATTAATTTTAGAGTGTGGTTTCTGGTAAAAGAAGCCAGCTACAAAAAAGGAAAGAAAATGTATTGTGTGATTCCATTTATTTAAAAAACTTTTAAAAAGTTTTATTTAAAAACATGGGGTTTCCCATGTAGGGCCTCACCCTCCCTGGGGAAATGAGGGGATATTGGGGGGTTGGGGGGAGGGTACAGGAGGAGGGGAGGGGAACGGAGAGGGACCTGGAACTGACTTGTGAAGCAACCTTGTTTCTAATTTAAATTTAAATTTAAAAATAAATAATAATAAAAACAAAAAACATGTGGCTTCTTCATGAGCTGATAAAGATAGCTGCACAACTCTATGAATATTGGATGAATGCCATTCTGTGCTTCCTGAAGGGTTTTACTCTATGTCTCATGGGGAATGTTTGGAAATACAATGTAGTGGACACTCCACAGATGTGTGTATCACATATGAACTAACAGTACCAGACAAGGGAAGAGGAAAAGTCTCAAAGCCTAGGCTCAAAAATGTTAGTGCTTTGTTTGCTCTTGTTTCCTGGATGAGGGAAATGACTCTTGTTGAATTTCTCTAGTTAGGAAAATACACACCGTTTTTTGTTGTCTATGAAAGTTTTCCCACCATTTTCGTTTACCAAGCCTCATGCTCCAATTTAGAAACAAAACTCTGAGAAGTACAATGGAGAGAAGAATTACTGTTGAGTGCAGTTGGCATAGCACACAGGCAGCATTTGGTAGTGTCTTTGGTGAGAACTGTCAAGTGCTGGACCACGATGGGTAAATGTCTACATTTTCTGGTGTGGTCAATGTGAGCTATGGAAGAGTAGCTCTTGCTGGTGCCTTTTGATGAGACATGCTCTCTGAGTGCTATGGCAGCCCTATTAACAATGCCCTTTTCTTTTGCTTGTTTTATGGGCAGCTAGTTGCATTGGTAGACCAGATATTTCACATGCTTCCTGGCAACGATATGTCAAAGCAGAAGACCTGTATCCAGTTGGGACTGTGTTACGCTACAGATGTCATCCTGGCTATGAGGCTGCTACAAAAGAGCCAATGAGTGTGGTTTGTCAGAAAGATTTCACCTGGAGCCCATTTAAAGGATGCAAGGGTGAGTTCTGGTTTTTATCCAAATGTATGTGTGTGTGTGTGTTAAATGTCTAAGTAACTGGGCCTCATACCTTATGTGAGTGCAGTTTCATCACTTAGAATCAAACTTGAATACACCACTTTAACCAAAGTAGAAGCTATTTATTATCATACGTGATCATAAAATTTCAGGAGCTAAGACTGTAAAACCTTCTGTAGGCCACTTTAGAAATGAACAAAAGAAATAGATATAGAAGTCAGACAGCATGAAGGTTTACATTTCAGCATCACTGCTGGTGGATCTGGGGTGGAGTACCCAGCTCAACACTGGTCAGAGTGAGACTCTACAGGTCCTCCTTCACCAAGTGAAGTCTGGGGGCTGTGGCAGAAGTAAAAGTCCATGAGAATATTATGAATTCAACAAGCTACAAATTGGCATGTGTCTTATAGTTCTTGAGCAACGGGTTTGTCAGTCTAACAGATTACTTGCTTCTAGAAGACAGGTACTGACTCCTGACCCAGAATTTTTACCTCAGCCGTATAGAAAGGAGATTGCTCATTTCCCTCTTTGTCTATTTGTGGGACAAAAGAGGGGCTCAGATGGGTAATTACTATTTTACAGACCTCAGTGAAATTTATAGGAGAGAGAAATTGCCTCATTTTTTTCTAAGTAGCAGAAACTTGTCATTTTAGCAGTAAAAACACAGACTCAGACTACAGGGCGTTTTTATGCTATGGACCAGATTTGAAAAAAAAATCTATTAATGGATACAACCAACAAAATGAAGTGGCTTTGATTGGCCTGTCAGTGGGGTGTCCCATTTCAGGGCTTGAAGACAAGGTAGAGGAATTGAATCATTTAGTTAAAGAAGATGTAAAATTAAAAAGAAAACTGAATGACCAATGAATGGAACATGCAGAAACTCTGGAATTACAATAAAAAGACAAAACATATAAAAGTCTATAAGAAGAAAAGAAATACAGATCAAAGGGACAGAAAATAGTTTCAACAAAATTATAGAAAAAATTTCCCCAAATCTAAGCAGAGCCTATCAAGGTGGAAGAGGCATATTGAACACCAAATAGATGGGACCAGAAAATAGAATACCAAATAGATGGGACCAGAAAATAAACTTCCTTAACATTTTATAGTTTAAAAAACTAAGTTTATGAAACAAAGAAAGGGTATTGTAAGTAAGAAAGAAAGGTTAAGTCACTTAATAAAGGCAAACCCATCAGAGTAACAGCTGAGTTTCCAATATAAAAGGGATTGAACCGATGTTTTACAAGTTCAGAAATACCACATGTGCTAACAGAGACTACTATATCTAGCAAAAGTATCAGTCATAATCAAAGAAGAAACAAAAATGTCCTATGGTAAAAACATTTTTCAATGATTTATGGCTACTGTGCTGTCTCTACAGTCCATATTGAAAGGAATACTTTAGTCTCAAGTGAAGGATAAAAACAAGAGGTCACAAGGAGTAAATAAATAATTCCAGAATGATTAATCTAAATATGTCTAAGAAAAAAACACCATCACAATAAAATGACAAGAATTAGAACACTGTTTAATAATAACTCTTAATATCAGTAATCTGAATTCTCCAATAAAGAGGCAGACTAACAGATTGGGTTAGAAAACAAGATCATGTAGTAGGAAGTTTCTATCCTGCCAAGCCCCACTGCCGTTTAGTTTTAACTAAACATACAGAAGCTTATATTAATTATAAACTGTTTAGCCAACGGCTCAGGCTTCTTATTGGCTAATTCTCTCTTAAGTATTAGCCCACTTCTATTAGTCTGTGTATCTCCTTGTGGTCTTGGCTTACCAGTGATACCTGGGCCTTTTCTTCCTCAGTAGCTACACGGCAACTCTCTTGTGACTCACTCTCGCATTCCTCTTCCCAGCCTTCTCCTAGTCTAGTACCCCTGCCTATATGTCCTGCCTGGCTACATTCTGTCTGTCCATCAGGTTCACTTGTCGTCAACCAATAAGAGAAACATGTATTCACAACATACAGAAGGACATCTCTCATCAAGATCCATCTTTTTTTCTGCCTCCAAGGAACACACCCCACTTTCAATGATAGATACCGACTTAGGGTAAAAAAATGGGAAAAGGTACTTAAGAAATTGGAACTAGTAAAAAAGCATGTTTAGCTATTTTGTTACCTAACAAAATAAACCTCCAACAAAGACTAGTCAGAAGAAATAGAGTCATTTCATACTCATGAAAGGAAAATCTACTATGGGATTATTAGAAATCTGAGCATACATACACCAAATTTAGATGCATCCAGTTTTGTAAAAGAAATACTATTAGACCTAAAACTACAGATAAAATAAAACAGTGATAGTGGATGACTTTACTGCCTCACTCTCGTCAACAGACAGTAAAGCAGACAAAAATAAGCAGAGAAATATTGGAGATAAATTACATAAATGAAACAGACCTAACATGCATTTATAGAACACACTAAAGAATACCTATTCTTCTCAGCAATTCCTAGAACTTTATTCAATAGTAGGAGACAAAGAATCTCTCATCAAATGTAAGAAAACTGAGATAACATTCTACATTGGAACAATAGAATAAAGATGGATGTCAATGGGAATAAAAACTACAGACACTCACAGAAATTAAACTACACATGAATGACTGATAATTGGGTCAATGAAGAAATCAAGAAGAAACTTGAAAATTCCTAGAAGTGAGTGAAAATGAAAACAAAATATGTCAAACTTATGGAACAAAATGAAAGAAATTTTAAGAGGGTAATTTATAATACATAAGTTTTTTGAGAGCTCTCAAATTAATAACTTAATGATCCATTTAAAAGTCTTGAGAACATGAGAACAAACCACACACAAAATTGTTGAATGTAAAAGATAAAACTAGGGTAAAAATTAATAAAATACAGCAGGCAAACAACAGTACAAAGACTCAATGAACTGAAGAATTGGTTCTTTGAGGAGACTCCAAGTTTGACAAACCCATATCCAAGTCACCAAAAAGAAAGAGAAGACCCAAATTAAGAAAATCATAGATGATAAGGGAAACATAACAGACACTTAGGAAATTCAAATGATTTTAAAAAACATTTTAAAAACCTATATTCCACTCAATAGCAAAGTCTAAAGGAAATGGGTGAATCTCTAGATGCATGTCACCAACCAGAGTTGGATCAAGATGAAGCAAATAATTTTAAAAGACCTATAAAAACCAAGAACATAGCATCAATAGTTAAAAATCTCCCAATTAAAAACTCTCAGGGCCAGATATACTCAGCACAGAATTCTTTATACCAGACCATCAAAGAATAAGTAATAACAATACTCTTCAAGTTATTCTGTAAAATAGAAAACGAAGAAATACTTTCATTTTTTACTAAGCCTGTATTATCCTGATACCAGAACCAGATAAGAACTCAACTAAAAAAAGTAAAATTATAGGTCAATGATGAACATAAATGTAAAACTTCTCAGTAAAATAATTGTAAACTGAATTGAAGATCACATAAAATCAATCATCTACCATGATCAAGTCAGCTCCATTCCAGAGATGCAGGAATGTACAACATATGGAACAATAAATGTAATCCACCAGTAAATAAACTCAAGGACAGAAACATGAGGTTATCTCAGTAGAAAAGGTCTTTGAGGAACTCAATATCTCTTTATGATAAAAGCTCTGGAGAAACTAGAGATTCACAAGTATAGCTCAACATAGTAAAGGCAATATAAAAGAGATTAACAAGTATATCTCAACATAATGAAGGCAATATACAAGATGTATAGTCTTCACCATTCTAAATGGAGAACTCAAAGCTTGTCCAGTAAAATCTGAAAGCAGACCAGACTTCCTACTGTCTCCATGTATATTCCATATAGCAGTTGAACTCTTAGCTAAAACAAGACAAATGAAGGAGATAAGGGGGCTATGGATAGGAAAGGAAGATGTGTCCTTATTTCTAGATGATATGATCACTATACATAAAAGGCTATAAAGAGTCCAGTGAAAGCACTTATTCAGCAAAGTTGTAGGATACAAAATAAACATGTGAAATCAGTAGCCTTATATTCCACTGATAAACACTGAGAAAGAAACCAGGGAAACAATCCCATTCATAATAACCTCAAAAGTTATCTTTGACTAAATCTAAGGAAAGAATTGAAAGACTCATACAATGAAAACTTTTTTTGAATTCTGAGCAGTTTATTCTCAAGTCATTACAGTGTTCAACAATTAGACATACAAAGATAGCAGGTATAACAGTAAACATCAGGAGGCACATTCCTGTTCTGAAAGGAGATACATTATACACACAGAAAAAAATGCAGCAAATATTATGGCATTCAAAGTAACAGTTGACACTTCAGATGCGGCATATTTACAGGAAAGTATGTTTTAAGACAATTAAATAATTTCCATAAACTTACAAAAGAATTGAGATAAATATTAGGAGACTCTGATATGCTTTTGAATAATGCTAATTCTATAACAAGTCCCAAAATAGAGCTAATATTTTGCCACCATGAAATATATCAAATTACCAATACCAAAATACGTTCAAATGAACATGCACTGTGGAGGCTGTACCAAAGAAAACCGTGCCAAGTTCATCAATACTGCCAAGTGTCTGTACACGGGTTCTTAGGCATGTTTATGAAAAAGGAACTTCCAAAAGAGCCTGGATAATGAACATGGCAGCAGAAGGGTAGTAACTGCTTAAAAACCTTGTTGTCCTGTGGTTTTCCATGCAGTTGCAAAAGAGAAAAATTACATAAAACTCTAAAATATTAGCCTATGAATACAAAAGGTGAGTGGTGTGTCCTTGTACTGGGCAACCAAGCAACACATCTTAATCCCTAGACCCCACCACGGTAGCAAATTTCTTATCCTCCAACAAGTAGTCTTAGAACATAAAAAGGCAAAACACTAATACCCATGACTCCAAACCAGAAGTGTGTGGGATTAGAAATACCATAGAGAAGCAGTCTGGGAAAAGCAAACACTTAAGACTTGCCACAAAACAGTACTTGCTCAAACCAGTCTATCGCTCAACACCAGAACTGTGGGTTCTTTAGAGAGGAATTTCTATTTAGGATATCCCCACAATTAAATGCATACTGAAATTTGTTTTTCAAGACAGAAATATTGCACAGGTAGTAGAATACCAACATCTGGTATCTCTATTATAAAATACTATCTTATTTAACATAGCAAGCTATGCTACTGAAATTAATTTATTCAAACATTTAATTAAAACCAATCATGGGGCTGGAGAGATGGCTCAGAGGTTAAGAGCACTGACTGCTCTTCCAGAGGTTCTGAGTTCGATTCCCAGCAACCACATGATGGCTCACAACCATCCGTAATGAGATCTGGTACCCTCTTCTGACCTGCAGGGATACATGTAGACACAATACTATATACATAATAAATAAAAAAATTTTTAAAAAACCAATCATGTAGGACTTTGGAGCACAATCCTAAATGAGATGAGAAGACACAGGCACTTGGATATAAGTTATTAATGATGAAAAGGTTAGAGGCCACAACAATTTCACCATTAAGGGCAGTTATGACTTTATATATGAACTGAGGTCTTTCACTGATCGAAATTCAGAAATAAGATCTACTTACCAAAAAAAAAATCAGCTAAGTAGTGGTGGTGCATGCCTTTAATCCCAGCACTCAGGAAGCAGAGGCAGGCAGATTTCTGTGAGTTTGAGGCCAGCCTGGTGTATAGAGCAAGTACCAGGACAGCAAGGGCTACATAGAGAAACCGTCTTAAATCAGATCTTCCCAAAATTTACCATAAATTTTTTTTTACCACTTGATACATGCAAGTACTATTTTTTTTCAAACAAGTGTCTCAGGCTATGTGTTGGTGGCACGGGTCTATAATTTGGGAGGCAGCAGAGGCAGGAGGATCACCATAATCTCCAGGACAGCCATGCTACACAAAAATAAAAAAATCTAAAAGTCCCACATATAAAAATAGTCTGAGCTATAGCTGAGCTCTAGTTCCCACCTTTGCTGCTCCCCATACCTTCAATTCATACCCGCACCAACATTCTAATCCAATCTTCTATGCAAAATTTACCACTCACCTGAAAAGCCAGGATCTCAAAAATGGTTAGAATTTCTAAATAGTCCACATTGCAATTTAAATTTTGCAGCACTACAGACATTATGAGTTTAGGAGTTTTTGTCTCGCAAAGTCCCGTTTGATAATGTTAACCAATAAGAATGTGTAAATATTGATTGAATATTTCATAGGGGGTCATGTTGGTTTTTTAAATGAACAAAATAATAAGAAATTTTAATGTTTTAAGCTGTTATTTAAAATTTCAAAGTCACCAGGAAAAACACACACACATACACACACACACACATTTTTACCACCCAAACATATAAAGCTTCAGTCTGACAGTCAATATGGACACAGCTTTTTTCCTTCCTTTCTTAAAGAAATTATGTTGACTTGGCCACTCCCTAGACTCTTGGCTTGCCAGCTTACAGAGTACACCCAAGAGACAATATATAATATGTGCACTGAAACCATTCACCCTCTCTCTTTTATCATCTTTGGCTAGAAGCCTCATGAAAGGACACTGAGGGATGGGTGGGGCAGGCAGCCCATGTGTTCCCACCCTACACATCACTGACTGGCAGGCTGGCATCATCTAAGTCCACTGGCTCACCATCTTTTCCCTGAGGGCCATTTTTACTTTGAGGTCTGGGCAGGGCTTGTTCAGTCACTTTGGAAGCTGGTTCTCTTGAAGAGACAGTCTGGACCTTGAAGTTCCCTGGCTTGACCTTGGCAAGAGATTCGTAAAATCCTCGCTTCTCTGTGGTATAGCTTGAGACCAGAGAGTGGCTGCGAGAGGCTGTGAAATGTGAGGTGGCTGCTGCTGCCTGGCAGGACGGACAGTGTATTTGGATTCTGAAGGACAGCTGGAATGCTCAGAAGATGCAGATCTGCCAGGTCTCCGCTGTGCTACAGTGGCACCAGAGACTGCTTTCATCCAACTATGCATCTCTTCAGGGCTATCAGCCTGCACATAAGAAGTTCAAGATGTTGTTACAATTTCAAACAGGTTGTGAAGTAGTTGAAGAAGACAATAGAAGATGGAAATGTGCTCATAGATATTAGTAGGATTAGTAGGGTTAATGTTATTAAAATGCCCATCCTACCAAACCAATCTATGATTCAATATAGTCCCTGTAAGAATTCCAGTGGAATTCTTCATAGAAATCAAAAACATAATCTTAAAATTCATATTGAAATACCAAAGACCTAGGATAACCAAAAAGTCCTGACCAATAAACACACCACTGGAGGTATCACCACTCCTGATTTCTAATTCTACCATAGAGCTGTAAGTAGTAAACACATTGTGGCACTGGCATCAAAACAGCCACATTGACCAATGGAGTAGAACTGGAGACTCAAATATGAGACCACACTCCTTAAACCTTCTGATTTTTATGAAGAGGCCAAAAGTATGCATTGCAAAAAGACAGCATTTCACCAAACAGTGTTGGACAAACTGGATAACTAGATCCTTATTTCTTCCTTCCAAATGGGTCAAGGATCTCATTATACCAGATACCTTGAATCTGTTAAAGGGTAAAATGGTGAATATGTTTCAACTTATATGCACAGAAAAGGACTTTCTGAACATACTCCAACAACTGACAAATGAGACCTCATGAAACTAAGAAGCTGTATGGCAAAAGACACCAATTTGGATGAAGAAGCAGCCAACAGAATGGGAAAATAACTTTAACAGCTATTCATCTGACAGAGGGTAAATGTCTAGAATATACTAAGAACTAAAAAACCAAACACTGAGCACCCTAGTTTGCTTTCTATTGCTGTTATAAACATTATGACAAATAGCAAACTTGAGGAGGAAAGGGTTTATTTGAGCATCCAGTCTTTGGCCTACAGGCCTAGAATGTTCGGCAAACATTTCTGTGAAGCAGGAATTTTGAAGGACTGTCCAGCCTTGTTTTGGCAAAGTTTGACAATCACTTTTCTTTGTGTCTAGTTTGGATGGTATATTGTCAACAATTGAAGCAAGGACAGTTTCTTGCCCAAATGTCTAACTTGATCACATTGAAAGCAAATTCCATATGGAAGTTCTTTGATGCCCAGTATCCTTTCTGAAATAGATTGTTGCTGCCAGGAGCAGACCTGTCTCATTGTGGTGGACATTATGTTTTTTATTGGTTCTCCTTTGTGTATCTATTCCTTTAAATAAATTTATTCATTCATACCATGACATACTCATTAGGGAACCTGAGAAAATTGAGATAATGGTCAAACCCTGGGAAAACTAGCTATAACATTTGTTGTCCAGTCTCTGTGCAACCAGATAGCACAATACTTATCTGCTATCCTGGCTAGAATAGTCTGTGAGGCTGGACCATCTCAGTCAGCAGCCTTGAAGCTGTTCTGTATGAATAACACTGATACTGCAATAGAGGCACTCTGAGAGGCTGCATCACCTGGGCCACCTGTTTTTATTGGTGTTTGGTCCCCTTGCTCTGAAAACACACAAACTTTCAAAGATAACATACTTATCTGCATTAACACAAGTATGGACTGTGTGTTGTATCCAGGTCAGCCAAAGATGATTTGTTTTATGTTTAAGCAGGTAAAATATAAGTCACTTGTAGTTTTTCTAGGTTTATTTTCAGTGAGTCTCCCCCAATCAAAGCGGATCTCCATTAATCTTGATGAATACATAGCCTTTCCATTCTTGTGGAAACAAAAATATAACCTCTTCCCCAACACAATATATGTTCTGACTTCCATTTTAAAGTTAAGGCATTCCTAAAGTATCCAGGTTGGTTTAATTCATCAGTCCCTCTTACAGTCCTATGTCTCTCAGCAGCTATCATTTGCTCATCAATATTCAAAAATTCAAAGTCAATTTGTAAGTCAAATATACAGGATCCAGACTGCCTGTATATTTTTCATCTCTACATGGCTTATCCTTTTAATATTACTTTACTTTCTTTAAAGACTTTACAATTTCTGAAGGATTTAATTTTTCTATGACTGTCTATATCCCTTTTCTTAAGCACATTTTTAAACACACTGTAACCTGTTTAGAAGTTTTCTCTTCCTGGACCCGCTTAACTAAATGCCTGCAACTGTGCTCTTGCCATGTCCTCTGACATGTGAGCCAAACTTTAAACAGCTAAGTGCTGGCTACGCCCTCCACCAGTGGCTCTGGTGGCTGCCCCTGCCCCTACTCAGGTCCATGGCAGAGGTGCTGTTAGGTCCTGTGGGTCTGGCCAAGAGTTGTGTTTTTTAATGGTGAACAACATCATTTGACCACCCCAGCCATGGGGTGCCAGTGCCAGCCCTTTGGCAGGAATTTTTACATAGCTTGCTGTTTTTATTGGTATACCAACTTCTTTTCTTTTCCTTCAGCTATCTCAGGCCCTGTGTGGAAATCTGTGCCCATGTTGGAACATCAAATGTACGAGGCATTCTCTTGGGCCACCAACCAGATCCCAAATCATGGCACACAGACTTATCAGTTATGGATGCTTAGCCTTGGTTTAGGCTCCTTTCTTGCTAGCTCTTATAAATTAACCTGTTTCTCTTCATCTGTATTTTGCCTCAGAGGTTTTTTTTACCTTTCTTTCCTTCTGTATATTGTAGGCAGACTTTTCTTTCCCATCATCCCACTCCCCAAAAATCACAAAGAAGATTGATATTGTTAAATGCTCAGCTGATAGCTTAGGCTTGTCTCCAGCCAGCTCTTACAGCTTAAATCAACCCATTTCTATTATTCTGTTGCTGCCCCAAGGCTCATTTACCTCATCTATGAAATTCACACGTTGCTTCTTTTTATATCTAGCCTGCAAATCCTCAGACTCCATCCTTCTTCCCAGCATTCTCTTTGCCCTGAAAAATCCTGCCTCGCTATTGGCTAGTCAAATTTTTATTAACAACGAAAGCAACACATTTTCGCAGTGTTCAGAAGGATTATTCTACAGCAGTATATCTTACTTTCCCTGCTTCTCATGTCTGTCTGTCAGCTGCCTGGCTTCTGGCCCTGGGCATGCCCCTCTTTTTCTCCCTCATTCTCTCCTCCTTCTCTTGTTCCCCTCTCTTCTCCTCCTTGTTCTCTCTTCCTGCCAGCCCCACCTATTCCTTCTGCCTAGCTATTGCACATTCAGCTTTTTATTAGGTCAATCATGCGCCTCAGGCAGACAAGGTGAAACAAATGCAACGCATCTTTATATAGTTAAACAAATGCAGCATAAACAAGTGTAACACACCTTTACATTAATAAAGGCAGCAGAAACAAGTGTAACACACCTTTACGTTAATAAAGGCAGCAGAAACAAATGTAACATACTTTCACATAATGAAAATAATATTCCACAGCTTAAACAAATGTAACACATCTTTACAGAGTAAAAATAATATTCCACAACAGGTGCCCTCTTTCCAGAGATGTCTAGGTTTGTGTGAAGTTGACAAAAACTAACCAGAACACATAGAAAACAAACAACACAATTAAAAACTTGAACATTGAACTAAGCACAGTTTCAAAAGAAGAAATGCTAATGGCTGACGACTATTTTTTAGAATATTCAAAATCCTTAGGGAATCTTAAAGCAAATTAAACTACTTTGCGATTTCATTTTACCACAGTCAGAATGGTTAAGATTAGGAATAATGAATAACAGCAAATGCTACTGTGAACATGGGGAAAATGGATACTTTCTCATTGATTCTTGGAGTATAAGCTGGTATAGCTGCTATTTAAATCAGTGTAGAAATTTTATGGGGGAAGTCCTTCTGTGTATATGTCTCTCTTATTGGTTAATAAATAAAACACTGTTGGTCAAGAGGAAAGCAAGATTGGTAGGACTAGGAAAGAAGGAGGATTCTGGAAAATGTAGGCAATTTAGGGGGGGGTCATCATGTGATCTCCTGGGAGGAGAGGACACATCAGGAGAGCATCCTTAGAAAGATAAGTCCTTATAAATATACATAGATTAGTAATTATGGGTTAATAATTAAGTCAGAGCTAGCCATTAAGAAACCATAGCAAACGGCCAACAGCTTCATAATTAATATAGTGTCCTGTGTGTTATTTGGGGACTAAGATAGCGGCGAGACCCATGCAGCTTGCAGAAAAAATGCACATTACAGAAATTACTCAATATGCTACAATATGATCCAGCTATACAACTCTTGGGCATATACTCAAAGAGCTCAAATCCTGCTACAGAGATAATTGCTTGTCTGTGTTCATTGCTGCTCTGTGCACAATTGTTGTGAAATAGAAACAACCTAAATGTCCATCAACTGATGGATGGATAATGTAAATATGATAAGCCTACACAATGAAATATTATCCACCTGTTATAAAAAATGACATTTTCAGGTAAATAGGTGAATCTTGAAATCATTCTGAGTGAGGAAACCTAGAACTGGAAAGACAAGCACTGCACGTTCTCTTCCATGTGTGGATGCTGGCTTTGTATCTTTAAATATGTGTTTAAATTTTAGTACCCATAGAAGTTAGTAAAATAGTAAGGGTCCATGGCATGGTATTTCAATGGGAGGGAGAAAAATACAGTTTATATAAAGAGAAAAATTGGGCATAGTGGAATAGGAAAGATTAAATGGGATGGCGGGTAGGAGGGCAGGATAGAGGAAAGTATGGGGAGAGATAACACTAAAGGCTTTTTTTAAAAAAGCCATTTGGAGCCCCATTAGTTTATAATCTTCATTAAAAACACACATATACACATATATAAAGAGTTTTAATGTAATGGGGTATGTGTGCAGGCAACAGTGCCTCTCTCAGGCACCATAGGTTATCAAATAAAAAGCATAGTGCCAGGTATGGTTACTTCTTTAATTGGTGTTGGTCAGTGGGGTACCAAAGATCCTTAACAATTATAGGTTATTGCCATCACTCATACTTAAATCATAGAATGTGGAGAAATCAAGTTTATATCAATCTAGATGCTTTATCCCTAGTGGCTATCTTTCATTGTATTGCAAGGTGATATGCACACTACTGGAGGATGCGGGGGGAGGTAATCAGTAGTATATTATCCAACTATGAACTGTTGCAACACTGGCCTGGCAAGGTGTGCCCACTGGTGCAATCGAGGCACAGATGTTATGGGAGTAACCAACTGCTTTCTGCTTATATTTAGAGACACAAGACAGAGCTATTAGTAATTGATGGCTATTTGGAAATGGTGAGTCAGTTTTTTGTTGTTTTGTGCAGGATGCAGCCTCTGATAGGCTGCTTATACTTTAGCAGATGGCTCTACACCTGTACACATACTGGAAGCATTAAGTGCACTCAGTGTGTTTTAAAAAAGAAACATGAAATTAAGATGTGTAGGGAATAGGGGAGGAACTGTTGTGAATGAATTGGAGTTGAATTGATTAAAACACATTATATGCATATTTGAAATCCCCCCCAAATTGTCTAATTTGAGGAAGTGACTGGACTTAAGTTTTTAAAAGAAATTCTACAGAAGGCACAAGACCAGGCATTTGGGTTTCCTTTTTCTGTACCCCAAACTTCTCTTCAATGTTGCAGAAAATGAGTCATTAACTGTAAGAACTTCTTCATGATGGTTTCATTGACCCTTATTCTCCATTTTTGTTTTCTAGAGATATGTTGTCCAGAACCAGACCCAAATAATATTAGAGTCGTTCAACATATAAAACGACATCCTGAGAATGACTGTACTTATTTCTATGATGACACATTATCATACGTATGCCATGAAGAACACATCCTTTCAGCTACTTGCAAATCAGATGGCACATGGAATCCCAGAACACCATCATGTGATCAGAGTAAGAACTTATAGAACTATGTTTTGTAGGGGAGAGTTTACTTTCTTTATTTTTAAATTTTTATTTATTTTTATTTTATTTGCTTTGGTGTGTTGCCTACATGTTTGTCAGTTTGAGGGTGTCATATCCCATATAACTGAAGTTACAGACAATGTGAGATGTTATGTGGATGCTGGAAATTGAATCTTGGTCCTATGGAAGAGCAGCCAGTGATCTTAACTACTGAACCACCTCTCTAGCCCCAGAATTTCTTTAAGTAATAGTGTGAATAGAAGTTTTATCAAGAGACCAATGCATGGCATTCCCAAGCATAGATTGTGCCACCTTTAGAATCTGAAAGAACTGAGCTTGGTGCTCAGCCTTTTCCTTATGGTATGATTGCAAGTGACAATCATGTGACTTTTGCTTCAGTGGATGTCCTAAAAGTTACTGAACCTTGAAGGGGAAAAAGTTGTCAGTGTGTCAAGTCTTGGACTGTTCATAATCTGTAAATTGGAGTTCCATCATGCTAGCATTTCAAGCTCATCACTAGAATTAACATGATACCATTAATATATTGGATCAATGTAATGTGCTATGGATGTCCAGATTGTCAAGATATTGACATCTATTGACCCCCTTGATTTAGACTCGTGTAAAGGGGTACATCATGGCAGGAGTATAAGTTGGAGTAAAACTATTTGCCCAATCATAAGGCAGCGAGGAAAGTAAGAGATGAGAGAACTAGAGACACACAGTCTCCATAAAGAGAAAGCCCCTAGTGACCTAAGAACCTCTCATGAGGCCCCACCTTGTAAAGTTTCCAACACCTTGTAGGTCACTCAGGAGCTTCCACATTATATCAGTGGGTAGCTGAGACTTCCAAATTCCTGAGCCTGAGATGCCCAGAAAGGCCATTCAAGTGCATGGCTTTGGTCCAGTGATCTCATAGGCAGGGAAGAAAGAAGGATAGAATGAAGCATTCAGGATGCACAAATCCTGGGGAGGTGTTGTTTGACACATTTCATGTACATGTCTCATCCTCTCTCATGTGTTTTATCATCAAGGTTGTAATTTTCCTCCAAGCATTGCCCATGGACACTATACAAAAACTACTAAATTCTTCCCAACTGAGGCTACATATGAATGTGATAAAGGATACAGACTGGTTGGAAAGGCAAGCATCTCCTGCAAGCATTCACAATGGACACCAGCACCTCCACAATGTAAAGGTAGCTTCCCCCTCCTTTCTACCTAATACCACATGGGTAGAATTGTTGTCAAGAATGGAGAGCAAAGTTATTCCCTGATAGATTAAGGACAAAACATTTGATTGGCTTTTTCTTGTAATTATGTGATTTTCTTTTCTTTACTTTTTGTTTTCAATACATTCCAACCTCAGTTTTTCCTTTCTCCATCTCTCCCATCCTCTCACCCTACCTCACCTCTACCCCAGATCCATTCATTATCCATTTTCCTTCTGAAATGAGCAGGCCTCCCGGGAGTATCCACTGTACTTGGCATAACAAAATTGGATAAGGCTAGGCACAAACTGTCATATCAAGGTTGGGTGACACAGCTCAGTAAGAGGAAAGGGGTCTCAAGATCAGAAAAAGAAAGGGAGAGACACTTCTACTTCCACTGTTAGGAGCCCCATAAAAATATCAAGCTAACAACTAAAACATATATGCAGAGAACCTAGCACAGGCTCCATGATTGCTGCTTTAGTCTTAGAGCACCTATGAGCCCTACTTAGTAGAGACTGTGGGCCATATTCTCCTGGTATCCCTGACTCCTGTGGCTCCTACTCTTCTTCTCAACCTCTTCCATAGCGTTCACAGAGCTACAAAGACGGGGGAGCCTTAAGAAGGTCTTCAATTTGGGCCCTCTGCCTAATGTTTGACTGGGTTTCTGCATCTTATCCCATCAGCTGCCAGCAAAATAAATTCTCCACTAAATACTTTCCCACATCAGTTTCTTTATTGTTCTATTTTTACTCTAATAATCCTGTCCTACTTCTCTTTCTCTTAGTTTCTTCTTCTTCTTCTTCTTCTTCTTCTTCTTCTTCTTCTTCTTCTTCTCCTCCTTCTTCTCCTCCTCCTCCTCCTCCTCCTCCTCCTCCTCCTCCTCCTCCTCCTCCTCCTCCTCCTCCTCCTCCTCCTCCTCCTCCTCCTCCTCCTCCTAACACTCTTCTTCTACAGGAGCCTTGAAGTGATAAAGAGAAATTACAAGAATCACCTTCTCATTGATCAAGAGCACATTCCTAGGATAAGCAATTAGGGAGCTGAGCCATTGCTGTAGCAACATAAGATCCCAAGGCTATTGGAACAAGACCACAAACATATGGGGTGGGTGGGGTGGTTATAGTACCTAATGACAATTTTTGAGACAGAGATCCATTGTTAGTAGACTGGCAAGTGAAGAATTGGCATGCTTTTCTTAATGACCTTGGTTGGACATCTGTGGCTCTTACCTTGTACATAACTGTAAGGTTTCAATTTTATGATTGATTTACAAAAAGCCTTTAATCTACTTTTAACTTGCTCTGAGGTGAAAGTGAGCTAACTGTGTGGAGTTAGTCTGAGCAAAAGAATAAGGCAAGCTCTTAAGTTTTCACAGTTCTTGTAGGACAAATAGATTCGGTTGTGAAGCATGTCCCAGTATATATTCTATATAGCAAAATTGTATAGCTAAATTGAAAGCCATCTTCCTGACCACTCACAGATATATGTGCCCAGCAGATGGAATATTTTCATGAGATAAGCACACAAACAGTGAGGAAACACTCAAAGCTATTCTTAGCAAAGAAATGAAGTTCTTAGGGAAGAAATGAAGTGACTCATGAGAGAAACTACAGACAGGAGCAACTAGTTTCCACAATCAGTAACTCCATGACCTTGCCAGGTGGGGGTCTCCATCAGAGAATCACTCATCTGGTAGGTTGGCCTGTTGAACACTAGTTATTACCTGCTGTATCTCTCACAGCTCCTGATAAGATTTATCAATTTTGTGGAGTACAGGTTTTAAACGTATGACCTATGATTCTTTGAATTTCCTTGGTGTCTGTTATTATGCCCCGGTTTTGTTTCTGATTTTGTTAATTTGGATATCCTGTTTCCATTTTTTAGGTAGTTTGGATAAGGGTTTGTCTGTCCTCCTAATTTTCTCAAAGAAGCAACTCTTTTCATTGATTCCTTGTATTGTTCTACTTATTTCTATTTTATTGATTTCAGCCTTTGGTTTGATTATTTCCTGCCATCTACTCCTCTTGGGTGCATTTGCTTCTTTTTGTTCTAGAGTTTTCAGTGTATGTTAAGTTGATAATGCGATCTCTCCAATTTCTTTATGCAGGTACTTAGTGCTATGAATTTTCCTTTTTAGAACAGCTTTCATTGTGTCCCATAAGTTTGGGTATGTTGTATATTCATTTTTACTGAATTCTAGAAACTATTTAATTTTTTTCTTTATTTCTGCCTTGACCCTGAACTCATTCAATAGGAGTTCAGTTTCCATGAGTTTGTAGGCTTTCTGTTGTTTATATTGTTATTGAAATCCAGCTTTAATCTGTGGTGATCTGATATGTGATACAGGAGGTTACTTCAGTTTTCTTCTAACTGATAAAATTGTTTTGTGACAGAGTGTGTGGTCAATTTTGGAGAAAGTTTCATGAGGTGCTGAGAAGAAGGTATATTCTTTTGTGTTTGGCTAAAATGTTTTGTAGATATCTGTTAGGCCCATTTTGTTTATAACATGTTAGCTTCAGTATTTTTCTGTTTAGTTTATGTCTAGGTGACTTGTCTGTTGATGAGAGTAGTGTCTTTAAGCCTCCCACTATCTGTGTGCTATTTAAGCTTTAGCAACATTTCTTTTACAAATGTGGGTGCCCTTGCATTTAAGGCATAGATATTAAGAACTGAAATATCATCTTGGTGAATTTTTCCTTTGATGTGTATCCTTCCCTCTTCTTCTTGATTAATTTTGGTTTGAAGTTTATTTTGCTATAATGATATTAGAATGTCTACACCAGCTTGTTTCTTGGATCCATTTGCTTGAAAAATCTTTTTCCAGCCCTTTACTCTGAGGAAATATCTATCTTTGATGTCGAGGTGTATGCAACAGAAGGGTAGATCCTCTTTACACACCGATTCTATTAGTCTGTGTCTTTTTATTGGGGAGTTGAGCCCATTGATTTTGAGAGATATCAATGTCCAATGATTGTTAAGTCCTTGGTTTTGTTTTGTTTGTTTGGATTTTTATTTTTTTGCTGTTGTTGATGATGGTGCATGAGTGAGCAAGTGAGTGAGTGAGTGTGTATGTGTGTGTCTGTATTTCTCTCTGGTTTTGCTAGTGTGAGATTATTTCCTGTACTTTCTTGTGTGTGGTTATCCTCCTTGTATTGGAGTTTTCCTCTAGCAACTTCTGTAGGGCTGGGTTTATGGATAGATATTATTTAGATTTGACTTTATCATGGAATATCTTATTTTCTCCACCTATGGTGATTGAAAGTTTTGCTGGGTATAATAATATGGGTTTGCATTTGTCTTCTGTTAGAGTCTGCAGGACATCTGTCCAGGTCCTTCTGACTTTTAGAGTCTCCATTGAGAAGTCAAGTGTAATTCTACTATATCTGCTTTTATATGTTACTTGCTATTTTTTTCCTCTCGACTCTTAGTATTCCTTCTTTGTACCAAATATTTAGTGTTTTATTATGTGGTGAGAGGACTTCCTTTTCTGTTCCAATCTATTTGGTGTTCTGTAAGCTTGTTGTACCTATGAAGGTGTCTCTTTCTTTAAATTAGAAAAGTTTTCTTCTGTGATTTTGTTGAAAATATTTTTTGTGCCCTTGAGCTTGGATTCTTCTTTTTCTATTTTTATTATTCTTAGGCTTGGTCTTTTCTTAGTGTCCCAGATTTTCTGGATGTTTTGTATCAGAAACTTTTTAGATTTAACATTTTCTTTTATCAATGTATCCATTTCTTCTATTGTATATTCTATGCCTGAGATTCTTTCTTCCATTTCTTATAGTTTTTTGGTGATGCTCGCATCTGTGGTTCCTGTTTACTTACCTAGATTCTTCATTTCCAGAATTCCCTCAGTTTCTATTTTTTTTATTGCTTCCATTTCCATTTTCAGGTCTTGAACAGTTTTATTCATTTCCTTGAACTGTTTGTTTGTGTTTTCCTGGATTTCTTTAAGGGATTTATTCATTTCTTCTTTAAAGACCTCAATCATCTTCATAAAATTAGTTTTAGGGTATTTTTCCTTGTGCTTAAGCTGTGTTGGAGTACTTAGGGCTTGCTGTAATATGATGCTGGGCTCTGGTCATGACATAGTGCCTTGGCTATTGTTGATTGTTTTCTTACATCTAGGCATCTAATTTGGGGTGAAGGTAGGTGTACGTGTCAAACTCTGAGTTAGTCCTTGTTGGATGGGTGCGTTTTCCTTGGTTTCTATTTCCTCTCTGCTCTTCTAGTAGGTGTAGCCTGTGGTTGAGCAGGGGTTCCCCCTGGAGTTGGGGGCTGGACTTCTGGCAGGAAGTATATTCTCTGGTAGAGCAGGGAATTTCAGCACCAGTTTCAGGATGGAACATAGCAATTAGGAAGGCTCAAGATTGGGGTTAGACTGGTAAGATACCAAGAATGTTAGAGAGTAGGGGAGTTTGGCTGGCAGGCAGCTAGCTTACCTGGACTTCTTACTTCAGTCTGTATGGTCTCTGGTAGAGAGGGGAGTCTCTACTCCAGTTGGAGGCTGTGGCAAGGTGGTTAGGAGGGTGCTGGACTGGGGATAGGGTGGGGGAATGCTGAGATAGTCAGGGAATTTGGAGGAGGGCAGCCTACCTAGACTACTTGTGGTCAGTGTGGTCTCTGGTAGAGTCGATTTTGTTTATTTTTAAATAACTCATATAAACGGATGATATTCCACACAAAACCACACACACAAAATGCACAGTATAACTTCCTTCTACTTCTTTGTCACAATCACAAGCATCAGCCTTCTTGAGACAGCTCATAGTCTCGGTTTCTTATATATATTTTAAGAAATATTGTAGAAGCGAAACATTTTATAAAGACACCTGTTGGCCTGTAAAAATTTTTTCAACAAAACTTGTTCTGCCATCAGTATAGTCTCTGTTGGGCTAATTCCAAACATTGGAGTTATAAGTTTTGCCATCAGAACTTCTGTCAAGGTACTACCTACCATGCTGTAGATGTAATGTGCTGAGAAAACACTGTGCCAATTAGTTATAGGGAGCAGGAGGAGTCAGGGCTAGTTATTCTTATCTTATGTTCATGTAATATTAGTATAAATATATTAATAGTAATTCATAATTTATTTGATATAATTGTCCCCACTGCTCACAGAAGAATATCAAAACTACATGATTGGGGTCTTGAAGAACTATTTATAGTAAAAGTTAATGTATAAAGGGAGAATCTGGGGTCATATATACTTTTACAAATATCCTGTCATGTTATTTAAACACATTATAGTCATGGAAACATTTTTTACATTCTCTGTATTTGAGTTTTCTTCTTCATAAAACAGGAAAACAATAGACTCACTTAGCAGGAGAACTATGAGACTCAAGTCAAAAAGTCACATTGTATACATAGACTGTCATGCTCAACAAAACACTCATCAACGTTTTGCTAACAAAAGGAATGGAAAGAAGAATAAACTACATGCAAGTTCAGTTCATTCTTATTACTACAGACTGTCACGTCTTTTCCCTCAGATCATAATTGTCTAACACGTGTTTTCTTTATAGCTCTATGCCAGAAACCAGAGATAAAAAATGGATTGCTGTCTGCCAATAAAGACCAGTACATTGAATCTGAAAATGTCACCATCCAGTGTGACTCTGGGTTTGCCATGTTAGGTTCCCAAAGTATCACTTGTTCAGAGAATGGAACCTGGTACCCAGAGGTGCCCAGATGTGCGCTGGTAAGTGACACAAATCACAAGTTCTGTGCCATCAAACACTAAAATGGTTTTCCCAGCCAATAGTGCTGCCGTGTGACTTGTTGCAAATCATTTCTATGTCATTCAGATAACCTGTTTCTCCCTCACGGTCATTTGGTAAGTTGGCACAACACATTTTCCTATTTTCATTTGAGGGCATGAAATACTGAATCCCATAAAGAGTGAAGTTCCATAGACCTAGGAGTACTGCCTCCTATTTTTCTACACCATATTATATAATGTTGCTCTATTTCTTGACGATCATCCAAAGCCACTCACTGCTACCCAAACCTACCTCTCTTTCAGGAGAAAGACTGTGAGCATGTGTTTGCAGGCAAGAGGTTCATGCGATGTCTGCCAAATCCAGATGATGTGAAAATGGCACTGGAGTTATACAAACTGTCTCTGGAGATTGAATTATTAGAGCTACAGATAGAAAAGGCTAAACAAACTGACCAGGGGTTGTGACTGTAAGCTCTCTCAAGATGGAGGAGGAAGAAGCACCTTGAGTGTCAAACAGATAGCTTGCATTCAGCAGTTTTCACTTTGACATCAATGTTCATGCTAATAAATATCCAGTTAGACTAATTCACTAAAGCATAATGCCTTAAGTTTATGAAATAATTAATCATATTGTGGCTCCTAAGTTTGTTTTTCTGAATACAACATGCACATTTTTTCAATTAAAATCAATTTTGTTCTTGCATTCATTTACTACTATGTAAAATTAATACATTTATTTAAAAATATGAGGTACAAAATTCATTTTAGTGCATTCACACTATTGTGTCCCTGGACTGCCTCTATCTCACAGTCTCACATGTGCACATCATCCTGGTCCTTAGAGTTCAGAGTAACTGTCAACATCTCCCATCCCTGCACTCCCAACCAGCCCAGTCCAGGTTACCCACTAAAGGCTACCCAGCCTCCTCCAAACTGTCATATCCTACGGCCTCTTTCATTCAGGCCACATGCCAGCCATCACCCTCCAGGGAGTGAACTCACGTTATGTGTCTCTCTGACCTCACTCCACCCTGGAGAAGGAAGTTCCAAAGACGGATGACTATGAAGACCACATGGGCCGTATTCTCAAGTCTTCCATCTGCTTTGATCACCATTTTCCTTGATATTGAATGTACATGGTCAGAGCCACTTCCCTAAGCCCTGAGGAGAAACCCTGTGTCACTATTGTTTGTATCTGAGTTCTCTGGGCACCACATATTTCCAGGCACCAACTCTTGTTCACTCTAAGGCGTTCTCATTCCCGTCTCAGTGCCTCCTGTTGCCTCTTCCCATGGAACTCTGTGGGCAACTTTAATCTTTCCATTGACTTTCTCTAAACATATTGCAAGGAGGCAGTGATACACAGCATGTTTTCACTGGGCCGTAGATGAGACAGATGTTCCTGAATCGCTTGTTGGAGAGGAACATGTGGTGTGGAAAGCTCCTGTCTGCCATCATAAAAGCCATTGCCCAATACCCAGGAGTGACTTGGAATTTCTTTCTTGGATGACTGTTTTTGTTTTCCTCCAGATACAAGCATGTGTGTGGTAGCTGCTTTACTTAGATGGTAGTTCTGGTAAGCACTGAGAGGGGGCAACGACGTGACAGAAAGCAAGAGAGCCAAAGGGGGACCATCATAGAGAGAGACTACTGTTGCCGTGACTCCCAGAGGCCTGGTCAGGCTGACCGCTCTCTGAGGACCTGTAGAATGTGACTCTGAGCTAGC
Organism: Mesocricetus auratus; assembly: GCF_017639785.1. Taxonomy (NCBI): domain Eukaryota; kingdom Metazoa; phylum Chordata; class Mammalia; order Rodentia; family Cricetidae; genus Mesocricetus; species Mesocricetus auratus. The sequence goes on from NW_024429266.1 coordinate 58,721,184, forward strand.
CTCCTCTGGTGAGGACCTGGGATGTACATCTACTTACTCTCGCAGCATTGACTCCCAGAGGCAGCAAAGCATACTGCAAGTAAGGGGACCACTCTCGTGGACGGGTTTGTAGTGAGCTTCAGGGTAGACCAAGGATGTGGGAGCAGGGTGAAGAGGACCTTGTCTAGGGTCACCTATGCATGTTGCAGTCACCACTCTGTCCATGTGGCTGTCATCAGTTCTGTCAGGTCCCTGGGTTGCCATGCCTTCTATTGCTGCTGACATAATTCCCTTCCAGTTTGCCGAGCGAGTCACCTCTCCCTACAAACTGGCGTATACTGATACCACTTGTTACATTCTGACAAATCAAACATTTGCTGAACCCACCTGAAAAATGACTTAATTAAAATTTATTAATAATTCAACAAAGCGCTGGACACATTTGATTCCCACTTGGTTCTGGGGGTGGGGGTGCATCATAGGTTCTGTTGGTGCCTCTGGTGTTCTTGGAATAGTAATCCCTTTCCTGATTTCACTGTTTAGATGCCTTCTGTAGGACAATGTTCAACTCCTCTTCATTACTGACAACAAATATGAACTCAGAGAAGGAAAATGAGTATTAGGAAAGTGGTTTTCAAAAATCCTGCTGGTAGAATTTAAAGACAGCAAAGGCACAATGGACCATTTGCTCACTCATCAATGATGTGAGTGCGAGGCAGGGAAGGAGGGGGTATTGTAGAGCAAAATATTCAATAAAATTTAGAAAAAGTATTACATTGACTTATCAGAAGGTGTGCACACATATCACATTAAGAATGGTTGCAACACAGGTTTCTGCTAGGACTGCACAATTTTAAACAGGAAATCCAACCAGATGTTGTCTTTGCAGCTGGCTCCAGCAGGCCCTCTATTTAACTTTCAGTGTCTAGGGGGAAAAGAGAGCACACTGGCCAAGGCTTTGGGGCAAATATTAGTAGTTATATGGCAGGTTTGTTTTCACACACCTGCCTTTGTTAATTCTTTCTCTGCATTTTGCCATCAATATTTGAGACTATATCTCCCTCCTCTTGGCACCAAATGTCAAGCAAATTATCTTCATTCATTAGATAATTATTTTAAAAATGTGAGATTTTTTTAGTTTGTTAGGTGCTATTTGAGTAATAATATTTTAAAATTTTATTGTCATTTATTACTTTTGTTACATTTATTTAATACTCCAGAATAGATTATGATTATAATTAGTTTTCATATTACATTTAAATTATTACTAAGTTCCTAGAGTATTGGCAAGTGAATTAACATGTATAAATCCTTGCTGGTTATTTGTTTTTGTTTGTTTGGTTTTTTTCTGCATCTATTATATGCTTTTTTTATTTAAGTTAGAAACAAGCTTGCTTCACATGTCAATCCCAGCTTCCTCTCCCTCCCATCTTCCCCCACCCCCCACTAACCCCTTCAGCCCTGCAACCCCCTCCTCACCCTGTCCACTCTCCAGGGAGAGTGAGGCCCTCCATGGGGAATCTTCAAAGTGTGTCATATCCTCCCGGGCAGGGCCTAGGCCCTCCCCTATGTGTCCAAACTGAGAGAGCATCCCTCTTTGTGGAATGAGCTCACAAAGCCCATTTGTATGCCAGTTACAAATACTGATTTACTATTCAAGACCCCATAGATTGCCAGGGCCTCCTCACTGATACCCACATTCAAGGGGTCTGGATCAGTCCCATGCTGGCCTCTCAGTCCCCAGTCTGGGGTCCATGAGCTCCACCTTGTTCTGGTCATATGCCTCTGTGGGTCTTACTTGACTCCTTTGCTCATCGCTCATCCTTCTTTGCAACTGGGTTCAGGAGTTCAGTTCAGTGTTTAGCTGTGGGTGTCTGCCTCTGCTTCCATCAGCCACTGGATGAAGGCTCTAGGATGGCATATAAGGTAGTCATCAATCTCATTATCAGGGGAGGGCATTTAAGGTAGCCTGGATGCCAGTTTTATCATCCTTGTAGATCTCTAAAAATTTCACTAGTGCCAGATCTCTCCTCAAACCTATAGTGGCTCCCTCTATTATGTTATCTCTCAATCTGCTCTCCTCTATTCTTCCCCTAATTCAACCTTCCTGCTCCCCCTCACCCTTCTCTCCCCTCCTCTTCTCCCCCTCTTTCTCCCAGCTCCCTCTCCCCTCTCCTCCCCCATGCTCTAAATCCCCTCAGGAGATCCTGTCCTATTACCCTTCTCCGGGGTACTATGCATACCTCTCTTAGGGTTCTCCTTTTCTCCCAGACTCTCTGGCAGTGGGATTGTATGTTGGCAACCCCCTGCACCATGTCTAAAATCCATATGTGAGTGAGTATATGCCATGTTTGTCTTTCTTTGACTGAGTTACTTCACTCAGGATGGTTTCTTCTAGGGCCATCCATTTGCCTACAGATTTCAATTTTTTTTTCTGCTGAGTAGTACTCCATTGTGTAAATGTACCTCATTTTCTCTATCCACTCTTCAGTTGAGAGGCATCTAGGTTGATTCCAGATTCTGGATATTACAAATAATGCTGCTATAAACATAGTTGAACAGATGTCCTCACTGTATGAATGTGCATCTTTTGGGTATATGCCTAAGAGTGGAAAGGCTGGATCTTGTGGTAGACTGATTTCTATTTTCCTGAGGAATCTCCACACTGATCTCCAAAGTGGCTGCACTCCCACCAGCAGTGGAGGAGTGTTCCCCTTTCTCCACATCTTCTCAAGCATAAACTGTCATTGGTGTTTTTGATCTTAGTCATTCTGACAGGACTAAGATGGTATCTCAGAGTTATTTTGATTGGCATCTCCCAGATGACTAGGGGTGTTGAACACTTTCTCAAGTTTCTATCAGACATTTTAGACTCCTCTATTGAGAATTTTCTATTTAGTTCTGTACCCCATTTTTAAATTGGATCCTTTGGTGTTTTGGAGACTAACTTCTTGAATTCTTTGTAAATTTTAGAGATCAGCTCTCTGTCAGATGTGGGGTTGGTGAATATCTTTTCCCATTCTGTGGGCTGCTGTCTTGTCTTGTTGACTGTGTCCTTTGCCTTACAGAAGCTTCTCAGTTTCAGGAGGTCACATTTATTAATTGTCGATCTCAGTGCATGTGTTACTAGTGTTATGTTCAGGAAACGGTCTCCTGTATCAATTCATTCAAGGGTATTTCCCACTTTCTTTTCTAAGAGGTTCAGTGTGGCTGGATTTATGTTGAGGTCTTTAATCCATTTGGACTTAAGTTTTGTGCATGGCGATAGACATGGATCTATCTGCAGTCTTCTACATGCCAGCGTCCAGTTATGTCTAGCACCATTTGTTGAAGATGCCTTCTTTTTTCCATTGTATAATTTTAGCTTCTTTGTCAAAAACCAAGTGTTCACACGTGTGTGGGTTAATATCCGGGTTTTCAATTCGATTCCATTGGTCTACCTGTCTATTTTTGTGCCAATACCAAGCTGTTTTCAGTACTACAGCTCTATAATAGAGCTTGAAGTCAGGGATGGTGATGCCTCCTGAAGCTCCTTTATGGTATAGGGTTGTTTTGGCTATCCTGGGTCTTTTATTTTTCCATATGAAGTTGTGGATATGTATTGTGTAAATCTGTTTTCTTTGTGAATATCTTGTTTTCTTCAGCTACAGTGATTGAGAGTTTTGCTGGGTATAGTAGTCTGGGCTGGTCTCAGTGTTTGTACAACATCTATCCAGGACTTTCTGGCTTTCAAAGTTACATTTTTTATTATTTATTTTTAAATTTAAGTTTAAATTAGAAACAAGGTTGCTTCACAAATCAGTTCCAGGTCCCTCTCCGTTTCCCCCTCCTCCTCGCCTGCCCTCCCCCCCAACCCTCCCAATATCCTGTCATTTCCCCAGGGAGGGTGAGGCCCTCCATGGGGGTGTCCATAGTCTGTCATTTCATCCAGGGCAGGGCCTAGACCCTCCTCCAAGAGTTCAGGGTGAGAGTGCATCTCTCATTGTTGGATGGGAGTCCAAAGTCCATTTGTATACCCGGGATAAATACTGATCTACTACCCAAGGCTCAATAGATTACCTAGGCCTCCTCACTGACACCTGCATTTAGGGTTCTTGATCAGTCCCATGCTGGATTCCCAGGCACCAGCCTGGGATTCAAGAGCTAACCCTTGTCAGGTCAGCTGTTTCTGGGGGTTAAACCAGCCCAGTCTGAATCCCTTTGGTAATCAGTCCTCCCTCTCTGTCACTGGCTATCTTGAGTTCAGCTCAGTGCTTAGCCGTGGGAGTCTGCCTCTTCTTCCATCAGCCACTGAATGAAGGTTCTGTTTCCCAGACTCTCTGGCCATGGGATTGTAGGCTGGCACTCCCCAGATCTATGTCTAAAATCCATATATGAGAGAGTACATGCCATGTTTCTCTTTTTGTGACTGGGTTACCTTGCTCAGGATGGTTTCTTCTAGTGCCATCCATTTCTGGCTTTCAAAGTTTCTATGGAGAAGTCAGGTGTAATTCTGATAGGTCTGCCTTTATATGTTACTTTGCCTTTTTCCTTTCCTGTTCTTAATATTCTTTCTTTGTTCTGTATGTTTGGTGTTTTGACTATTATGTGGTGAGGGGGCTTTTTTTTTTGGTCCAGTCTATCTATTTGGTGTTCAGTAAGCTTCTTATACTTTGATAGGCATGTCCTTCTTCAGATTGGGAAAGTTTTCTTCTTTGATTTTCTTGAATATGTTTTCTGAACTTTGAGCTGGGCTTGTTCACCTTCTTCTATACCTGTTATTCTTAGGTGTTGTCTTTTCACAGTATCCCATATTTCCTGGATATTTTGTGTTAAGGATTTGTTGGGTTTAAGATTTTCTTTGGTCGATGAATCTATTTCCTCCAGTTTATCTTCAGCACCTGAGAGTTTCTTGTATTCTGTTTGTTATACTTGCATCTGTAGTTCCTGATTGTTTATTCAGCTTTTATATTTCCAACATTCCCTCAGTTTGTGTTTTCTTTATTGTCTCTATTTCAGTTTTCAAGTCTTGAACTGTTTGAATTGTTTCCTTCATCTGTTTGATTATTTTTTTCTTGGTTTTCCTTGCTTTCTTTAAGAGATTTTTTGATTTCTTACATTTTTGGTTTGCTTTTTCTTCCATTTCTTTAAGAGATTTTCTCATATCCTCTTTGAGGGCCTCTATCATTTTCATGAGGTTGTTTTTAAGGTCATTCTCTTCTGTTTCATCCTTGATGGGATGTTCAGGTCTTGCTGTTGTAGATTCTGGTGGTGTCATATAAGTTCAAGGCTCTACCTCCCCCCCCCCTCTCTCTTTCTCAGTGGGTAGAGGGGCAAGACCAGAATGGAGGCCAATGATGGTAGCTGCTTTTTTCTGCCTCCAGGTCCCTTTCCGGGGGCCGGTGGTAGGAAGGGTTTGGTGGCCACAGATCAGGGGACTCAAAAAGGGGGAGGTGGGCTAGAAGAGTCCCTGGGACTCATCTCTCTACTGGAGAGTGGAGGGGAAGCCCAGAATGGTGGCCCATGAGGCTGGCAGCTTTTTTCTGCCTCCCGGTCTCTCTGCCTTGCTGGTTATTTTTAGCTTAATAAATAAAAAGTGGTTTGAAAAGTGGAATTAATAGGAAATGATATTTTTTCCACGCCCCAAATTAATTCCCTCATTTTGTAAGTGAAATTAAAACTGCCCTCTCTAAAATGCCACTTGCCACACACAGCCTCTTACTGCTATCTTAGAATAGACACCTGAGCACACTCCTGCCTCTCTGCTACCAATGTGCTCCCAGGGTTATGTACTGCCAGCCATAGTCCTTACAGCAGAGGAGAAATGCGTGGGGCCTTTGCTTCCGGGTCTTTTTACTTCCTCACCACCTTCACAGACACACACGTTCACTGCGGAGTTGTTTTCACACTTCTGTAGTTAGTCTTCCATTTAAAAATACGTTCTTTTATTTGAATTACTAAAAAATGATCTAAAATAGATACCGTGTATGTAAAATAATAAATACTATTAATAGAATAAACGTGGACAAAAGTAACTAATGTCTGCTTTTTTCTATCCTTGCCTTTTAAATGTAAAGATGAAGTTTATACTTTACTTCTGTAATTAAAAAAATTATACACCAGAATACAAACACACCTATTTCTTGACTTAACAGATTAATACTTAAAAATAACTTAAACTCTATCTGCATTTAGAGAAACTCCTGCCTGGACCCATAAAAAAATCCATTTTCTTACTCCCACAGGACCAGTTTTATCTCTTATTATATTTCCTCTGGATTTATACTCATATTTTCAGAAAACATTTTTTCCTCTCTTTTTATCTTTTGTTTCTTTAAGCAAGGAAAATGGGAACTACAATGATTACATGTTTCTATTTGGCAGATAAAAAGAAACATAGTTTTGATGAGAATGTTTTTGCTCCTAGTGAAATAGAAAGAATAAATCTGAAAGTTAAAAAATCATGGTCTATTTTATAAGAAACAGGAACAAAAATGGGGCAATGTCAACAGCAAACAACCACCACATGTCTAGCCTTCAGATAAATATATCACTAGTCTGTATGCACTGTTGACTTACTACTTTAAAATCTATGCTTCTGCAAGGAGTTAAGCAACTGCCGGTATCCAAACACGGCCACTTACACCTGATTTGAGATAAAGGATCCCAGAAGACAGAGGAAACTGAGTGGATAGTATCCTCATGGCAGAAGGTCAGAGAAAAATATGGGACGTTTAGAAACAATTCAGCCTTGAGGACTTAGAAGATGCATCGAGTAAGCGGAGCACGCCTGGAATCTGCATTTAAAGTGGCCTTCTCGTCCTCTGATTGGTTGATGCAGAGATGTGAGCATTCAGGTTAATGAGCTGGGGACACTTTATAGGGACAGTTTAACACAGGGATTCTCAACCTCCCTAATGCTGTTACCCTTTAATGGAGTTATTCATATTGTGGTGACCACCACAATGATTTTCATTGCTACTTCATAACTGTAATTTTACTGCTGTTATGAATCTCAATTCAAGTATCTGGGTTTTCCGATGGTCTTTAGCTACCTCTATGGAAAACCTACAAGGGGGTCACCACCCACAAGTTGAGAAACCCTGTTTTAGAGAATCTGGAGTGTTTGATGCTACTGATTTCCAGCTCAGTTTATTTCTGCTCCATCCTGGTCCTCCCACATGAATACTATTCCTTATGGTAGCCTAAGATAAACAAGCCATAGTTGACTTCTGTCTCTGAGCTGTTGTCCATGGAATCCAATTCATGCAATGTTTCCTAGAAATGAACATTTTCATTTGTCTCTTTCTACCTATTTGTTCATTGTTTTACTTTGATATTTATATTCTTGAATGATTTCCAAATATATATATATATCTTAGGCATAAAATTTTAGTTACATGTGTTGTAATTATTTTATATTTTTATTTCTACATTCCTTAAAATTTATGTTAAAATTAAACATTTTTCTTCCCCTCTTTAACTTTTTTTTTCAAAACAGGGTTTCTCTGTGTAGCTTTAGAGACTGTCATGGAACTCACTCTGTAGACCAGCCTGGCCTTGAACTCACAGAGATCCTCCTGCCTCTGCCTCTCAAGTGCTGGGATTAAAGGCCACCACTGCCTGGCCAATGTTTTTGGTTTTTTTTAAATAAATTTTATTTAAATTAGAAACAATCTTACTTTACATATCAATCCCCATTCCCTCTCCCTCCCATCCTTCCATGTCCCCCCACAGGCTCCCCCCATCCACTCCCCAGGGAGGGTGAGGCCTTGCATGAGAGATCATCAAAATCTTTTGTCATTTGTGGCAAGGCTTAGGCCCTCTCCTGTGTATCTAGACTAAGAGAGTATCCCTCCATGGGGAATGTACTCCTGAAGTCCATTTGTTCTGTGCCAGAGCGCCACAGACTGCTCAGGTCTCCTAACTGACACCCACTTTCAGGGGGTCTGGGTCGGTCCTATGCTGGCTTCCCAGCTATCAGTCTGGGATCCATGAGCTCCCACTTGCTCAGGTCAGCTGTTTCTGTGGATTTCCCTAGCCTGGTCTTGATCCCTTTGCTCATCATTCCTCCCTCTACAACCGGATTCAAGGAGTTCAACTCAGCGTCTGCATCTGCTTCCATCAGCTCCTGGATGAAGGCTCTAGGATATCATTTGAAGTAGTCATTAGTGTTATTGTAGGGGAAGGGCATTTAAGGCAGTGAAAGGTTCAGGTATTATACTGGCCTGCCCTGTTACCTGGCTCCCCGCCCCTCACTCTGCACAGCTTGTGCTGTATCCAGCCGGTCCCGGTTCTGCGCTTGAGCTCGTGTTTCACCTTTCGTCCCTTCTAAATTCTAATTTCTAATCTTAAGCAAAACAACAACATTATGGTGTCCTCTCACTTTCTCGCTGCTATAATAAACTATGGTTAATGTGCTCTCCATGGCTTGTGCTCCGTCCATCGTGCCGGGTGGTTCCGTGTTCAAGCTCGTGTTTCTCCTTCTAACGTCTAGTTTCTAGTCTTAAGCAAAATAACAACATTTATGGTGCCAAAACCCGGGATAGGCTCTCTCCGTGACCTCTCTTGCCGCCGGCAGGGAGGCACTCAGGAACTCACGGGGATCCCAGAATCCCAGCCGACAACCCATTCATCTACTCCGCTATGACCCGGTAAGACATGCTTCCTCCGGTTTGGTCGGTGAATCCGTGAGTTTTGGCTATAAGCCTTCGGCAGATTCGCCTTTCAGACTTCTGTGTCCTCTGCACTATTCCGGCTTTTTTCTGCCCTTAGCCTCATTCTCAGGCTGACGAGTTCTGAGATGCTACTGAGCCATCTTCAGCCTCACCCACGGGAAATACACTTCAACTTGGGAGTACATTTTGTGGGAGCTTTCTGATCACTGCCAGCGGGCAGGGAAATGAAAGGAGTTACTGTTTTGCTAAGCTTCTACCTCTCTGCTGACCTACTGTGTTTCTTCTCCATGCAGATGCCACGGGCTCACAGTGAGCTGGCCTGGGTTAGCGTCTGCTCGGAATGCAGCTTCTACCCCTCTGCTGTTCTTGTACCGTGTTTCTTCTCCATACAGATGCCAGCCGCTAGCAATGGCATGCCTGGGTTAGCGTCTGCTCGGAATGCATACTCTAAGAGTTTTTCGTTTTTTCCCCCACGATGGATGTTAGAGGTTTTCGGGTTTTGTACTGCTCAGACCCACGAGGGGTCTCTCGGGTTTAGTACCCTGGTACTGGCCGCTCATTCATTTCTCGGACATATGGTGGTCACACATCTTTCTGCCTCACTCATGGAGAAAAAAAGGCAGGCAGATGGGAATGTGCTTATGGAGGTTGCCGTCTTGGCCATGTGGCCTAACCTGAGCTACATTTTAAAAAAAGTTCTTTGCTGCTTGATTTTCTTTCTGGGAAAATGGCAAGAATGAAGACAGCTTCTAGGAGAGCAAGCAAGATAACCTTGAATACATCAATTACATGTAGACAAGTCCAATAAGTGGCATAATAGCAAGAGTTATGAATAAGAATGGCTTGGGATCAAAGCCATTAAAACATTCAATATCCCCCCAAACACTTTGTTTTTTGCTGTTCTTTTAATTGTCCTGGTGTTTGTAACATTTTATTTATTTATTTATTTATTTCATGTATGTGAAAGTTTTGTGTGCATATATGTCTATGCACCCATGTTCATGCCTGGTGTCTGAGGAGGTCAGAAGGAGGCATCGAATCCCTTGGGACTGGAGTTGCAGACTGTTGTGAGCCACCATGTGGGTGCTGAAAATTGAATCCAGGTCCTCTGGAAAAGCAGCCAATGGTTTTTAGCTGCTGAGCCAAGGCTCCAGTCCCCTCAAAAATAAATTTTAATGTAGTTATATGTTTCACAAAAGAGAATGATTCGTAAAGTGTTGTTATACACTGCAATCAAATTTTTGAAATCTGGAGTGTTGCTAGACAAAGCCTGCACCCATGGGTATGCATGTGTGAATGCTAAGTGGCATGGTAAAATAGTTATTATTCTGCAATATTGTAGACTAGAAGTCACAGCCCGAATCACTGCTTGGGAGATCTGATTTAATGTAGGGATTGTTGACAGTTCTTTTAATTGTAAGAACTAATGAGTTTTGCATGCTCTGAGCTAGAGCTGGCAGAATGAGTGTAATTTTCATTCTTCAACAGAAAAGTGAGGATGGCAGGACAGGAAAGCATCTATACCCAGTTAATCTGGCTTCGCTGCCCACTACAGAAAGCTTTTCTGCAGTGCCACAGTAGGTTGTCATCTGGTTCAACTTCATTAGATACTAATGGATCACGTGATGAACATTCCCCCCAAAGACAGTAAACATTCTAAGGCTAATGAGAAGTGCAGTGATTGTGCACAGTTTGGGGTACTGCAGGTCCAGAGCCTGGTTACAGTTTAGGGATATCTTTAGCCCCTTTAGTAGCTATTCCTTGCCCACTTTTGTCTTTTACCTAATGTGCCTGCAATTACTATGTGAAACCTTTTGGGGTACATTAACCTAAGAGGTCACTGGATTACATCAACCCAGGAGACGGGAATGTTCACAAACAGCATCGGAGCCCCCGAGCAGAGATGCCTTGCTTTTCAGTAACCCACTGAAGTTTCTACCAATACATTCAAAAAGTTGTGATTTTTAAACTTGGTTTTATTACTATAAAACCTTCACGAAGCCATGACCACACAGAAACATGAAATTTGGGAAGCCTGATTCTATATTCCTGGGCCATGGTCACTAATATTTGGCTGCAGAATAAATGATCTCTTATTGCCTTTGAAGAACAGTGTTTTTTTCTTAATCCAACAGTGTTTATGGGGTGCTGTCATACATCCTCTTGTGTATTCTCTATCATTTCTATATTTCTTATTATATATACAAGATGTCAAGATGTAAATACTATGAAAATTCTTTTTGTATGGTATTGACTAGGGGATAATGTACAACAGCTTGAACACATTCAGCACAGATGCAACCACTATGTCCCAACTTACACAATCTATGAGCCTACCATTATTGGCAGGCTGCCTTGTGGGTACATCAGTAGACCCACCCTCCCAGTTGCCTCTCATGGGCAGGCAAGACAAAAATCAAACACTAGTATATTTTATCACATTTGAAGATTAGCTGAGAGTAAGAAGTGTTTTAATCTGCAGTTAATAGTTTATAAGACTAATGACTGACTCTATATCTACTTGAACTCATTCCCACCTGACCAGCCAACCACTAACCATGGTACTGGAACCTCAGATTTTGAGCAGAACATTTGCCTGAAAGGAAAGAATGTTATGACAATTCTGTTCCAGGGAGGGGCAAGGAATGTCCATGACCAGAGATACTTCATTCTGAGGGGGAAAAAAACCAAGGCAACGCTAGAGTCTTCCTCTGTCTTATTCAGATACCTGCAGGTTAGTCATTTACCAAGTACATGGACTATGTTGGGGAAAAGGCTAGAGTTTTAGTGCTTTGAGGAGTATGGAATTGGGGAAATAGTAACGCCTAACAAGGGAATAAGTTGCATAGTAGCTGAGAAATGTACGGTACCGTTTTTCTGCTTCTGAATACAAATGTGTTGGTTTGTTTGTCTAGTCTGTAAATGGGAGTAGGAATGGCAATGGGTATTGGCTACCCCCTGAAGTGAAAGGGCTGGAAAGAGGGACAGGAACATACACTCAGCACAGGAGGGACTGGAGCTGGTTGCACTGACAGGTTTCTCTCTTCAGAGGCTCCGTCTGGCCACAGACCTTGGAGACGGAAGGTAAATAGACTGATAAGAGAACACCTGTCACTTCTATGCCATCTCTCAAGAGAGACACTAGTCTTCCCTGTGTCTCCTGATCCTCACTTTTCCACTGTGCCCCTGCCTTTAAAAATAAAAGACCTTCAACCTAAACATAAAAGCCAGAGCATAAAACTTCAACGAGAAGACACAAGAGTGAATCTTTTCTTTCCAGCTAGGCAGCAGTTTCTTATATACAACACTAAAATCACGAGCACCAACAAAAAGAGAAAAGTTGGACTACATTAAAATAATAATAATAATATTAGTAAAAACCTCTTGTGATTAGAGAGATAGTATCAAGGATAAATAGAAAGCTGGGCATGGTGGCAGACACATGTAATTCCAGTACTTGGGAAGAAGAGGCTAGAAGACAGGAAATTTAAGGCTAGTTTGGGCTGCCAGGACATCAGAGGGATAGCTTTTCTTCATAAGTAAAGAAAAAACATTCACAGGTTATCAACAAAAGGTGGCGAGTTGAATTAAAAACAGTTATTTGAATACCCATTTCTCCAAAGGACAGGCTTGCACGAGCTGCAAACAAGTGCATGAAGTCTTCATTATCACTTGTCATTAGAGAAATTTAAATCAAACTCACAGTGAGACCCCATGCTCGCATGGGGCTATTGTATCTCAAACAAGCAAAAGCAAAAACAAAAATCATGGTAAGCACAAACTTTGAGGGAAAATGTCAAAAATTAGAATCTTCATGAGTTACGGGTGCGACTGTAAAATGATGCAGGAACTTTGGAAATGAGTTTGCTATTGCTAAGGATGTTGACAGCATTGCTGTCCGATTCAGGAGTCTCTTGCCTAGCTATAGACACTCTAGAAAAAAACTGAAAATAGGCCACACAGAAAAATGTACATATGAGTTCATGGCAGCATTGTTTGACATGTTTTCCTATAAGGTTTCGATCTTATTGTTATCAGATATGTATGCTACAAAAACCATACTTAGAGTTTGAAGTTTGGTGTTTTCCTGGGCTAGCAATGTACTCAGTGCAATGTGCTCTGGCAACGCTGAGCAGATGGGAACCTGCAGCTCCCAGTCAAACAAGAAAGTGGGAAGAGAAATGACTTATAGTCTGTAATGACCAGTGGGGTTCTGGGATGTTGTGTTTTATGGTTTCTATTCTGTAATGTCCACAAAATGCCCCGTTTGTGTATACTTTATTACAACATAGTCTTTGTATTATATGGTTTGGTCTTAGTGTTCTGAATATGTTTAATGTGGATTAGGCTAAGGCATGCTGTTGGGTGGGTATGAGGGTTAATACTGATGTATCACCCATTAGGGGCTACCTAGATTAGACTAGCCTCTTGGTCATGCCTTCCAAGGATTATCTAGATTAGTCTAGCCTCTGAATATGCCTGGGGGGGGGAGGTTATCTAGATTAGTCTAGCCTCTGGTCATACCTTTCAGGGATTATGTAGATTAGACTAGCCTCTGCCCATGCCTGAAAGAGATGATGTAGACTAGGTTAATTCAGGTGAGAACTTTTTGGGCTAGGGTCATGTACTAGATAGAAAGGAGAGAGTTGGCAGTGAATAAGAGTTCATTGCTCTCCTTCCTAAGTATTGACACCACTTGGTCCTTTCCCTAAACTCTTACTGCCAGCACTTCCCTCCTGATGGACTGTACTCTCAAACTGTGAGCTAAAATAAACCATTTCTCACTTACACTGGTGTTGTTAGGGTATGTTATCATAGCAACAGGGAAAGTAAACAGAGATAGCAGGTTAGATATGGTAAATGCACTCTTAATTTATACTAACAGTTCTCAGTGGGACAATGAGACACCCAGGGGCTTCTCTAATTCATCAACAACCCACATGTCCATCGTTGAAGTAGAACAAAATACAGGACAGTGACCAAATGCAATGGTATTACTCAGCCATGAAAAGTAATGAGGCGCCGGGTGGTGGTGGCACACGCCTTTAATCCCAGCACTCGGGAGGCAGAGGCAGGCGGATCTCTGTGAGTTCGAGGCCAGGTTGGACCGACAGCCTCCAAAACAATACAGAGAAACCCTGTCTCGTAAAAACCAAAAAAAAAAAGAAAAGAAAAGTAATGAGGCACTGATGAACATTTGGTAGAGATTAATTAATTAATTATATACATACATACTGAAAAAAAGACACAGCTATCCTCGGTAGTCACATGAGAGAAGGAATATGACCGAATATTATTACCAATAGAATCCATTGGTCTGTGAGTAATTTACATATGGCAGACAAGGTTACAGGGATGAGTGAATTTCTCCTAGGAAGGTGAGGGAGAAGACTATCCCTGTCTATCTGCTCTGCAATTAAACTGGCTCTTACAGAGGCCGCTGGACACCAGATCAATGCTATTATTGGGTGTTTCTTTGCACTGGAGCACACATAATTAAAGTGTTCTGGTGGTGATGCAACCACCATTATTGTATTTTAAATCATTACAATGGTGTTTTGATTTCTCAGGGTTCTGGTTTTAGCAGAGTAATAGTCTAAGCTCAATTTTGTGACTATCTTCCAAAACTATTTCCTAACATAAAAAAAACATATTTCCATGTTGTAAGCATTATGCCAACTCCTTTCCAGAGGGTGTTAGTGTTAAATTCTCTCAACAACTCTAAAAGGTATACACAACCAACATTCTAACTTTATAAAGGAAAGAGAAAGCCTCCCGGGGTCCAGTGCCCTCTGTGATGCCAGCCCTCTGGCCGTGGCCTCAGGGTGAGGCCGTGGCAAACGAAGGGTGTGAAATGGCTTCTTTCCCACTAAGCCAATGTGCCTGGCAGCCATCTCCATCAGGACTTAAATCAGCTGCCGCGAGCCATGCAGAGAGCTTCACCCTGCTCTCACAGCCTCCATTCCATGCCTCCTCACAGAGGTCAGTTTCTTCCAACTGTGCCTACCTTTACAACAGGGGAAAGCTCTCATCAGGTAACCAGGCAGCCTCAGACTGTGCTTCTCATACTTTAGCTTCCCTAGTGAGGGAATGATGAAATATTGTCTTTTAAAATGTACATATCGAGTTATTGCTTCTGTGTGCGCCTGGGGGGAGCATGTGTCTCGGTACGCACATATGGAGGTCAGAGGAAAGCTTGTGGCGGTCAGTTCTCTCAGTCTGCCCTATGGGTTCAGAGAATCAAACCCAGGTCAGGGGCTTGGTAGCACTTTTACCTTCTGAGCACACTGCCAGCTCTTCTGCTGTTTTTAGTTATCCATTTTTCATGGAATTTAATCACAATTCCCTCCTCCATCTCTTCCCTACTTCTCCTCCCATCCAATTTCATGTTTTCTTTCTCTCTCTCTTTAGAAAACAGACAAACAAATCTGAATTTTAAAAAAGAAAGGAAAGGCCTCCAAAACACATACACATACACCCAAACTGATATAAACACAAAATCAGATACCATGATACACAAGCAAAAGGCCAGCTAGATTTTTTTTAAAAATGCTCAAACAAAGCAATATGTGACAAATAAAAAAATCTACAAAAACAATATTGAGTCCATTTGTTGCCATCTTCTCCTGGACCTGTGGCCTCCCTTAAGTGTAGTTTATACACTCAGTGAGACTTCATTGGAGGTGGCTTCCGGTTAGGGGAAGAAGATGGTATCTACTTCCCCCCCTCAGCTCTGGGTCTCTGTCCCTGTCTGGCTTGGTCTTGGGCAGCTCTGTGCATGAGTTAGACCGTGTATACATCAGTCCTGCTGTATCTAGAAGATGGTTTCCTTGGTGTCCCCCACCCCCTACCATCACCCTCCTCTTCCATAGTGTCCCGAGGGGAGGACTGTTTCAAGGTCTCTCACTCTGCACATTGTCCAGCTGTGGGTCTCTGTATTAGTGTCCACAGACTGCAAGAGGAAGCTTCTCTAGCGATGCCTGGGTGAGACACTGACCTAATGTATATTGGCTGTATACAATGATGAGCTTCAAAAGGACACACTCACTGAAATGCAGGATATACAACGACACTTTCAAACCCTGTATCTGGCTTCTGCTTTCTCCTCTGACCTCCCACTACTCCCCTAACTTTTCCCGAACATTCTCCCTTTTGCTTCCGTATTATCTATATAATTGTATATAAAAGTTAGGATATAGCTGGGCGGTGGTGGCGCACGCCTTTAATCGCAGCACTCAGGAGGCAGAGGCAGGGGATCTCTGTGAGTTCGAGGCCAGCCTGGTCTACAGAGCGAGTTCCAGGACAGCCTCCAAAACAATACAGAGAAACCCTGTCTCGAAAACAACAACAACAACAACAGCAAAAGGTTAGGATATAATATGAGAGAAAACGGATGGTACTTGCCTTGATGTAACGATCTTGAGTTGTTCCATCCATTTTCTTGGAAAGGACATAGTTTCATTCTTTGGGGCTTAATGAGTCTCCACTATGGACATATAATATGCTTTCTCATCCTTCCTGTCACTCGGTTATTGTGAGCAGCGCCACAATAAACACATGCAAGCAGGTCTGTGGCGTGCCAACATACGCTCTTTCAGACACTCCCCAGGACTGTCACAGTCAGTCACAGTTGCATATGGCAACTCTAGTTTTAGCTTTCTTTAGAAATCTCTATACTTACGTCAATAGCAGCTGAGTTGATTTTTGTTGCCATCAGCTGTCTCTAATGGTTTCCTTTGCCCATATCCTTATCATCGTCTGCTGTTATTTTTTCGTATTTTTTAAAGATTTATTTATGTATTATGTATGCATGGATGCCTGCATGCCAGAAGGGGGCACCCAATCTCATTATCATTACAGATTTACAGATGGTTGTGAGCCACCAAGTGGTTGCCGGGAATCGAACCTCTGGAAGAGCAGCCAGTGCTCTTAACCACTGAACCACCTCTCCAGCCCTGCTATTTGTTTTCTTATTGATGGCCTTTCCGCTGGCATGGGATGGCATCTTCGTGTAGTTTGAAATTGCATTTCCCTGATGGCTAAGGATGGTAGGCAAGTTTTCATATACCTGTCTGTTATTGCTGCTTCATCTTTTGGCGGTTGTCTATCCGTCAGCCTGTTTCTTGGTAGGGGGTTGTATTTGACTGTTTTAGTTCTTGGTAAAATCTGGGTCCTAATCTACTAGATGTATGGTTGGCAGGCTCTTCCTGTCCTGCCTCTGTCTCTTCAGCTCTGCTGGCTGTGGTCATTACTGCATAGAGATGGCTTTTGTTTGTTGCCAATTTCATGCAACCCCATTGGTCAGTTCTTGTTATCCTTCCCTGTGACATTGGAGTCCTTTTCAGGCAGTCCTTGTCTGTGTTCATATCTTGAGGCATCTTACCTTGCCTTTCCTCTGGCAGTGCCAGTCTCCTATCTTGGAAATCTCTTATTTTGAGTTGGTTTTTATGTAGCACGAGAGAGGGGGACCTGGTTCTATTCCTCTACCATTTGGATGTCTGGTTTTCCTAGCACTGTTGAAGAGGTTGCCTCTTCTGCAGCGTGTGGTTTTGGTCCCTTTGTTGAAAATCTGGTGAATGTATGTATGGAGTATTGACTCTGTACTCCCTTAATGTGCCTGCTGTTTTTGTTACCGTGACTCTCTGTGTAATTTGAAATCGGATACTATGATGCACCTTGCCTTGCTCTTCTTGCTCAATTGCTTATTTACTGTGTGGGGCCTTTTGTACTTCCATGTGAATTTTAGTCTTTTTTTCGTTGTTCTGTGAAGAACGTCTTTGGAATTTTGATGGGGATTCCTACTTTGCTGACGCATAAATATAGAAAGTCTTTCAATCTTCTAATATTTATTCCATTTTTCCCTACTGTTTTAAAGTTCTCATTATAGAGCTTTTTGCCTCCATGGTTAGGTTTATTTCTAAGTATTTTTGAAGCAGCTATGAATGGATTGCTTTCCTGATTTTCTTTCTTTCCTTTGGCATTTGGAAAGTGTGGATGCTGTATGCTGTTTCTGTATCCTATTACATTTCTGGGCTTCTTATCAGTTCTTAGAGTTTTTGTGTGGAGTATTAAAGCCTCTTTTTTTCTAGGCTGATCTCATCTACAAATAGGGGTAAGACGACTCCTTTTACTATTTGAATTTCTTTTTTTAAGCCTATTGCATTGGCAATGAATTATTTTTGCTTGTTTCTTCCACTGCTCTAATGAATATGAGTGGAGAAAGTAGATGCCCTGGCCTTGCCCAGGGTTACAGGGAACGGTCTCAGATTTTCCCTACCGGGTGAGATGTGGCTATATGCTGGCTGTATATAGCCTTTACTACGTTGAGATGCATTCCTTTTGTTCTCAGTTTTTTGGGGGGCTTTTATTATGATGAAGGTGGGTTAGAGTTGTCAAAGGTGTTTATTCCTGCATCTTTGAGACAGTTGTGTGATTTCTGTACTTGCCAATCTGTGTTCTGACTGACATCTATTGGTTTGTGTACGCTGAACCACCCTTGCATCATTGAACTAAAGACAAGTTGACCATTATAAGTTATCATTGCTATGTGTTACTGAATTGGGGTTTCTAGGCATTTTATTGAGAATTTTCTCATCCACATTCTTCGGGGAGATTGATCTATCATTCTACCCACTGCCCCCACAATTCCTTCTCTGTTTTTGGTATCAGTGAAAGACTGAATTTGTACAATGAATTTGCTATTTTCCTTTCCATTCCTGTTTTATTCCATTTCTAGTTTGAGACGCTCTCGTGCTGCTGCTTCTGTAAGGATAAAGGTAGAAATCATTCAGGTGCATGCTGCTCTTCATTTGGGAGACGGTTTATTAGAGTTTTACTCTTTTTGATTGCTAAACGTCTGTCTGTATTATTTACATTCTCTTGATTTAGTAGGTCCAATGTGTCTAGAAATGCAGATTTTCCAATTTATTGCTAATTTACCATTTTCATAATTTTGATTCTGCTGGCCAATGAGAGGTAAGATATTTGCATATTATAGTGTCTTTTTCAGTATTTTATTTATTCATTTTTTGTTTTGTTTTTTTGAGACATGGTTTTTCTGTGGCTCTGGACCCTGTTCTGGAACTGGCTCTGAAGACTGGGCTGGTCTCAAATTCGCAGAGATCCACCTACCTCTGCCTCCCGAGTGCTGGAATTAAAAGCGTGCCCCACCAACACCCGGCCCTTTTTCAGTATTTTAAAGTTTTCACAGTGTGTCCAATTAACCTCTGAGTTTCATTGGTAATGTTTCCTTTTTGATCTCTAATTCTATTAGTTTGGGTTCTTTCCTTCTTTCCCTTTGTGTCTTTCAGTCTCTTTCCTTCCTCTCTCTAGCCAGCTGGCCATCTCCATGTCACTGATTCTTTATATGCTTTTTGTTTCTATTTTCTTCTGCTCTTGTATTATTTTTTCATTTTTAATTTGAGGTTTGGTGTGTTCCGTTTTTTAATATGTGTGTGCACATCATCAAGTTATTTATTGATAATCTCTGGTTTTTGTGTAGTTGATTTTAGACATAAATTTCCTTCTTGTTATTTTTTTGTATCCCACAGATACAGGTACACTGTGTTCTCATTTTAATTTGATTCTAGGAATTTGTCATTGCTACCCTGATTTATTCGATGAGCCATTCACCGTTTGCTATTATATTGGTTGATTTCCATGTCCATTT
The DNA here is from genome assembly GCF_017639785.1 of Mesocricetus auratus. Lineage (NCBI taxonomy): Eukaryota > Metazoa > Chordata > Mammalia > Rodentia > Cricetidae > Mesocricetus > Mesocricetus auratus. The sequence continues at coordinate 58,740,489 of NW_024429266.1, forward strand.
ATTTTCTGTATTTCTCATGCTATTGAGATTTAACTTTTTTTTGTACTGTGATAAGATGGCATATTAGAAATCATTTGTTTTCTTGAACATGTTAAACTTTATTTTCTGACCTAAAGCATGTTCTATGTTAGAAAATATTTTATGGGCTGCTGAGAATAATGTATATCCTCTGGCTGGTAGTGGAATATTTTGTAGATGCCTGTTAAATCCCTGTTATCTACAATGCCATTTAACTCTGATGTTTCTTCGCAGTTCATTGTGTAGATACCTATTAGGGAGAATAGTATTAAACCACCCACTAGCATTATGTGAGGCTTAACCTTGCTTGTATATTAGGTAGTTCTTGTTTTATTAAACTGGATGTGTCAATGCTCGGTGTACACATGTTTTAAATAAGCTTCCCTGTCACTTCTCTCTCTTTATTTTGTAAACACATGCCATCATGATCTTAGGAAAGTGCAGTAATTGTGTCACTCATAAACAACAGAAACGTTTGTCCATTCACTGAGGCTAAACTGCTAATCTTGGTACTGATAACCCAGTCTACTTTGTCTCTCTCTATCTTTAACTAACACCTTCCTATTAAAATTCTTACCTTCTAACTAAAAAGATGACTACAGTGTCCAAGAGATGACCCTTATTTCTCACTGCTATGCCTATACTTGATTTTCATTTTTAATATAAAGTATTCAGTACCTACCACTTTGTCTTTGAGAGCAATACTTACCACACATAGGAAGTCACTCCCGGAAGCCCCATTTTTATCTCCCCACTTAGAATTAGCTGATCTTCTGAGTAAGTTCCTGGAGTATTATGCCCAATAGAAGCTGCTGTGTGTTGTAAATATTTGTATTTAGTGTGTTTTCTTATACACTCAGTTATAATCCCTTCGAAGATAGTTCCTATATTATTATTTTGAGTTTTCCTGGTAGAAACATATTGAAACATGTAGAAACATCAGATCATGTACTCTCCAAGAACTTCACATGCGCTCACCAAGAGCTCCGTCCTCCACAGAAAAGAGATAATGACAGCCTGGTCCTATCTTGAGCTGTGGAAAACCTCTCACTCAACTCTGTTCCAAATGACCCTGGCCACCATTCTGATGGCTCCTGTTCTTGGTAAGTAATGGGGGGGTGATAAGCCAGATGTCACCACACCATGAGTCCGTCACATACCTGCCTCAAGCAATATCTAGTGGATATCCATTTTCTTTTTTTACATTGTACGGTACATTACATGTCCTGGCACTCAGGAATATTTGCTATACTCCCGACAAAAGAGTTTCATAGGTGCTTTTGATATTTTTTCGATCTACAAATAATCTAAATTCAAAGCAACTATGACCAGAAATAAATATATGTTAATCTAACAGTGTGACCATGAAAATACCCCATTTTTAAGTGGATATTTATGTAGAATAGATACAGATAATTCCACTGGGCCATGTGAAAGGTATTTACTATTTTATTTAATAATTCTTACTATGGGAGTAGGCTTAAGGTTTTTTTCCTCCTCAGGGCTGGAGAGATGGCTCAGTGGTTAAGAGTACTGGCTTCTTCCAGTGGTCTTGAGTTCAATTCCCAGAAGCCACAAGGTGGCTCACAACCATCTATAATGAGATCTGGTGCCCTCTTCTGGTCTGCAGGCATACATGCAGACAGAACCCTGTATACATAATAAACACATTTATATATAAGAAAGGATTTTTCTCCAAAGGTTTAATGTAGTCTCCACATTTTTATAATTCTTAGAAGCATTTTTAAAGCAGACAATTCATACAAATTCAAAAGCTCCAAGAGAGCATAAATGAACACTTCCTCCCATCCTTGTTTTCTGAGATAGCTGATCTTGCATATTGAAATATGTTTATGTAAAGTCAGGAAGACATTATTTGGCATGACATAGATGACTATATTTTGAGCAGGTAGATGTACACAATGAGAAAATAAATGAAGATGACCTGTTTTACTGCACAGGAAAGAGTGGGAAATTTCTATGCCTTTTGCAAAATCATCGTTACTATTGTCAGAAAGCACATGTCAGTGATCATCTATTGTGGTCATTGAGATTTGGGGTAGTGAGGGTCATGATGAAAAAGAAACACAGTCCTCCTTTCTTTGTAAACGTTACTGCTCAAATGCTGAGTTTCTGTCTCTCAAGATACAGCCTGTGGTGTTCCTTGTAATTTGATGCACAGGTGATTGCGGCCCTCCGCCCAGTTTACCGTTTGCTTCTCCAATCAACCAGTTGTATGAGACAACCTTCGCTACTGGAACTGTTCTGAAATACAACTGCCATCACGGCTTCAAGAAAGTCAATTCGAGCCATCTTACTTGTGATGAAAATGGCTCGTGGATCTATAGTATCTTTTGTGCCAGTGAGTATCAACCTGCATTCTCAGCTGTACTTTCCTCTTCTCAGAAACTGCTCATAGAAATGTAATAACTTCCTCAAGTCTAAAGAAAACGTTTGAACGAAATGGTATTAAAAGTTAACATTGCCTGGGGCTGGAGAAATGGCACAGCAGTTGAAGGGACTGGGCTTGGATTCTAGCACCCTTGTAACAAGCCTGGCGTCTGGTTAATGGCTGAGACTCAAGATCCTAGGACTCTGATGCCTTCTCTGAGCCTCCACCTGCATTGTTGTGTGTACTTGGCACACATATGCTCACACACACGCTCACACACACATACACGCGCACACACACATACGCTCACATACACTGGCTGAAATGATTGAAATAAATACTTTTAAAGATTAACATTAACTATGTTATTTGGAAAAAGGAAGTTGGGAGTGTACCATATCCTATTTTTAAAACACTGAGGATTTAAAAAGCTATTTTCTTCTGTCTGTGAACAAGGCTAAGCATTTTAAGTATGGATTCAGGTATAAGCCCACCAATGTGTTAAATTTTAGAGTACATTGTGGTTTACTTAATCAAATGAAACCGAGTATAGTTTTTTCTCTTTTTAAAGTGTTTCATAAAAGTTGGCAGTGTATTTATTTTTGTTTTTCCTCAAAATAACAATCCAATGAGTCAGGAAAAGAAATCAGCACTAGAATATACCATCAGCACTATCTGTAAACAGTTGAATTGATTTAAGTGGCCATTTACATTTATCTTATTAAGTTTTGTACATGGATACACTGTATCTTGATCACATCCACCCAAGTCTCTCCCTAGAGCTCCCTCCCCCCTCCAGCAGCTTTCTCTCTCAGCTTCATGTCATTTTTTCTTTTGCATAAACTACGGAGTCCAATTGTCTGTATGTGTGTGAGCTGTGGACTGGTGGTTGAGAACTTACCAATGAGTACCACCTAAAGGAAAAGGATTCTCCTTTCCTCAGTAGCCATCAATAGCCTCAGCCTGGGTAGAGCATAGAGAAGCCCTCCCCAACTCCATCCTGGAACTTTTTAATTGGCTCCGTCTTGTGCAGGTAGCCACAGCCGCTATTTCATGTGAGCAGCAGCTGTCACATCCAGAGGACGGCACCTCTCAGCTCTCTTCTCTGTCCTCGGCTCTGCCATGCTTTTTGCCGGTTCTTTCCTAATGTCTCTAAGCCTTAAAGGGTGCGGTTGTGGGTTGCTGTGAATGACTCACCTGTCACCGAGCACTCACATTGACTTACTATCAGCACTTTCAACAGTTAGGAGTCTCTGTACTAACCACTACCCTCTGCTTCTATGACCAAGGCTGAGGGTAGTCCAGGTTTATGGGTATAAACATAAATATTTTGAAAGCCATTTGACAACATGACCATTTCACCAAAGAACAATAGTAGGTTTTATTCTAGGGCCTATAACCCCCCTATATCCCCAGTCATGGACCTTTGACCAAGTTTACAGCACCAGGAATGAATTTTCTTCTGGGGAGCAGGTCTCAGATCCACTTTATCCAGGCTACACCACAACAGTCAGGCTGTTATTGTAACAATGGGCAAATCTTGCCTACTGCAAAGGCTAGTACTGCAACATGCAGGGTCCAGTGCTGAGTAAGACCATCAATGTCTTTTCTCTCCCAGTAACCTGTATAGCACATTCTAGCATCAGGAAAGCTAGCTAGCAGGGAGGAAGTTTACTATTTTTGTTTGTTTGTTTTAGATTGATTTCTTTTATGTCCTGTAGCCAATGAATGTGGTATCTTCTGCAATAGGGTTCTATCTACTGTGGTTTTGGTGGGAAACCAAGAGCAATGACAATAGCCTATATTGTTTGGGTGCCTCTGGGGATTTTCTGACCAATAACTCCCAGGAAGGTTCACTGAGCCTGGCTTTGAGATGTTCACTTAGTAACCCGTCTGTTCCCGGAGCAGCACTCTCCCTCCACCCACTTGGGGTAATTCTGTTTAAGCTCCTTTTAAATTTATGTTTGCTATAAACTAGTGGGGTTTTGTAAGTCTTCTCCCTTATCCTCCTTCCCCCCACCCACTTGTCACCATTCCCACTTAAACCTTTGGCTCCCAGCATACCTGATCTTTCCTAGCACATGTGTTACACTATTTCCTTTTAGTATATCTTTTTACTCGGGTTGCAAGATCATAGTTTACCATATAACTTTGCCATGTACACTTCATTTTGGTTAACCCTCCCCCCTCCCCTCCCCACTTCTCTCACTCACTAGCTACTTGAACCTTTCTATCCTTATTACTCCTTTCTTTTCTCAACTATATCCTAACATCCTCCATAAATGCATCCCCCAGTGGCTTGTTTCTAGTTTCCTGCTTCCACATGTCCTTAGACTAAAAAACACAGAAGATTTGAAGCTTGCATACGCCTTTTGAGAGAAGACATGCATTGTTTGTTTTGGGTGACTTCAGTCTGCATGATTTTTTCCAGTTCCATTCATTTAACTGCAAGTTTCATGACTTCGTTTTTCTCCACAGCTGATTAATATTCCTTGGTGTATATGGCCCACACTTTCATTATCCTCCAGCAGTTGATGGACATCTAGGTTGATTCTGTTTCCTTGCTACTTACTGCGAATAGAACGACAATGAGTGTGGTTGTGCAGGTATCTCTGCAGTAAGATAGAAAAGGTGTACACCTAGGAGTGGTATAGCTAAGTCACTTCATCATCCTGTTCTAGTTCTATGACAAAATTCAACACTGACTTCCAACACTAAGTACTCCCTTTCCCTTGATTTTATAGCTTGTGAGTGTTTAAAACCACTAACCATCAGCTTAATTTTCCTCCAGAGAGACGATGCAGAAACCCGGGTGAGTTGGTCAATGGGAAAGTAGAAATTACAACGGATCTCTTCTTAGGGTCAACCATAGAATTCAGCTGCGCAAAGGGGTAAGTAAGAATGAATCGAGTTGGAAGCAAGACTTTTCTTTTAATTAATTTTATAAGGAGTTAACAATAAAAACTCTGTAAGTGTCTAGAAAGTTCTTGATTCAACACAGTCCCATTTATCCTTCAAGGGTCTGGCACCACGGACCTACATACTCCCACTAGATTCTAAATGTTTACTCTTCTAGTGAGTACCTGCTTGGGACCACACCTTCAACACCGGAGCCTTTGGTGGATATTCCATAACCATACTATAGCAGATGAATTTTTTTCAGTTTGTATCAGTCCTTATTACAATTTATTCAATACTCTCTGAAAACAGACATCTGTGCATTTCTAATCTCATTGCATACTATTCTCAAATTCACTATTTTCTAGATATGTATATAGATATTTCTAAAGTTTACAGTTCCAACAATGGGATGGTTGTTCTACACCAGTGGTTCTCACCATGGGTTGGGACCTTTTTGGGGTTGAATGACCCTTTCACAGGGATTGTCTAAGGCCACCAGAAAGTACAGATATTTACACTGATTCATAAACATAGCAAATTTAAAGTTATGAAGTATCAAAGACAATAATTTTATGGTTGGGAGCCACCACAACATGAAGAACTGTATTAAAGGTTGCAGCTTTAGAAAGGTTGAGAACCACTGTATCTACATAAAAGACACACTGATATTTTGATAAAGTCTGACAAGTGGCTCTTCATACACTGTTAAAATTTTTATAATGCAAACTAATGTCTGTAATGTATAGTTTTCCTGCCAGCTGCCTGGGTCCCGTTGCCACTTTAGCCCCCAAATAATACACGAGACACTGTATTAATTATGAAGCTGTTGGCCATTTGCTATTGTTTCTCATTGGCTAGTTCTGACTTAATTATTGACCCATACTTACTAATATATATTTTTGTAAGGTCTTATCTTTCCAAGGACACCCTCCTGATGAGGAAGATCACATGGCGACCATCCTTCTTCACTACATTTCCCAGAATCCTCCTCAACTCCTAGTCCCACTTATCTTACTTCCTTATTGCCAACAGTGCTTTATTTACAAATACACAGAAGGATTTCCCCCATCATCTCCTCTTTTCTATCTAAAGAAAAAGAAATGTTTTAGCTTTAACATAGTCAAATTATATATAATAGAACAGTTATGAAGTAAGAACCATAGTTATAGCCAGGCATAGGTGGCGCATGCCTTTAATCCCAGCACTCTGGAGACAGAGGCAGGTGGATCTCTGTGAGTTCAAGGCCAGCCTGGTCTACAGAGTGAGTTCCAGGACAGCCTCCAAACAATACAGAGAAATCCTTTCTCGAAAAACCAAAAAATAAAAAATAAATAAATAAATAAAATAAAGAACCATAGTTACAATATTTAGTCTATTAACATTTAGTAAGATTTAAAGAAAGTATTTTATCATTTATCCTATCTGTGTGAGTTTAAAGTCTTATATGTAGTTATCTGTCTTCAATTTCACCAAAGACCACAAAAGGATAGTATATAAACCCTAAAACTGACGAGGACATCGCGCTACCTGGACAGTCATTCAAAGTTCCTCTGTAACGTTGGGACATCCATCTTCAGTCCATAGGCCACAGTGTGTCTGGCAGACTTCTCAGCAAAGCAGGAAATTTTAAACTGCCTGCCTGCATTGGCAGTTTGTCAGTCATTTTTCTGCATCCTGCAGAATGTCTGGCAGGCTCTTTCATAAAGCAGGAACCCTGTAGGACTGTCCAAGTTCAGCAGTCACTTTCCTGTGGATCCTGCATGTCCAGTTTATACAGCAACAGCCAAACAGTCCAGGCAAGAGCAGTTTCTTGCCCAAATGGGTAATCTTTCCATGTTGAAAGCAAACTCCATAGCGAGTTTCTTCAATGCCCATCTTCCACTCAGACGTAATTGGTGCTGCCAGGAGATATTCTGTCTCACTATCATGAAAAACCCTAAACCATTTAAATGCCATAGATTTGCTGAAGGAGGCAGAGGCAGGAGGATCATGAGTTCGAGGCCAGTCTGGACTGGTGGCTGCCACCAGGCCAGGGAGGGAAGCAGAGGACCGAGAGGATGGTTAATCTTACTTGCTGACACCAGATAATGCGGAAATATTAAGATACACAAAATAGGGATATCCTATGATATTTTATTGAGGAAGAAATCACATGAGAATCCAAGAAAGGAGAGAACCAAAGGTCCACATGCTGCTTTCCAGGCTGAAACCGGAACCCAAAGAGAAAGTGTCTCCTCCCCCTAGCTCTTTTTATTCCCCGTGGTCAGCGCTATGGGTACCTAAGATCTCTCCCTACAAATGTCTATTTCTCAAAGTTCCAATCCCTTCTGTCTCTCCCATTTTCCAATGGGATTAGGTGATGTTTTCCCTTTATCCTTAGAATTCTTTTCATACTCTAGATTCCAGTCCTTCACTGAATATGTAAAATGTGAAGTTTCCTTCCAGACTGCAATTTCTTTTTCATCCTCTTCACAAAATCTCTTACAAAGAAAAGAATTTTAATTTTGGTATGATCCAGTTCAGCAGTGTTTCTCCCATGAAACATTGTTTTGGTGTCAGTTAAGAATTCTTTCCCCAGACCTACCTTCCCCAGTAGGTCCTAAGACACAGCTGCCTGTCTCTTGAGCCATACCGAGGACCTTGAACAGTAAACCAGGAGTATTTCCAGCACCACGTGGACAAAAATGTACCACGTTACCCAGGAGGCTGCCACTGCCACCCAGGGCTGGAAACAACTCTGGTCAACCATCTTCTGGGTCCAAAGGAGCACTTGAGCCTCTCCATATGTTTTTTAGTTTTTCCTAAACATTCTATAGATTTAAATTTTATATGTAACTCTATGATGATAACTTTTGGTGGAAGCTGGTTTACAGAGTTACCCTCCTCAAAAGTACTGTATTTCATTATGATATTCTTATGTATATTTGTATCTATACCTTTTCCTAATATGTCTGCAGGACCAATACGATAGAAGAATAGAACTTATTCATGAGAGTTGTCCTGTTATTTCAAGATATACATGCATGGCCCCCTGAATGAAGAAATAAATAAATAAAATGTTTTTTAAAAGTCACATTTATTCTAATAACATAAGATAAAGCCATTTAAGATAATATCTTAGCCTTCAGACATATCTGGGTCTACTTAGAGGCTTTCTATTCAACAATTCCAGTGTGTTTGTATATTCACACAATAAGTTCCTTGCTTTTAATTTTTATTTTATATTTTCATAATTTTTGTTTTAATGCTCATTTCCCCCTACTCTTCTTCATACCTATCCTTCTACTATCAATTATATGCATATGTATGTATATATGTATACATATATATATTTATGCTGAAATCTTGATTCAGAACATAAGAGAAAGCATGGGATATTTGTATTTCTGAGGCTAGCTTATATTGCTTAACATGATGCTCTTCATTCCAATTTAATTTCCTGAAAATGAGACAATTCCAATCATAGGACTGAATAAAATTCAATTTTTTGTATACACACACACACACACAGAGGAGAGAGAGAGAGAGAGAGAGAGAGAGAGAGAGAGAGAGAGAGAGAGAGAGAGAGAGAGACTTCCTCATTAGCATTTGTTGTTGGTTTACTTGATAATAGGTATTCTGACTGGGATGGTGTGGAATCTTAGTGTACTTTAAATTGGTATTTATTTCTCTGATAGCTAGGGATACAGAACATGCTTTCTAATAGCTATTGGCTATTAGTACTTCATGCATTGAAGACTAATTTATTTGCCCATTTGTAGATATGAATCCCCTGTTGGATGTACAATTGCCTGAGAATCTCTCCTATCCTATCTCTTCAGTCAGCTGACTGTATTGTACTGCCATTACTATACAGACACTTTTTAACATCATGCAATCCTATTGGCCAATTTGTGAGATTGTTTTATAAGTCATTAGAGTAATTTTGCAGAAAGTCTTATTGTATTCTTGTATCTTGAAGTGCATTTTACGTGTTTGCTCTAGCAATTCAAGGGTTCTGGTCTTCCATTTCTTGAATTTCATACCGAGTGAGTAGGAATCTACTCTCATTCTTCTACAAATGGGGACACAATTTCCCCAGTACCATTTGTTGAAGAGCTTGCCTTTTCTCCAATACATGATTTTTTTCCACCCCTGACAAACACTGAGCAGCTGAAGCTATGTAGATTTATACGTGTACTACTTCATTCTTTTTTTGTTACCATGGCTCTGAGATTAGATATCAAGACATCCTAGCATTATTTTTTCTGTTTAGGATGGCATTGACTACTTGGTTTTTTGTGTTTCTGTATGAATTTTAGTATTTGTCTATTTCCATGATGAATAGTGTTTTTGATGGGAATCACATTCTACTTTGTCTTAGTTACTGTTCTATTGCTGTGATGAGACACCATGACCAAGGCAACTTAAGAAGAAAGAGTTTATTGAGGGCTTACAGCTTCAAAGGATGAGTCTATGTCCACTGTCAGGAAGTTTGAGAGTGCATGGTATTGGAACAGTAGCTGAAAGCTCATATCAAGGAGCTAACTGAGAATTGCATTCCCCCAGTGACCACCAAATCCAGCAAAGCCACACCTCCTAATCCTTCCCAAAAAATTACCCCAACTGGGAAACAATTATTCAAACATAGAAACCTATGGGTACCATTCTCATCTAAGCTACCATGTACTTGTAAATGACTACTTCATTTTGATACTATTAATTCTGCCAACCCATGAGGATGGAAGGTGTTTATGTTGTTGGTTCATCCTCAATTTCTTCATCATTTTCAAAATTCCTTCTTTACTTCCTTGGGTAAGTTTATTTCTAGGATTAAGAAGAAAACAGATGTTGTGAATGAGATTCCTTTCCTGGAAAATGTATTATTTGTCTATAGGAAACCTCCTGGATTTTATGATTTGATTTTGTCTTCTTCTGCTTCCTGAAAGTCCTGGTTAGGTCTAAGAGTTCTCTAGTTAGAGTTGGGGGTGTCTTTTAGGTAGAAGATCATGTTATCTGCATATAGGGATACTTCTCCAATTTTTTGTTTATATCCCTTTTATTTCCTTGTCTTGAGTTGTTGTTATAGCTCTGACTTTAAGCACTACACTGAATAATAATAGAGAGTGTATTCTTTTGTCTTGCTTTTGATTTTAAAGACATGCTTTCAGGTTTTCTCCCATCTAGAAATCTGTTGACTACAGATCTCTCATATATAGACTTTATTCATTGAAATACGTTCTTTGCATTTTTGGATTCTTTTGAGGCATTTATTATGAAGGATGTCAAGAACATTTTTTGCATCTTTTGAGGCAATCATATGATTTCTGTTCTTAGGTTTCCTTCTGTATTTAATCATATTTACTGATTTGTACATGTTAAACCAACCTTTAAATTCCTGAAATGAAACCAATGTGGTCATGATGTTGAATATTTAATGTGTTCTTTAATTTCATTTGTGAATGTTTTGTTGAGAAAAATTTCATCTGTGTTCAACAAGGGACTTGATCCCTAGATTCTTTTATGTGTCTTTTGCTGGTTTTAGTTTTTTGTTAAGTTTTACTGCATGGTACTTGTCAGTATTCCTTTAGAAGTAATTTACTTGTTCCTTTTTCCATATAACTTTTAAATTGGTTGCTTTCTTTTGACATTTGGAAGAATAAATAAATAGTGATGTTCAGTCTTCATAGTCAAAAGTTAATTATGTCTATTTTCAGGCCTATTTTTTGTGTGTATCTATGTGTTTCGGAATACTTATAAAAGATTCCTTTACATAAAGGGGATAGAATGAATGCAGTATGGAAAGACAAAGGAAGGCTTCAATGCAGTGGGAGGATGGGATAGAATGGGGAGTTTGGGGAGGATACCCAGCACTGAAGACCTTTGAAACCTCCTATTGTAGAAGCTTCCTGAGGAGCATCCACACTGGTTGTCATGGTGGCTGGAGCAGCTTACATCCCTACTGATGTATTAAGGTCTTTTATTCTTTGCATCTTCATCCATGTTAGTTTTATTTCTTTTCTGACTGGGAGCAGCCTGGCCTTCAGCTTGGACAACAGCCTGGGCACTACTGCCCTCATAAACAACTATATGACACCAGGAACTTGATCCTGCATGAAGGAGGAAGGCTCCTCAGGCAAACTTCATGGACCTGTCAGATGGGCATGTGCTTGATGGCCTGCAACCGCCTCTGATGGCTAGTCTCACACAAAAATGAGGACCACCACATTTTTCGTCAAGGTGGCAGAGTGAAGAGGACAAAGGCCTGTGGTCACAGCCCAGGCCATACTGACCAGATCACTGACTGCAAAGGGGCTTCCCACTTCTAGCTCCTCTAGGATACTTGCTTTGTTCTGTCCTGCAGGGAACTCAGTGACCAGGATACCTGGTGAGAACCAGGGTGCTCTTAAAGAAAACATACAGTTCTCTGTAAACACCCTGCCTCACATCTACACCCCCCTCACATCCACACCCCCTCACAAACACACTGCCTCATATACACACACACTCCACTTGCACAATCACTAGAATTGTGTGGAGTCCCTTTGTAGTTACCAGATGATACAGGGGAAGTTGGGGATCCCTCTTGGGGATCTTAATCTCATTAATAAAAGGATTTAATAATGGACACAACTGGAAGCAAAGGGATGGTTTTATTAGAGCTTAAGGGAAAAACACACCAGGGCAGCCAAGCTATAAATCTCAGCAAAACCCAGAGGAGAAGGGTGGAGGAGATGCTGTTTAAGTCTGTGTGGAAGTCAGACACATCAGAGACAAACAGCCACTTGTTGAATAGAGTAGCTTTAGATAAATTGTAAGGAAATCCAAAATATCAAGGAAGCCCAAAATGTTAATGAAGGCATAATTAAAGCACCGATTGGAAGGATAGGAAAGCTACCCTTTCCTGAGTAATTCAGACAAGTGAGCAGGCTTACAAACCAGCATGGTGGTGTTCTGTAAGTGCCTGTGCAAGGGGTGGGAATTGCGGCAAGGAAAAGCAGTATCTCACTAAAGGACTAATTATTCTGCCCACGTCTTTAGCATGCCATAAGATGAGCCCACCTTCCTAGAGGTGGTCCATTGACCAGGTGGTTGACCTGTCCCGTGGTTGGACTCTACCCAGACTACAGATCCCATTTTCTTGACCAGATTTTTTTTCTTCATGGGCCTTTGCTATCGCTCTGGGAGGTAACACTGTGTCATCCACAGCATGGATATGATTCTTGAGATTTTCCAATGCATGGACTGTGGAGACTTTGGGAGCCCATTACACTGGGTGGAAGAAGGGCTTCTGGGTTCATCCAGCAGAGAGTGTTTGTGAAAGCTGGAGGGTGGGTTGGATGAACTTTGGGGTCTTGCAGTCATGGTGGGAAAAATATTTTTTTACTAACTACAAATTATCTTTATGCTTTTATAAAGAAAGATGATAATGATGGGCTTGCCATGGGGCTCCCTGACAGGCTGATATGTTTGCATGAGTTAGTTCCTGAGTCTGGTTTCCAGCACAACAATAAATAAATAATAAAGAAAGTAGGGAAGGAAGAACAAAAGAGAAGTCACAAGATAGATATGGCGAGAGTCTGGAATTTCTGATGCAAGTGTGTGGGTTTTTTTGTATGTGTGACTTTGCTTCTGCCTTTCACTGCAGTGAAATGAAACTGAAGGCATCAAGACCATGTACACATGCATATTAACTATGCTTTGAGGACAAAGTGTGTTATAATGTGTAGGGAAATTTTCAAATGTTTGTTTTGAGAATAAGAGCTACTTCATTTTTGGGTTTTTGTTTGTTTGTTTGTTTTGTTTTTTGAGACAGGGTTTCTCTGTGGCTTTGGAGGCTGTCCTGGAACTAGCTCTTGTAGACCAGGCTTGTCTCAAGCTCACAAAGGTCAACCTGCCTCTGCCTCCCGAGTGCTGGGATTAAAACAATGCGTCACCACCGCCTGGTGAGTTACTTCATTTTTAAGTTTCTAGTAAGTTGTATTTAGTTTAGAAACAATCATAGCCTCAAAACTTGTATGGGTTCTTCTCATTGGTTGCCTTATACAACACTTAGAAAACCTAATAACTTCTCATGAATAGATGGAAGAAGTTTTAGCATGAGAAATTCAACTTGAAGATGGCTCTAATGGTCAATAGAACATCCATTGTTTTATTTTGAAATGATGAATAAAATTGTATTTGTTCAAAACCTGGAGTCCAGTTGCTGTTAGAGTAAACTAAGTAAGATTCCAGGTTAACCTTTGACGTGTCTTTCAGATACCTTCTGATTGGCTCAGCAACTAGTCGGTGTGAGATCCAAGGTAAAGGAGTTGACTGGAGTGATTCTCTCCCAGAATGTGTAAGTAAGTAAAGATTTTTTTCTAACATAATAATATGACATTTACACTGCGTTATATACTAACTGCTTGTGTCTCTGTCGCCTCCAAGACCCTCTACTTGCAATTGACAGAATTTGATTTACTTCCTGATGACTCCTTTCTCTCCCCCTACTCGTCTCAGTTGTCACGTGCGAGGCCCCTCCAGAAATCAGCAACGGGAAGCACAGCGGTAGAGAGGAAGATCTTTACACATATGGCTCCTCAGTCACCTACAGCTGTGACCCTAGCTTCACGCTCCTTGGCAATGCCTCCATTGTCTGCACTGTGGTGAACAAAACAGTAGGTGTTTGGAGTCCAAGCCCTCCTGCCTGTGAAAGTAAGTCCCAGGCATGAATTCTGCTTTCAGTTGTTCTCATTTATTTATAAGAATAAGATGCATGTACTGGGGGTAGTGACAACAGTTAAACACAAACTAATGATTGCAATAATGAAGCAAATTCATTTTTTCAACCATTATGCTACAATCATCAGAATGCTATAGACTATATGATAATAATCTACATTACAATCCTGTGCATTTTGTGGGAAAAAAACCTTCTGCAAATTCTCTCTTACTGCATTGTTACCCCCAGGAAACTTCTTACACAGGCTCATATTTACATGGTAGCCAATCTTCTTAGATGACCCTCAAGCCTCAGTGGCAAAACTTGCACAATCAAACACAGAAGACTGCAGAAGGAGAACAGATAGAAGCCGAGGCTGGAAGTGCTTGGCAGTGTTGGCAAGAGTCAGATGAGAGAATGCCTGGTACAGCTGTACAAACCAGTGTGTGTTCACCCCATATGGGTTCCAAGGGACAGAAGGAAATGTAACTTCACCAACATCCGAACTGGTGGATCCAGATTGAGCTTATGAGGCTTACTTACAGTGCTGACAGAACACTGGCAACAAGTTGTTTATAGAGAGCCAGTGACTCCATAACAGCCATATTGTGACACAGTTCCACCCCATCTTGGATGGTGACCTCATGGGAGCTGATCATGCAGTACTGTTTTCAGGTCCTCATGGAAGCTAAATTATGCAGTGCTGTTTTCTATTGATCCTTCACTTCCTATATACTCTATTATATCTCCAAGAGCATTGCGTCTGGGGAGGAAACCCAAGAACAGCAGATGGCGTCTCCAGTGAGAATCTTGTGACCTTCTCCTTGAGTATGTCAATTGCCCCATCACTACTACCACTGTGCGTTCTGCTCTCGTTGTTATGGCTATCTTGGGGTGCAAAGTCAAAAGTGGTATTGTGTTATGTCAGTAGAAAAAAAGCTCTGCATAACACACACTCAGAAGTTGTGGGAAGGCACTGTCTCTATAGTTTGAAGTCAGGCAGAATATGGATGCAGGCATCTATCACCATCACCTAAAAGGAAAGGGGTTTCAGTTATATCCCTGTAGTGGTATGGAGAGGAGTAAGGAGGAATGGGTTGCGGGAATGACAAGATCTGGTTGGGTAGGGACTGGGACATTGGGTGGTGCTTGTTCCATGCTGTGAGGGGCAGGTGTCTGATGCTCTGTTATTTCATGACCACTATAGGTTGTTGATCTCCAACCAAAACCATTCTGGAAACTAGGCCACACTGTTAGAAGGATTTGGAGACTCGGAGTTTAGGCTTCAACATTTAGATATTGCTAGGCTTAGATTTTTTTTTAATTGAGAAAGTCAAGTCTAACACAATAACTAGCAGGATGGACTCTCAGTTTTGTTTTGTTTGTTTAAGGTACCTAGAAAACACATAACTTTTAAATTTTTTCCTTGAACATACCTGACATAAACTTATATTATAAACTGAGTTAAAATGTTATAGACCAGAGCCATATTATCTTGGGCTATCCTTAGACCTTTGAAAGCCATCCATTGCCCACCCTGTGTCTGACCTAATATCCTTGTGACTATCAGAATCTTAGTATTCTTAGAAAGCAACTAGCTCTCATAAATTTAAAATTTATGAATTTCACCAGTTATTACCTAAAATCTATAGCAGAGTTTTCCCACTGTAACCCACCTACCTGTGGCCCCACCAGTATATTTGGTAAGTACATTGATTTATGACTTTTTTGGTTCTGTCAGTAATAAAAATCTCCTGTAACCACTTCCATAGTGGTATTTGGGGAGGCCTGAGTCTGTGTTCCCAGAGCATGCTCACTCATACTGGGTCCCAGAGAGAAACTGTCTTTAATTCCTTTTAAGATGAGAACCGGGTCAACCACTTTTCCTAGAACTGTAACAACCCCCTCGCCATCTTTTTGCTGTCATTTCTCTTTTACAATCTAGTTATCTTTTCCTATGCTTCTCTAGAAACCATCTGTCATCAGCCACAGATTCCAAAGGGGGACTTGATCCCTGGATTTCGACAGTTCTATACTTACAGAGACTCTATTGAGGTCAGATGCATGAAGGGTTATGTCCTCAGAGGCAGCAGCTTAATCCACTGTGAAGCTAATAGCGAGTGGTACCCTTCTGTCCCCACTTGTGAGCCCAGTGAGTATGGACTATGAAGGAGCTGCAGTATTGTCATCTAAGGATACCCCGAATATGGGTGGGATATGTTTATAGGCACAAGCCCACTTTAAACTTTATTTATGTGTGCATGTGTACATACACAGACACACAGACACACAGACACACACACACACACACACACACACACACACACACACACACCACTGTGTACATGTGGTGGTCCCAGAACAACTTCCTGGAGCTTTTTTTCTTCTATCATGTGGGTCTAGGTTATGGAACTCAGGGTTTCAGGCTTAATGGCAAGCACCTTCACCCACTCAACCATTGCAGTGAACTCCCTAAACGCACTTAAGTTAAATTTCTTATTGTACTTTTTTTCTCCAACTTTTTTGCTAAAAGGAAGACATTCTGGTCAGTAATCTTTTACTGTTACTGGAACTATTTCATGTGTATTCCATAGTTTTCATGGCATGTTGGTAATGTGGATTATATAATTCCTATAACATCTTCTGTAGGATGGACCAGCAAGATGGCTCAGAGAGTAAATGTGCTCACCACCAAGCATCATGGCCAGCGTTTGATCACCTGAACCCACTAGCTGGAAGGTGCTAATGAGAGAAACAGCTCTCATCTCAAAGGAATGCAGAAAACAGTTTATTCTAGGGCTGTCTATGAGT
This sequence comes from Mesocricetus auratus, assembly GCF_017639785.1. Taxonomy (NCBI): domain Eukaryota; kingdom Metazoa; phylum Chordata; class Mammalia; order Rodentia; family Cricetidae; genus Mesocricetus; species Mesocricetus auratus. The sequence goes on from NW_024429266.1 coordinate 58,757,294, forward strand.
GACCATGACCTGAAGACACAGGTTTAGGTTTCCTCAAATCCCATGTTCCAACGAGCCAACAGTTCCTGAACTTTTTGATAGAAACGAAAGGGCATAAATCATGTTGGTGGTTACATCTAGTAGTCCAGTTCCAGCAAAGTGGATAACTTCTGTTACCTGCTTCAGATGCTGTAGGATTACATTCTCATCCACTTAGTTGATATGGAACGAGGGATCTGTTGAGCTGTGGAGTTGACACATGATTGCACTTCAGGCATCAGCTTTATTAAGAGAAAGGGACTTTAGGGGAGAGAGCATTAGAAAAGGACAGTGTAATCAATTAGAAACGATGTAACATGACCTTAGAGGACAGAAAAGGTTTCCCATTAAAACTAGTGTGGGGCTTCTTTAAGAGGGATAGTGTAAAGTGTGAGAGAGAGAGAGAGTAGAGAGAGAAATACAGAGGTAAAGAAAGATGGACACAGAGATAGATGATAGAGAGAGATGATAGATAGAGATAGATGACTGATATAGACAGATGATAGATGATAGATAGATGAAGATAGATATATAGATGATAGACAGACAGACAGACAGACAGACAGACAGACAGATAGATAGATAGCTGTAATGAGAGGGATGGTACAGCGAGGCAGATGCAATTTTTTTATATGTTCTAGGGCTCTTTTGGGAAGTCTTACACCATGTGATTTAGTCTCGGACCCTTTGTGTGACAAGCAGTATGGAAGAGCCAGTAACTGCTTAGTACCAAAAATTACAAGTTGTAAAGTCATAGCACAACAAGGTCTCTGAACTCTTCATCCTAAGGAGAGAGAGCTGTCACAGATGAAGGGCAGGGTTGATTTCTCTGGCTGTGGGGTCAAACTTTTTAGAATGACCGGTCTATTACATGAGCAGGCCATGAGACAACTTTTCCAGCCTTTGGTTTATATTTTATAAAGAAGAATTAATTCATAGGTAAAGAAATCAGAGGAGGAGACAGAAAACAATGGACATCAAATTTGAGTCTCTGACTAGAATAGAGGACTGGAGTGCAGCCTCATCTGTTGAAGTGGCAGTCAGGGTTGGGCTCAGGGGCAGGGGCCACCATCTAGACTCATGCATCAGGAAGACAGCCCTTTTAAGTCTTCAGTGTGTCAAACAGTAGTCTGGGTAAATGAGTCAGCAGGCAGACGACAGAGGAGGATACAGACATAAGGACGCCAGGTCTAGGAGTCTATGAAGAGCTTTGAAATCAATTTTTGAGATAAATTTGATAAGATGAGGTGAACTAAAAGAGTAAATGACAGAACAGACACTGTGAAGGGTATATTTTTGACATCTTAAGGTAGGTTAGAGGAAGCTGTTGAGAAGGCATCAGAGGTTAAAGGTAGGTTTTAATCTAGTTGGGCTCATTACAGATGTGTCTAAATTTAATTTTATTAAATAGTTTTAGAGCCCCAGTCACAAGAATAATGTCACACACAGAGGAAGGTAATAGACTGATGACTATTTTTAAAAAGGCTAAACTATCTGTCCCAGTATAATTTTGGCTTTGGATCTGTAATTGTTGTAACTCTTATAGATGTCTGTCATAGACGTTCTAACTGCACAGATAGATCTTGTTGGAGCTTCGGTACAGATGTGGCCTCTTATTGGTGCCATCACATTTTTTGTGCATAGCACTACTATCTCACATCTCACATAGCGAGGAGCTGACCCCTGGCCTCAGGAATGAGGCTGGGGAAGCAGGAAGGTCTTCAGGAAGAGAAATGATTACCAGAACCTTTGAGGAAGAAATTCCTGGATCATATGAACCTATTAATCATTATGATCTGGTGTGTGTTTTTTCCCTCTTCTTTTCAAATAACATTTTATATGTGGAGTTATAAAATTAGAATAATCCAGAACTCAGTATGTCCTCAAGAATTAGCCAATGAAGGAAACAGATATTTGGAATTATATATAGAAGAGACCTAATCTAATTGTTTGGGCCAAGTAATAGAGGAAGTTTGGTAAGCAGTTGTGTATATGAATATCCCAGGGAAGAATAATTCTGTAAATAAAACTTCCTTCTGTCCATAAAGCAAGGGCAGCATGTGTTTTACCCTGTGAGAAGACATATAAAAATTCATCTAAATATTATGAAGACACAACCCAACACCTTTAAAAAAATCAATAACCTTTGTGTGGCATTTAGATATAGCTCAGACATAAAGGCCAGACAGTTTTCATATATATCTATATCTATATATATATATTTTGGTTTTACGAGACAGGTTTCTCTGTTTTGGAGGCTGTCGGTCCAGCCTGGCCTCTAACACACAGAGATCCGCCTGCCACTGCCTCCCGAGTGCTGGGATTAAAGGCGTGTGCCACCCACGCCCGGCTACAGTTTTCAATAGATATCATTTTTGACCAGTTCCCAGGCAGTAATCTTGATTGAACTGGATCACATCCTCTAAACTAGTGTTTGTTGGTTTCTGCAGCTTTCTAACTCTGTCTTGGCCATCTGGATTAATGTAATGTCTTACCACACTCCTTCTCTAGCCATTTCTTTATTCTTATATCCTACTAACATGTTTTTCTTCTTCCTGGTTTTGTTTCATTTACTTTGTTTTTTAATATCATGAGACAATTAAAAATATATTTTAACAACCTAGTAAGAGAGAATTATGCCCAAATTACATTTGTAGCCATAGCTGTAAGAGAGCTATTAAATTGTTTTGGATGATAAATTATCCTGTTACCAAGAAAGGCAGAAAACGTAGTTTGTTAACCCTTTAATTACTGGTTTACTTTTAATACACTGAGAAGAGCTTTTGTGAATAAAACCATTATGTTTAAAGGGAAACCCAGGAAGTTGGTTCTGAAACACAAACATGTGCAGGTTGTTGGAATAAGTTACTCTTGCTAAGCAAAGCTGTGATAATCATTTTAAATACCGTTCTCATGGTTCCCTATGCCAGTTCTAATAACATATTTCTTCATGTTTTTTTTTTCATGGCCAGATGGTTGTATTGACTTGCCAGAGGTTCCCAATGCTTTCTTGGAGGGCAATAAGTTTCCCTTAAGAAATTTTGAAGTATTTGAAATTGGGACCAAATTGAAATACCAGTGTAAACCTGGCTACCGGCCGGCTCCCAGTGAGCCCCAGATAGTGATGTGTCAAGAGAATCTGACGTGGACGCCTAACAAAGGCTGTGAAAGTAAGTGACCTCAAAGTTGCTATTGATTGCACATGTCTTTTTAATTACCTATTGAAAATGTGGTGAACACAATATTTGAAATTTCTTGGGACCTGTTTCATAACATGGGATTTGATTGCTTTTGTAAAAATTCAGTGCACATTTTGAAAACATGCATTATTTCATGATTATTGTTTAAGTGCTCTATATTTGTCAGTTATCTCTAAATCTGTGATTGTGATGTTAGGATTTAAATCCCCCTTCTGTATACATGTGTGTGTGTGTGTGTGTGTGTGTGAGAGAGAGAGAGAGAGAGAGAGAGAGAGAGAGAGAGAGAGGAAGAGAGGAAGAGAGGAAGAGAGGGAGAGAGAGACAGAAAGGGAGCCAGAGAAAGAGAGAGAGAGGGAGAGAAGGAGGGAGGGAGAGAAGGAGGGAGAAATGTTGCAGTCTGGGAGGCCAGTTCCCAGGACCATACCCGGGATAGAAAAAGAATGCCTTCTCAGAGCAGTGAGTAACTTAGAAAATATTTCTTCTCTATACTGGTGGCCTTTTGGAGAATCTGTTCCAAGACCGCCTCCAGGGTATACAACAAGGGCCAGACCTTTCTATCTGAATAGTAAATAAGGAAGCACTTTCTGATGGTTACCTAAGAAAAAGGAACAAGCACACTCCTGATGGTGACCTTCTTTTTTATCTCATCTTTAATAATCTTTCTTTCTTGACAATCTCTCTACACAGTTACATCTCTTTACATAGTTACATATCTCTCTTTACATACATACTACATATATATACATATATATATTTCTCATGCACAACTATACATCTCTAGACAGCTGCATCTCTTTACATAGTTACATATCTCTCTTTACATACATACACATATATATACATATATATTTCTCATTCACAACTATACATCTCTAGACAGCTGCATCTCTTTACATAGTTACATATCTCTCTTTACATACACACACATATATATACATATATTTCTCATGCACAACTATACATCTCTAGACAGCTGCATCTCTTTACATAGTTACGTATCTCTCTTTACATACATACTACATATATATACATATATATTTCTCATGCACAACTATACATCTCTAGACAGCTGCATCTCTTTACATAGTTACATATCTCTCTTTACATACATACTACATATATACATATATATTTCTCATGCACAACTATACATCTCTAGACAGCTGCACCTCTTTACATAGTTACATATCTCTCTTTACATACATACACATATATATACATATATATTTCTCATGCACAACCATACATCTCTAGACAGCTGCATCTCTTTTCACATAGTTGCATCTCTCTCCCCAGCTACATCTACCTTCTGCACAGAAACACTCTCTATACACAGTTACATTCTCCACACAGCTACATACCACCACACTTCTTTACGCAGTTACATCTCTTTCCACACATTACACTCTCTACACAGCCATATACCTCTTCCTTCACATACATCTCTCCTACACCTGCCTCTTCTATACAGCTGCATCTTCTGTATCTCTCTATCCACTCAGATGCATCACTCCACCCTTCTCTCAAACTCTCATTGATGCCTGCTGTTGAATCTCTTCTGAATCTTTAGACACATGCTAGCTACTGTGCTCCTTTCTCCAATGGATACTCTAGTCTCCTCTCGTGAGGATATACTGATGACAAATGTCCTTCGTCTGTCTCCTGCTATGTATTCGCCCTAATAATTGGGGATATGTTCCGTGGATATACAAGTCTAGACAGACTTGTACACATGGTTTTCTTTGGCCATATAATCGATTTTATTCCATCTTGGTTCATTTCTGTCATTAATTTTACTATTGTTTACACTGATGACCGTTTCAAAGGACTTTTCCTGACATCCTGCTACACACTTCGTTTCCTCTGTTTTCAGCACTTTTCCTAGGTGTGTGTGCTGTGATCTACATGGAACCTCTGGAACCATACAAAGATGGAAGGGGAAAAATTACTCTCTTGGGTTCCAGAGGTTAATTTTAGATTAACTGGGTTTAGATACTGGGATTGTGTATTAAGAGCCTTTAGTCACTGAGCTTTCTCTCTTGAACCCAAACATATTAATTTTAACCATAACTTTCTACCTCTTGCCACCATAGGCACTTGGTTACCTCAAAATACAAAATTCAACTTTAAATTATAGAAAACCATGGCTAATCAAAATGCATGGTTGTTGAACCCAATCCCAATGGGCATATCTACTAAACATTCCCACACTTAAGGCTCAAGGAACACTGTCGAGAAGACAGGATGGAAAGATTGTAAGAGCCAGAGGATCAGGGACTGTGTTATGAGATTGTATCTCCTAAGAATGTCAGAAGCTACACCCATAAATTATCACCAACATGGCTGCCTAAACATGACCTGAACAAGGAAAATATCAATGGACATGCCAAAAGGGATAGGGAAAAAGTCAGTGAAGCCTCAACACTACACGAAGATGTACAGGCGACTAAGGAATGCTGGGAATGGGATAAACAGTCTTCCCCAGGGAAAAACACACCAATTGGCTGTCCATGACCAAAACAGTCAACCTTGAATGCACACACACACATACACACACACACACACACACACACACACACACACACACACACATGTGCGCTAGGTGCATGTAACAACAATTAATGGGGAAAAAGGCCCCAAATTTGAAAGAGAGCAAGAAAGGGTATACGGGAGGGTTTGGAGGGAGGAAAGGGAAGGGAAAATGATGTGATTACAATCTCAAAAATAAAAGAAGAAAAACCATCATCTTTAACAGTCTTAACTTCAACACTGTTTAAAAGTCTAAGTACCGAATCCAGGCAGCCTTTTAACTGTGAACCTCTGTACAATAAAGTATAAGTTACATGGTTCTAACATTCAATGACACATAATAACAATTTCCATTTTAAATGGGAAGAACAAGGATGTAGAAAGGAATTATGAGATTAAAGTGAGACTGAAACCCAGTATTGAAAACTCTAAATCTTGCAGCTTTATGTCTGCCATCTGGGTCAGAGGATGGAGCCATCTGGCCTTCAAGGGGCTTGTCTTCATAGTTTCACACATTGGCCTGGCATGAACTCTTGTAGAGATTCCAACCTTATTACATACTGACTGGTCTTAGTGACTCTCTGAAACTTCTGAACAAGTCTTGCATGTTTCATGTTTTCCCGAACAAATGCCACGCAAATGGTGCTGCTAAGTTCTACTGGCAGTGGATGGAGTGTGGCCTTTTAGACCACAGCTATTGTGGGCCTTGTTGCTTTGCTGACTGAATCTACAGACATTTTCCTAAGCAGTTATTTCAGATCAGGGAACTGCTGTACTGTAGCTGCATTGTCATATCTAGCCATCTCCTTTCACACAAATTTGCATTTTCATAAATTGGCTCCTTATACTGGTGTGGTCTTGCTTCTAAGAGGCCTTTCCTACTGCTTGAATGAAAAAAGTGGGGTTTCTTTTAAGCACTTATAGCTGTTTTGTCATATGCACTTTCCTTGCTTGCAATGTTAAATTTGTATGTACAACTTTCCTTGCTGTATTTCATATTCCTTTTAATATTTTTACTCTCTCCCTCTCTCTCTCTCTCAACCTGAACACTGAGAATTCATCATGTCATAGGATGTCTTGAAATTTCTGCTACCAAAGATATTAATTAGTTGTTCACTTGTGAGTTCAACATCACTCAAGTTCTGAAGACACAGGCAGAATTAAGCCAGATTCTTCGCCAGAATAGCAAAATGGGCCTCTTGGTCAGTTCCCAATAGAGTTGTCAACTGTTCCCTTCAGAAACTCCATAAACTGGATTCGAGAGTCTGCATTTGACATTTTGGTTTTACATCCCTCCCACCTCCACCACCCCACACAAAATGGTTCTTTAAGTTCTGTTTGCAGGGTTCTGGGTCTGATGGTCTTCCATGTTCCTCCTTAAACCAGTTCTAAAACCCAAAGAATCATCTGTTCAAACTATAACAGCAAAGACTCTACTTCTTACTACCAATTGTCTGCATTATTTTCTTTTCTCATTGCTGAAACAAAATACATTATGAAAGCAACATAGAAAGTTAGAAAAGGTTTGTTTGGCATATAGGTCTCAGGGAAGAGGAAAGTCCACCACATTGCATCCATAGGCAAGAACCAGCAAATCTTGAATGCTCAATCCAATTCTCTTTTATTCAGCCTAGAACCCAGGGCATAGAATGGTGTTGGCCATACTCATGGTGTGTGTGTGTGTGTGTGTGTGTGTGTGTGTGTTTCTATCTCAATTAGCCTAATCTAGATTGTTTCTCCCAGATACACCCAGAAGCTAACCTTGTCTAGATAATCTCTCACAGGGATGAGCAGAGATTTATCTCCTAGGGGATTCCAGAGTCCATCAAGGTGATGATATTAACCATTACAATTTGCCTAATAATCCTAATACTTTCTTAATTGAGTCATTAGGATTTCTCTGTAAAAGTAAAAATGTCATCTGTTAATAATGATGATGACTTCCTCTTATGACTCTACATTTTACGATTTTCTTCCACTTGCTTGTTTGCTGTAACTAGGTCTTGACTCAAAGTGGTGAATATGGACATTTTTGTATTATTCCAGATCCTATAGGGAAATGTTTCAGCTTTACCCACTTAGGATGATGTTGACTGTAGATGTGTTGCATATGGCTTTTATACCAATTTTGCTCAGAGACTTTTAAATGAAAGTGTTTTTGAGTTGGTTTTTTTTTTTTGGTTTTTTGAGACAGGGCTTCTCTGTATTGTTTTGGAGGCTGCTCTGTAGACCAGGCTGGCCTCAAACTCACAGAGATCCACCTGCCTCTGTCTCCCGAGTGCTGGGATTAAAGGCGTGTGCCACCAACGCCTGGCTTTTATTAATTTTTTAATCTATATACTTAGGTTTATTTCATTCTGTTAATGTAGTGTATTATGTTTATTGATTTGCTTGCGTTAAACCATCCTTCCATTATAGGGACAGCTTTCATAGATAATGGTAAATAGTCTTTTTAATGTGCTGTTGGATTTGGCTTGATAGCATTTTTTTTGTTTAGGATTTTTGTGTTTCTTTTTTCAGGGATATTAGTCTGTAACTTCCTTTTTTGTTGTGCCTTTGACTCTGGAGCAAGCGTCTTATAAAATGTTTTTATTTTTATTTATTTTCTTTTTATTTAAATTAAAAACAATCTTATTTTTCATACCAATCTCTCCTTCCCATCCTCCCATGGCCCCCACCAACCCCCCACCTCATTCCCCCATCCATTCCCTAGGGAGGGTGAGGCCTCCCATGGGAGATGATCAAAGTCTATCACATAATTTGGGGCAGGGCCTGGACTCTCCTCCATGTATCTAGTCTGAGAGAGTATCTTTCCACAGGGAATGGACTCCCAAAGTCCATGCACTAAGGTTAAATACTGGTTCTACTGCCAGAGGTCCCATAGACTACCCTGGCCTCCCAACTGACACACAGGTCATAAAATGATTTTAAAAGAACTCCTTAGTTTTGAGTCACTTGTATAATCCAAGAACTGGTATTAGTGAAATCCCCTGGATCTGTTCCTGCCTTTGGTAGAAGAGTTTTTATTGCCTGCTCAGTCTCATTATTTATTAGTCTTCTCTCTTTTAATGACTAAATCCTTGCAAGGCACATGTATTCAGAACTGTATCTCTGTATGTACACATTTCTTATGTATTTTTCCCTGCTGAGGCAGGGAGATCACAAGTTCAAGACCTGCCTGAACTACAGAGCAACTTCAAGACATTTATTCTGTTCCTCAAATCAGTGATTACTGCTGACATTTCAGCACTAGTTGCCATCCCAAGTCAAGGTTTGCCATAAGTCATGAACTGAGTCTTTACCAGTGTTTTAGCATTCGGGAGTACTCCAAGCCCAAACTTGTCACAAATCTGCAGTTAGTGTGATGCTCAGGATGGGTGATGAGGTTTCAAAAGACTCACACCATTCCCAGTGTGCTCTCTGCCTCCTGCTTATGAATCAAAGTATGAGCTCTCAAATGCTACTCCAACTGTCACCATACATTCACTCTGCCACCATAATCTCTCACCCCATGGAGCCATAAGTCCAACTAAACTTTCATGGTATCTCATCCCAGAAATAGACAAGTAACCAACAACACATTTTAATGGAGAAATGATCAAATATAGACTTATTCTGGCATCTTGATGTAGCCCTTCCTTCCTTCCTTCTTTCCTTTCTCTTTTCTTCTGAATCATGTTTATAAATACTAAAAGTTAAATATACTCTATTGATCAATGTGTAGTGTGGTAATTGTTAACTGCATTGCTGTATTGTTTTGCATTGAACGTTTCTAGAATCTATTCAACTGAAATCTTATACCTATCAAGTAATTCTTCTCTCCTAAAAGCAAAATTCTATCCTGCTACCATGTGTTTGATTATTAATGTATTTCATAAGATATAGTGAAAGTCTTAAAGGTGTCTTTCTCACAGGATGAAGCATGTACATTTCTTTTTATCTCCCAGGGATTTGTTGCCCAGCACCAAATATGGATAAAATCAAAATTGTAAGTGAAAGGAGAGATTTCACTGGTATATGCATCTATGCCTATGGAGACTATGTTTTCTATATTTGTGGTGAAGGTACTTACCCTATGTCTACTGATGGAAGGAGTTCATGTCAATCAGATGGAAAGTGGGAACCTGCGATACCATCATGTCAAGTAGGTAAGAAAATTGAGAGAACTTGTCATCATCATTTCCCAGATATCCCAATTGAGCCTATGCAGTTCTATGAAGAGCAATCTTCTTTAAAATAAGTGAGTTCGGAATTGTTCTTTCAATAAGTATTATGCAGAAGAGCTCAGATATTTACCCTAGCACCACCAAGGCTATTGATATGAGTTATGGATCAAGATAAACTGATAGATGGCTTACAAAAGCTTTTGTCAGAGAACACAGTGCATTGAATAAAATCCTTCAATGTTGCAGTTTGTTAACGTTCCTGCATATATTATCTGCTAACATTATGGCCAATGTCTGTATTTTTACATCAAGGGGAAACAGTGGCTTATATAATTACTAAACAATGGGAAACTTTGTTATGAAGGAAAGATTGACTGACATCAACTTTTTCATTTCCTTGTTCTGACTCAGATCTGCAAAACCGTCTTGGTGTTACCCCATCAAACTTAGCAGAAAAAGTCACGAAGAGCAATAAATATCTGTATTATAATGGTAAGACACAAAAAATGTCAGGTAGAGCAATGTGACTATGTGTAATTCCTCACCTCAACATGACAGAGTCTATTGCATGCCATAGTTGGGTTAATATAAAGTTTACAAAGATAGCCTGGACTCTAGGAAGTAGGGTTGGATATGAGAAAGAATCACAGGAAAAATAGTCTCTATCCATAGTCTTAAAGATCACTGTAAAGGAGAGTTAAGAGTAAATTATCTCTGCCCTGGGGGTTGTAATTGATACAACCAATATTTTACTACTGCCCATTCTGTTTCCTTCAGTCAGCACTCGGGTATGCTTGGGCTTTTTGACAGATGTGATATTACTCCTGATGAACAGAATTTCTCCATGTCTCATAATTGCCTACCCAGTATAAACCCCACGGGTAGAATGCAAAAGATACTCCAGTGATTATCTTGAGCTCCAGATACACTATTTCCTGAACCAGTATGTGCCTCACAACCTGGCTCTTCATCATGACCACAGCTTATTGCCACACAGTATGGTAACATTTCCCTTCACCCAAGCTGTTTCAGCAGGTGAAGAAGCCCAGAGTAATTTGCTGAGAGCTATAGCTTAAATATCAGTGGACAGATTCAGTGTCCACTGGTTAGGTTGCTTTGCCTCTGGCCTCGAAAAACAGTGTACCTAGTCTACTGATCTAAAGATACAAGTAGAAAAGTAAATTATGCAAATATTATTCAAGTGGTTTAGGAGGATAAATTTTGAATGGCATGAACCATAATGGCCCTCTGTTTTCCAATCATCAGTCACTTAGCTACATGGAGATACTGACCAACATTCTGGGAGGTAGCATCTCTATTTTGTTAAATGTGTGTATGCTGTGTGTACATATTATGTGTGTGTTTCCTGTTTTCATTAATTTTTGAGGTTACATTGCAAATCAATGAGTTCCGTTGTGGAACTTTTATACATTGTGTTATTATACTTTGTTCTAATTTGTTCCCTTTTCCTACTATTTTCTTCCCTGCTGCCTACTTTTTGTTTGGGGGTTGGTTCTGTTTGTTCCCCTGAGAGTATCCTGCTTTGCTTTCATGTCACAAATATTATTTTCTCTTTACCCTTACCTTAAGAATTCTTCCTCCTTGTTTCATGACTCCCTTTCTAGTTGCACAACTTACACACACAATAAAAGGAAGTTAAGATAAAAACCACCAGTGTAGAAACAAGAGAACATAGGAATAAGCCTACATTGGACTTTTTTTTACAGAGAAGTTAGCTATCACATGCCATGCTAAATGGTGTGTGTGGAGAAGAATTTTACCAGGGAAGTGTCCTGAAAGACCCAACACATCTGGTTCAAGGAGAGCTGTAGAGCTGCACACAGGCTGTGCTACTGGAAACCCAAACCAGAGGACAAATATCACAACCACACAACAGCAGGCACACAATGTAAAGGATGTAGGAGAGTCTGAAACCAGAAGATTGCCAATGTCCAAAATCCCCTGTCCCTATCATTGTATGGAAGAGTGGGTGGTTGGATTGTAGGACCATGGAAATAGTGAAAGGATTTGATAAAGGTTAAACACAGTCTATTTGAGTCTACCAAGCAGAGAACAGTATGCATCCATCAAGCAGAGAACAGTGCCACAGCAACTAGAGAGAGATCTGCAACGCTCACCATCATCCCTATCCCAATATTGCCCATGGAGCAGGGGATCCATCCTAGTGCACCAGCACTCAGAAGATGATGTACCTTCCTGGTACAACAGACCTGAAGCTGCATGGACTATGGAGATGCAACCAATGGGGGGGGCATCTGATACTCACAGACTTGCCTCAGCAGGGAGGAACTGGTCAGATGACAGGAAGTTTTTTATGCAATTTGTCCTGATGAACAAAACTAAGGACAAAGCAGGCACTCACTTCCCCCAACCATCAAGAAGTGTTGACAAAGAACATAATATGTTTTCAAAATTAAAACTTTATTAATTTATAAGAACTCCCCCCAAATTACACAATCATATTAACCAGACCCAAAAACTGTGAATCACAACAAACTTCTATACAATTAGAATAGCTGTTTTGGAGATATAAAATCATACATGTGATTTATACTTTCAGTTATCAAATATATTTTATGCACTTATCCATCAACAGAAAATGAAATCAGTAACTTTTCTGTACACCAGAAATGAACTTGCTGACAAATTATATAAAATACTCCATTTACAATAGCTAAAAATAATAAAATAACTAGGAACATGGGGCTGAAGAGATGGGTCAATGGTAAGAGCCCTGTTACTTTCTTCTATCTTGGTTCAGTTCCCAGCAACCCCATAACTCTAGTTTGTCCTCTTTTGACCTCTAGGTATCAGGCAAAGCATGTGGCTCACATGCATACATGTAGGGAAAACACTCACACATGACATAAAATAAACTAATTAAAAATGAAATCTAAAATAACCAAGAAGTTGAAAAACTTAAAACATTGAAAAAAGAAATTGAAGACAGCAATAGATATTGGGGGGGGACCTTTGCTCTTCTGTACTGGCAGAATTAACATTATGAAAATAGCTATCCTCTTCAAATAAATTTCTAGACTCTATGAAATTTCTAGATTTTTAAATCTCCATTAAAATTTTGATGGCATCCCTCACAGAACTGTAAAAAAATCTAAAATTTGAGAAGTCAGCCCACCCAGAAACTGCCAGTGTCCAAGTCCCATTCTCCACCCACGGGACAGTTGAGGTAAGCATAGGACTGTTTCCAGCCTGCCTTCTGGTGCCCTGAGCAGAACCACCTGAGGCTTGGGAACTGTGCACGGTGGATCCCATCCTGATGGGATTCAGCCTGCCCAGAGACTGCCAGCAGCATAGTGCCTTTCTCCACCCACAGGGCTAGGTAGGCCTGGGCCTGTTTACAGCCTGATTTCCAGTGATGTGCACACAACTAGCTGAGGCCTGGGTACTGCACACTGTAGCTCCCATCCCAGCAGGAGCCAGACCACCCAGAGACTTCCAGCTTCAAAGTCCCATTCTCTACCCATGGGGTAGGCGAGCCTACCTTCCGGTTCCCTGGGCAGAACCACTGGAACCTGGGGACTGCACACTGCGGGTCCCATTCTGACAGGGTCCAGCCTACCCAAAGATTGCAAAGGCCCTGGTACTAGGACTGCCTCCATCTACCCAAGAGGAAAGCCACCAGAGTATTGGACCTGCTTGCACCCAACAGAAGGGAACCATGGTCACATACCCACCAAGAGAGGAATAGACTCCTTCTGCACCCACTGGAAGAAATGATGGGAAAGAGACAATGTAAAAACACACCCAGCAAGAGAAAAACAAATATGACAGTGCCAGAGTCTAGAGATTCTACACTAGCAAGACCTGAACACCCAATGCAGATAAAGCAGAAGGGAAAGACCTTAAAAACAGCTTCATGAAAATGATAAAGGCCCTCAAAGAGGACATGGGAAAATCCCTTTAACAAATGGAAGAAAAAAACAAACCAAAAAATGCATGACATGGAAGAAAAAACAAACCAAAGAATCCAACAAATGCAAGAAAGGGAGGAAAAGATAAAGCAAAAATTGCAAGAAACAGTTCATACAGTAAAAGGGTTGAAAGCTGAAACAGAGACAATAAAAAACATTCTGAAGGAATGCAGGAAATAGAAAAGCTGGGCAAATGGTCAGGTACTACAGATGCAAGTATAACCAACAGAATACAAGAGATGGAAGAGAGAATCTCAGGTGTTGAAGATACACTAGGGGAAATAGATAATTTCTATTTGATCTTTCGACCAAAGAAATTCTTAATTCCAACAAATCCCTAACATAAAATATCCAGGAAATATGGAACACCATGAAAAGGCCAAACGTAAGAATAATAGGTATAGAAGAAGGTGAATAAAACCACTTCAAAGGGGCAGAAAATATATTCAACAAAATCATAGAAGAAAACTTCTCCCAATTTAAAGAAAGACATGCCAAGGAAGGTATAAGAAGCTTACAGAACACCAAATAGAGTGAACTACACACACAAAAATCCCCTCACAACATAATAATTGAGACCCCAAAAATATAGAATAAAGAAAAAATATTAAGAGCAGCAAAGGAAAAAGGCCAAGTAACAGACAAAGGCAAATCTATCAGAATTGCACCTGACTTCTCCATGGAAACTCTGAAAGTCAGAAGGCCCTGGATAAATATTCTACCAACACTAAGGGACCATGTATGCCAGCCCAGACTGCTATACCCAGCAAAGCTTTCAATCACGTCACTAGATGCTGAAGAAGTCTTTGACAAAATCCAACAGCCCTTTATGATAAAGCTCTTGGAGAGATCAGGGATAACAGGAACATACCTAAACATAATAAAAGCTATATAGAGCAAACCAACAGCCAACATCAAACTAACTGGAGAGAAACTCAAAGCAATTCCTCTAAAATCAGGAACAACACAAGGCTGCCCACTCTCTGCATACCTCTTCAATATTGTACTGGAAGTTCTAGCTAGAGCAATAAGACAACAAAAGGAGGTCAAGGGGAATACAAATTGGAAAGGAAGAAGTCAAACTTTTACTATTTGCAGATGATATGATAGTTTACATAAGTGACCAAAAAAACTCTACCAGGGAACTCTTATAGCTGATAAATACCTTCAGCAAAGTGGCAGGATACAAGATCAACTCAAGAAAATTAGTAGCACTACTGTATACAGTCAACAAAAGGGCTGAGAAAGAAATCAGAGTAACATCGCCCTTTACAATAGTCACAAACAACATAAAATACCTTGGGGTAATGCTAACCAAACAAGTGAAAGACCTGTATCACAAGAACTTTGAGTCTTTAAAGAAAGAAATTAAAGAAGACACCAGAAAATGGAAAGAACTCTCACACTCTTGGATAGGTAGAATCAATGTAGTAACAATGGCAATCTTGCTGAGAGTAATATACAGATTTAACGTAATCCCCCATTAAAATCCCAGCACAATTCTTTACAGACCTTGAAAGAACAATTCTCAACTTTATATGGAAAAACAAAAGACCCAGGATAGCCAAAACAACCCCGTTCAACAAGGCAACGTCCAGAGGCATTACCATACTTGACTTCAAGCTGTATTACAGAGCTATAGTCCTGAAAACAGCTTGGTATTGGTACAAACATAAACAGATAGACCAATGGAATTGAATTGAACACCCCAACACTAACCCATACATGTATGAACACCTGATCTTTGACAAAGAAGCTAAAATTATACAATGGAAAAAAGAAAGCATCTTCAACAAAAGGTCCTGGCATAACTGGAGGCTGACACGTAGAAGACTGCAGATAGATCCATGTCTATCGCTATGCATAAAACTTGAGTTCAAATGGATCAAAGACCTCAACATAAATCTAGTCACACTGAACCTCTTAGAAGAGAAAGTGGGTGGTACCCTTCAGGAGACAGCTTCCTGACCATAACACCAGTAGCACAGACAGTGAGGTCAACAATTAATAAATGAGACCTCCTGAAACTGAGAAGCTTCTGTAAGGCAAAGGACACAGTCAGCAAGACAAAAAGGCAGCCCACAGAATGGGAAAAGATATTCACTAACCCCATCTTACAGAGGGCTGATCTGTAAAATTTACCAAGAACTCAATAAGCAAGCTTCCAAAACACCAAAGGATCCAACTAAAAAGTGGGGTACAGAACTAAATAGAGAATTCTCAATAGAGGAGTCTAAAATGGCTGAGAGACACTTAAGAAAGTGCTCAACATCCCTAGCCATCAAGGAAATACAAATCAAAATAACCCTGAGATACCATCTTACTCCTGTCAGAATTGGCCAAAATATCAGTGACAGTTTATGCTGGAGAGGATGTGGAGAAAGGGGAACACTCCTCCACTGCTGGTGGGAGTGCCAACTTGTACAGCCACTTTGGAAATCAGTATGGAGATTCCTCAGGAAAATGAGACTCAGTCTACCACAAGATCCAGCAATTGCACTCTTAGGCATATACCCAAAAGAGGTACATTCATACAACAAGGACATCTGTTCCACTGTATTCACAGCAGCATTATTTGTAATAACCAGAACCTAGAAGCAACATAGATGCCCCTCAACTTAAGAGTGGATAGAGAAAATGTGGTACATTTACACAATGGAGTACTATTCAGTGGGAAAAAAACAATGGAATCTTGAAATTTGTAGGCAAATGGATGGCACTAGAAGAAACCATCCTGAGTAAAAAAGAGAAATATGGTATATACTCACTCATATATGGATTTTAGACATGAATCAAGGGAGTGTCAGCATACAATCCCATGACCAGAGAGTCTGGGAAACAGAACCTTCATTCAATGGCTGATGGAAGCAGAGGCAGACTCCCACAGCTAAACACTGAGCTGAATTCAAGGAATCCAGTGACAGAGAGGGAGGACTGATGAGCAAAGGGGTTAAGACTAGGCTGGTTTAACCCCCAGAAATAGCTGACCTGACAAGGGTTAGTTCTTGAATCCCAGACTGATGGCTGGAATTCCAGCATGGGACTGATCAAGACCCCCTGAATATGGGTGTCAATGAGGATGCCTAGGCAATCTAGGGGGCCTTGGGTAGTAGATCAGTATTTATCCCTGGCATACAAATGGGCTTTGGCTGCCCATTCCATAATGAGGGATGCTCTCTCAGCCTGGACTCTTGGGGGAGGGCCTAGGTCCTGCCCTGGATGAAATGACAGACTCTGGAAATCCTCCATGGAGGGCCTCACCCTCCTTGGGGATCAGAGTGGGGATTGGGTGGGGGCTTGGGGATTCTGATGGGAGGTGCAGGGGAGGAGGTGAGGGAGAGGGAGCTGGGATTGATAGGTGAAGCAAGCTTGTTTCTAATTTAAATTTAAAAAAGAAAAAAATCATATGGAAATACATATAGAAAACCTACAGACAGCCAAAGTAGTCCTAAACAGACAGAAAACAGCCGGAGGTGTATTACCTGAACTCAAACTGCTACAGAGCCTTAGTGACAAATACAACATGGTACCAGTACAAAAACAGACATATAGACAAGGGGAACATAAATGGCCCAGAAATAAAGTCATACAGATATGCACCCCTAGTTTTTGACAGACGAGTTAAAATTTATAAAGAAAAAAATCTCATTCAAGAAATGGTGCTAACTGGCAAAACTGGACAAGTTCCTATGGAAAAATAAAATTAGGCCCATATTTCTCACTCTGTACAAAAGTTAATCCAGTGTGGATCATATATCTCAATTTGGCACCAGAAATGTTTAGACAACTATAGAAAAACATGGTTCAGGGGATTGCCAGCAGAAAATCCCATTGCCAGAGAGTCTAGGAAACAGAACCTTCATCCAGCGACTGATGAAAGCAGAGGCAGACACCCACAGCTAAACACTGAACTGAGCTCCTGGAATCCAGTGTCAGGAAGAGACCTGATGGGCAAAGGAGTTAAGACTGGGCTGGTTTAACCCACAGAAACAGTGACCTGAACAAGGGGGAGCTCTTGGACCCCAGATTGATGGCTGTGTGGAAAACATGAGACAGACCCAGATCCCATGCATGCGGGTGTCAGTGAGGAGGCCTAGGTAATCTATGGGGTCTTGGGTAATATTTATCCCTGGCGTACAAATGGACTTTGGCTGCCCATCCCACAATGACGGATGCTCCCTAAGCCTAGACTCTTGGGGGAGGGCCTAGGCCCTGCCCTGGATGAAATGACAGTCACTGGATATCCACCATGGAGGGCCTCACCCTCCCTGGGAATCAGGGTGAAAATTGGGTAAGGGACTGGGGGACCTGGTGGGGAGGGCAGGAGGGAAGGGGAGGGAGAGGGAGCTGGGATTGACATGTGAAACAAGATTGTTTCTAACCTAAATAAAAACATAATTAATATTTTTTTAAAAAAGAAAAAGATGGTGAAAACATTTTACAATATAACCATTGGAATTCTTCAGGAAATAGCTAGTTATTGACAAATGGGGTTGCCTGAAGACAAAAGTCTTCCGCTTAGCAAAGGAAACTATCAGCAGAGCGAACAGACAGCCAAGAAAATACTAGAAAAGCCTTTTCAGCTACACTTCAGATAAAGGGTTAATTTAGAGTGCATTTAAAACTGCAAATATTAAACACCAATAAAACAAACCCCCATTCAACGAGTGGGCCATGAATGAACAGACAGCTCTCAAAAGAAGAAATACAAATGGTCAGATACATATTTCAAAAAGTGTTCAGCATCCTTAACTATCAGGGCAATAAATACAAATTGAGATTATTTTGAGATTTGATCTCACCCATCAGAATGGCTGCCATCAAGAAAACATGAAGACAAATGCTAATGAGGCTGCAGAACAGGAAACCTTGTTCATTATTAGTGGGAGTATAAAGTTGCGCAATCACCGTGGCAGTATGGAGGTTCTCAAAAATTAAAACTGTAGCTAATATATGAGCCAGCCAAAGGACTCTGGGCATACACTCAAAGGAGTCCACATCTTACCACAGAGATGCTTCCCATCCCCATTTGTTTTTCACGAAGAAACAGAATCAGCCTAGATGACATCAATAGGTGAGTGGCAGTAAAAAATGTGGGACATATGCACAGAGACATTTTATCTGGACACAAGGAAAGATGAAATTTGTAGGTATATGGCTACAAATAGAAAAAATGCTATGAGGTAACAACAGGCTCAGGGAAACAAATTCCATGTGTGCTCTCTCATCATATGCGTTTTCTCACATGTCCTCACTCTCTCTCATGACTCTCACATGTTTTTCTCACATGTTTTTCTCACATGTCCTCACTCTCTCACATGTCTCTCTCACATGTCCTCTCTCTCACATGTCTCTCTCACATGTCTCTCTCACATGTCCTCTCTCTCACATGTCTCTCTCACATGTCCTCTCTCTCACATGTCTCTCTCACATGTCTCTCTCACATGTCTCTCTCACATGTCTCTCTCACATGTCCTGTCTCTCACATGTCTCTCACATGTCTCTCTCACATGTCCTCTCTCTCATACGTCTCTCTCACGTCTCTCTCACATGTGCTCTCTCACATGTCCTCTCTCTCACATGTCTCTCTCACATGTCTCTCTCACATGTCTCTCTCACATGTCCTCTCTTTCACATGTCTCTCTCACATGTCTCTCTCACATGCATTCTCTCACATGTGCTCTCTCACATGCGTTCTCTTACATTTGTTCTCTCACATGTGCTCTCTCACATGTGTTCTCTCACATGTGACTTTAACTTGTACTTTTGTGTATTTATGTGGGAGGGAGTCTGAGTAGAGGCCAGGAAACCGGTAAGGCGCCCAGTAGAGAATGGGCTTTAAGGAAGGAGGCTGGAAAGGTCATAGACACGTGTGACATGAAATGTAAGCGGGAAGGATGGAACTGAAGTGGAGTGGGAGGAATGAGAGGGAGGGGACTAGACAGAGAAGGGTCAACCAAAACTATGAAAATGCCATAAGGAAACCTTTTCCTTTGTATGGTCACTGGAGAAAAAACAGGTTCAGTACATTTCCCCTGCTGACGTTTAGTTTTCTTTTGACCCCATCTCTCCTTTTTCATGCCTGTTTCTCTCTTTTGGTTGAGAATGTCTTTACTCTGCTGGTCCATGTTTGAAGCAGGTAAACTGATTTCACAAGTTCATTCCCAGATTGGAGGGATTTGCCTCAGGATGTGTGATGCCTTGAGTCAGAGGAGACTCTGGACTTTGTATTTTAAAGTATGGAATGAATTCATTCTTCAGGGTGAGAGACATGAACTTAACATCCAGAAGGGGAAGAGTATTATTCAAATATATCTCCTGTAGTAAAGTCCTTATCCTTGAAACTTAAGCCCTGATGCAGCAGCACCGCAAAGAGGTGACTGAGCCCTTATGAAGAGATCATGTGCTAGTCCTGGGGATGGATGCCAGCTTGGGTTGTCCTCATTTGAGCTGTTTGCTCTTGTCCCTCTGGGCGCTTTATTCTTTCACACTCATCGCTGATGAATGAAGGAACCAAATGAAACCCTATTCCTTTAGATTTGAATGAATCAGACTTTAAATAAACCAAATTCTCTGTTGATCCCCCAGTTTATAGTGTTCTGTTATAGGAAAAGAACATAAACAGACACCTCCTTCCTTTGAAGCATGCATGTCTGAATGTGTTGGAGGGTATGTTGTGGTTGGACTTGCGGAGTGTCTCGCATGTCTTTTCATTTGGGTACCTTTGCCTCCTGCCTTAACACCAGGTCCACTACCAACAAATAGAGTTACAAAATAATAAGAATATTTCCTGTTGATCAAAGCCTACCTAAATTTTCCCTTTTTATCTGTTTATTTAATAACATTTAAGATATGAATAGTAAACTTTAAACATTGGCATAAAGAGCCAGGTGTTGGTGGCACACGCTTTTAATCCCAGCACTCAGGAGGCAGAGACAGGCAGATCTCTGTGAGTTTGAGACCAGCCTGGTCTACAGAGCGAGTTCCAGGACAACCTCCAAAGCAGTACAGAGAAACCCTGTCTTGAAAAGCCAAAAAAAATTTTGGCAAAAAGACATTAAAATGAACATTAAAAATAAACATTAGTTTCCCTTCCTGAGCCCCAAGAGCACAGATAGCACCATTGGCGGAAACAGGCATTACTATTCAGCTGTTCTATGTCTTTCTAGAATACTTAAAGGCTAGACTTGCAACTTTGAAGTAAAAATCTCTTTGTGTCTCTAGTAAACTTTCCACAGCACCCTTCATTTCTTTCCAAGTATCCAAGAGAGAGGAATCTCCAGGGTTAATGCCTACTTAATAAAGTGTTTCAAATTTCCACTTAACTCTTACGATGGCCACTATCTTTCCATGGCCTTTCTGTGTCTATGAACCAATGAGGCTCCTGGTGGATACGCTGATATAGAATGAAGATGAGGAAAGACTGTGACTGACTCTTCAGTATCCTTGGTTCCTCCCATCATTTTGCTAGCAACCAAACACCACTGTTTCTGTTGAGCCCTATAACATAAAAGGTGACAGTAAAAGGTGCGTCCTTAGCATCATGCATAGGACAGAGGCTGTAGGGAAGAAATGCAAACACAGGTTCTAGCACTTCAAAGCTGTATGGGACTTATAGTATTAACTGTCTCCATTTCATCGTTGGTACAATGGTAACAACAATAGAAACCAATTCATAGATGTACAATGATAAAGTTTATAAGGCAACAAAAATTTAGTAAATAGATACACATAGTACTTTTCTCAATAGATATAAGGACTCTTATAATTATTATTGATATCAGTAAGTTTTGCAGAACTTGAATGCACGTATGTACAAAGTTTGTCATCATTTTCATTGTCTGATTCAATTTTGGTGCCTCTCTGGAGAAGACAGCTCAAGGTACATTCCCATCAAAGGATTTTGCCCCAAACCAGTGATCATACATGGAAACTTGTCTGTGGAGAAAGATCACTATGCTGAAATGGAAAATATCACCATTAAATGTAATCCTGGATATAACTTAGTTGGTTCCCCAAGCATCATTTGTTCGGAAAACAGAACATGGTACCCTGAGGTACCCAACTGTAAGATAATGGTGAGTGGCACAATTTGGGAAACTTCTGTGATGTCACCCTTAAATATAGCGGCCTCTTCCCAAGGCTCTGTCTCAAACTATGGTCTTATCACCTGCCACCTGCCAGGATGCCCAGTTTACCAGATTAACACTTATAACCTTGAAGCACTGTGCTTGAAGGAGTAGATTTTTCTGCTCTCTGGCTGGATCCAGAAGTTTAGAATTGAGGGTTTCCTAGACCTAGTGACCTGACCATAAATTTCCGTGTTTGTGGTCTGTATACTTTTGCTCTGCTTCTGGGCATGTGCAGGACTCCTCCGCACCTATCCTTATGGGGTTACTCTGGGTCCTTCTAGCTCTGTGCCTTTTCTTCAACTATACTTTTCTGCTCCTCAACATCCAGATGTTGTGACATATACCTATAATCCTAGTAACAAACAGCTGGGCATAGGAGGGTCCTAAACTCAAGTTTGTCTTGGGCTACAAAATCCTGTCTGAAAACACACACACACACACACACACACACACACACACACACACACACCTCTCTTCCTCATATTGTGGCCTGCATATGAATACCTGCTGAGGATGCAAAGTCTCTGCAGATTTTCTTAATGCTCATCAATTCTATCAATCTCACTTCTGCCAAGAATCCCTCTCAGACTGTACCCTCCACCCATTTACTTCTTGTAGGAAGTCCTTGAAAACTGCAGAGAAGTGAATGAAGGCAGAAAACTCTTGCAGTGTCTCTCAAACCCAGAAGATGTGAAAATGGCCCTGGAGGTGTACAAACTGTCTCTGGAGATCGAACGATTAGAAGAGGAGAAAGAGAAGTGGACACGGTTCCACAGGAGACCTTTCACACGCATTAAAATTAAGGGGCCTCTTAGGCCTTTTGATTAATGTGCAGAATCTCCATGCAGCAGCTGTACTGACGCCTAAGTGCTACCAGTCCTGTTAAAAAAGTTTCTGGGCCAGAAGAACTTACATGTATTTTTGTTTTATTTTTGAAGCTATGTCAATGAGTATTGGCTAGCTATTATGGTTCAATTGTCTACTTGGCTCAACTCACTATAATGGTTAAATATAAACTATAAAAACCAAAGTTTTTTGTTGTCATTATGTTCAGTATGTTGCATGAATATGACGTACGTACCCAGAACACAAATTTATTGTGTTGATAGGTAATTTTATTTCTCCTTTATTTTCTACCTTGCAAAGAATGAAGCTTTATCTATCCCAACCACATACCTGCTGAGTTGTCTCTAAACTCCATGACACTGTGTCTCATGGGCCCAGCACCTGCCAGTTCTGAATCTGCAGGACAAGGTCTGAATCTAAGGAACATTCTGGAAAACAGAACCTTATCACACTGCAGAGATTCTTTGGTGCCCTCTTCTGGTCACTTTCCACACTAACAAGAACTTCTAGACTCCCTTTAAAGCAAATTGGTTTTGTGTGTTCCTCCACATTATAGAAATGGAATCAGATGTATGTCCTGGTTTGTTTGTTTGTTTGTTTGTTTGTTTTTATTGAATTGACACAAGTTAGAGTTATTGTAGAATAGGGAACCATAGTTGAGAAAATGCTTCTGTAAGATTAGCCTGTAGGCAAGTCTGTGAGCATTTTCTTGATTAATGATTGAGGTGTCAGGGCCCAGGACACTGTGGCTCGTGCCCCCCTAGACTGGTGGTTCTGGGGTATATAAGAAAGGAAACTGGGAAAGCCAGGAGAGTGAGCAAGTAAGCAATGTTCCTCCTCAATTCCTGCCTCGAGGTTCCTGCCTTGAGTACCTGCCCTGACTTCCAGGGATGATGGACTTTAAGCTATATGATGAAATAAAACCTTCCCTTCCCAAGTGGCATTTGGTCATGGTGTTCTATCATAGCGATAGTAACTAAGAGAGAAATGTGTAATTTTAATCTCACATTTATGTCTGTGATTTTGAAGTCATGTCAATACAAACAAATCGACCGCATATATTTACATGTGTTATTTGCATTTTGGTTAGTGATGCTTGGCATGTTTGCCTGACCACAGCAATACCAGGGTGTATTATCAGTAGATAATACAGTGGATAAATTAGCTCTATGATGTCATGATGGGATGCTAGCCAGGACCAGGGAAACTCCACAATATCAATCAATTGATGCTCTTTTTTTCTGATGTCAACTGTGTTCCCATGGTTGTTTCCTTGGAGACTGAAACAATCCATCTCCTAGGCAAGCTCCTTAAGACAGATGATAAACAACTCAACATAACTCCAGGAAGTCCCTGAAACCGACCATATTCTCTAGGCCCCTCCTTCCCTGAGTAAGCAATAAAGACCACAGAGGGTCACTTTTAGACAAGCCACACTGCAAAGAAGATTCTGAGACTCAGAAGAAGCAGAAACTCTCTAAGCTCCCTGGAAGGGGTTTACACCCACAGAATCCCCTAGAAAGGACACTCTCCAACCTGTTGAGTTGAGCTGCCTGTATGTAGACTGTGCAGTGAGCTCCAGGTTCCCACCTTTGTGAACTGTCACCCGTGCTGGGGTGGGCTTTGGTAATGCAGTTACTTTTGAGTCATTTCTGCTTCTGTAACTAACCCGTCAGCCGCATTCCTTTAAGAAAACCCAGTAAAACTCATTGGTTCACCAAGTTGGACTTTGGTGGTATTTGTACTTTTGTCTGTTGTGGGTTTCCTATCTGGGAGGGTAGACGAGTGTGTTGTGTCTCCTTAGGAAAAGTCTTGTCACACAACAATAGTGTATCCATTATGACAGAGAATCAGCAGCTCAAACTCCACAGATATGTGGGGAAGAAGCCTGGCCACAAGAATATAATCCAAATACAGATGGGAATCCATTGCTGAGAGGGCCATCACTACATCCTCCATGATGGGAAGCCAAGTGATTGGCTGGCCTCCCTGGGACACTGTCCTGTAACCCGTGCTGATAGAAAAGAATGTCAGTTCTCACTTGTAGATAAATACAATGTTTCTCTCTGAGGTTCTCTAAGGGGTGTAGCTCAGTCTACAGGTAATTGGTCACCAATGAAAACTCTATTTCTTCCCTTCTTTTCCCTTCTGTCCATAACTCAATTTCAAGGACTTCCTGGTAAACTATGGCAAGCCAGCAAGATATTCTTCCATTTGCTTATAGATACTTTTAAGAAAGCATTTTGCTTTTTGTTTTGAAACATTGAGTGTGCGTGCACACACAAACACACACACACTTATTTACTTATTGTGTACATGTGTAGGTGAGTGGGTGAGTGTGCATGCGCCGTGGCACACAGGTAGAGTTGGGAGAATAACTTAGAGGGGTTGGTTCTCTCCTTGTACCCTGTGGGTGCTGCAGACCCAGCTCAGATTGTCAGGCTTGACAGCAGACACCTTTACCAGGTAAAAAATCTCACAGCACCCTCAGGGATGTATCTTTCTCATTTAATAGATAGTAATATGATCATTTGGGGTGGGGTGCACAGGATAGGGATGCCATCCGTGGATATCTCAACCGTTTCGTGTGCTTTAAGGAAACATACCTATTATTATAATTTTCCCCTTAGCATAAAACTTAGAACTTCTGAACTGAAAAACATCACAGAGATTGTTTTAGTTTCAAACTCCTTTCAATGCACACGTGCATAAAGACTTGAGTGACTTGGACTCCTGGCTGAGCCATATGATGCCCAATAGGTTTTATGGGAATTTGGTGTCCTGATAAATCACCAGTCTGTGGTCATTCCTGCCACAGTAGAAATGGGAGGCTTCTAGGAACACTGATTTAAGTGACTGTCTCAGGGATCCACCCAGAAAACATTTGTAAATTAGATGAGCATGGTATGCAGAGCTTGGCTTGATGCAGATAAGTTTAGGATCAGACATGGCAAACCATAAGAAAGCTAAGCTGGGCACTCTATCCTTCTCTCCTGTCTGCAAAGAATGTTAATAATACTAATGGTGTAACTTCCCAGGAAACCAAATGCAATACTCTGTGGAAAGCTTTGGAACCTGATTATTAAGCAGAATCGGCAACTTGTTAAAATTATCCTGGTTCTTCCTCGGAAGACGAAGTCACCACTTGGTGGCTTTATTTGGTCACCTTTCCCTTGAGGAAGGCTGATGTTTAATCACTGATATTTCAGGGAGGAGGACCCACTCACTGACTTCCAGGCAATGTTCCTCTTTGTGTGTCTGTGCACGTGGTTGTTAGGGCTGTCTTGTACTTGTGACAGCTCAGATTGACAGTGAAAACTATTTTTGGATTGTCCCCACCCCCATGTTCATTGTCTCTAGAATGTCAGATAACAAATATTCACTGTTGGTTCAATTGGCAAATCATAGGAAGTACAGGTTTATAATGCCCTGCCCTGCTTCAAGTAGGCTCAAATATAGAATCTGGGCATAAGATGCCTGGCAGGTATTAGTGGACCAGCTTTAGCTCAGACAGTGAATTAGGTTTGGGGGCTAACAAATAAGCCCTCTAAAGCTTTTCTCTTAGTGCATTTATGAGCGGTTTATGTTGAGCTAAAAAGGTCTTTATTCTGATCTAGCCACCACCAAACGTTGTTGTAAGCTGGCATGCTTCTGTTTGCAGCAACGATGTGCTGTTCGTTAACATTTAATGTCCATGTGGGGTTTACCTGTGTTTTAAGCAGAACCACAACATAATCCTTTAGTTTTCTACTGATATATCCTCAATGTCAATTACTTTGATGTCATAGATGCATCAAGAATACACACTATTCCTGAAGATCTGCCTGGTCTGGATGTAGGACCAGTAAATGCCCCTGTTGTGAGAAAGAAGAAACAGTTAGAAAGTCTTGGAGTTGGGTCTATGAGATGACTCCGTGGGTAAAGATTTCTGCAACCAAGCGTGGGGATCTGAGTGGAAGGAGAGAACCCATTCCTGTCCCCACACCCCAGCTCTTAGGCAAGCTAGTGTCCTCTGCCAGATTTGGAGGGCCATTAGATGACCCAGTCCAGTTATCGTCTATACCTGGCCTGTTTGACTCTGCCCTTCCGCTTCAGTGACTTAAAATGCTGTTGCTACTAGGTTTTATCCATCTATCTCAGCATCAATTCATTCATGATTTCAAGTTTCACCATTACCTGATCCAGGGTCTCTGAGAATGCTGTGTCCGAGGGCTTTCTCTCTGAGACTCAGCGGCATGCCCTGTAAATTACATGTAGTTTTCTCAGCACCATAGTTCCTCAGAGTCTTCTCTCTGCTCTGGTGTCATCCTATCCTTTATGGCTAAGTGTGAAGTTATGGGAGATAGTAAATAGTTTAATTAAGGAATAAAGAATTAGTTAACAAGAAGTTAACTGGTGTTAAGTACAATGAAATAATTTTTTAAGGAATATATTTAACTATGTAATTATAGACTCATTTGGAAGCTAAATATTATAATCATTAAGGTACTTTTCTAGCAGAAACAATTTTATGTTAATGTAAAGTATTTAGGTGACTATTCCTAAATGATTAAAAGTTAATTCTTCTATAGGCCTAATTTTTTTCTAGTGTAGTAGTCATTAAGTAGATTATTTTTCTATTAGCATAGTAAAGCATCACATTATTATAAAAATAAATGAATTCAGTAGTGTAAAATTATAAAACACTATGTAAATAGAAGGCATTACATAATGCATTGCTTTATAATTTGGAGAGTAATTGTCTTGTGCACAGGCAATTGTCTAATAGTTTGTAAGGGTCAACATGTCCCACTAGAATAGAACTAGCTATAAATGCAGGTTTGAGTTATTGTTTTAATTTATAAAAGGAGTGATACTTCAAGAATGTTGCTCATTGTTCCCAGACATCCTATGGGAGTGAGCTATGTGAACAATTACTGTGATAATTCATAAAAAAGTATTTACCCAGTGAATATGTTTAATTTTGTATTTCAAGCCTTAGAATGATAGATAAGTAAACATTTATTTGAGGCCTAGAACTTCAAGAGTGAAGACTTCATAATATTTGACACTTACCCCTGCTCATAAAACAAAGGTTTCAGATACAGATGGATAAGCTGGCCATGAGTTATAAGATGCCAAGGAATGACAGAGCCCCGGATAATGAAAGTTCACCTTAACTGCTGTTGCTGTTTTCATTATATCTGTGTGTGAAGCCAGAAACTGGAAACAGAAAGCTGTCTATTGTGAGATATTTGTATACTGTGTGAAAATGTGTTGCTGTGATTGGTGTAATAAAAATATGAATGACCAATAGCTAAGCAGGGGAGGATAGGTGGAATTCCCAGGGAGAGAAATTAGGAGGAGAAATCTGGGTATGTGATTCCTCAGACTGGGAGCAAGTTGGATGTGTCCTAGTAAGAAGAGGTAAGCAATCCATGTGGCAAAACATAGATTTAAAAAATATAGGCTAATTAAGTTATAAGAGTTAGTTGAGAACAAGCCCAAGCTAAAGCCAAAATTTCATATTAAATTTCCATGTCTTTATTTGGGAGCTGGAGATCAGAAGATAGTCCAACAAGAAAGCTTGCTACTGTTGTCTGTGGATAAGGATAAGTACACTGATTCTGAAAATGTCACGGTCCAGTGTGACTCTGGCTTTGTTGAGCTGGATCCCCAGTATCTCCTGCTCAGAGAGTAGAAACTGGAACATAGAGACTTCTAAGTCATAGGATTGGGATTCATTTGTGAGTCATGGTCTCTCTTGCCCCTCTCAAAGCACTCAGGTCAGTTGAGGGTGGCAAGTCTCAACGAAAATAGGAAAAATCAGAGGCTCATAGACAGCAGGATACCATATACATGGGAATACTGACTCCTAATATTAAATAAACAATACAGGACACTGCAGTTCTGAAATAGCATGTTTCTAGTGTGTTGGCACAGGCTCCTAATCCGGGAAGACACAGGCTAGAGGATTGTGATTTCAACTTTATTCAGGATTGCACAGTGAGTTCTAGGGAAGCTTGGATTTAAGATCTCTCTCCCTGCCTCCCTCCACCCCTCTCTCCTCTCCTCTCCTTATGTGGCACCAGAAATAACAGCAGCAAAGACACATTAAATTTGTTAGTAGAAAATGAGTATTTGATGCAACCCTACAAGCCTATAAAAAGTCATACCCAATTTGAGTCTTGTCTCTCTCAACAAGTTGCATGCAAAATAAGAGTCTTTCATGCACTCCACAGATAAAAATATTTATCATGCTATACTGTGTGGAATTGAGAATGAGATAGAGAGAAGAGGAGAGAAAGAGAGAGAGAGAGAGAGAGAGAGTTCTACCCCCACACAGGTGTCCCAGAACAGAACTATGGTTTATACTCTGGCTGACACCAACAGGTCTTCATGTGTTCTCTGCTCAACCACTGGCATGAGGCTATTCTAGGTCCTGAGCTGTTCTGCCATGCAGGGATGCATTTTCCTGTGACTGGAGAGAATCTATTCTATGTCACCCAGCGTCTGTATCTTTCTGGAAGCCTCTGAAGGCTGCAGCATGTGCTCACATGCAGGACACTCATGAACTGTCTCATAAGCTCAGGGGAGGTGAAAATGGCTCTGAAATTGTCTTAGTTAGGGTTTCTATTGCTGTGAAGAGACACCATGACCACAGCAACTCTTATAGAGGAAGACATTTAATTGAGGTGACTCATTTACAGTTCAGAGATTCAGTCCATAATCATCAGAATGGGGAGCATGGCAGCATGCAAGCAGATGTGGTGCTGGAGCTAAGAGTCCTACATCTTGCAGGCAACAGGAAGTTGACTGTCAATCATGCTAAGGGAAGCTTGAGCAAAAGAGACCTCAAAGCCCACCCCCATAGGGACATACTTCCTCCAACAAAGCTATACTTCCTAATAGTGTCATTTCCCTGGGGGGAGCATTTTCCTTCAAACCACCACAGATGGTATACAAGCATTCCCTGGAGACCTAATTATCAGAGCTACCAAGAGACAAGGCAAGACAACTCATCCTTTAGCTATCATTAACATTTTCCCAAAGAAGGAAAAGAGATGCGTCTGGCTTGCTTGTTCTCTGTTCAGTGTGGGTCACTTTGGCCTGGCATCTCTGCTGCGTCCTTCCCACCAATGTTCATGGTAATAAACATTCATATACAAAACTATCTGCCTCCTATGGTCACGCTAGATCCTCACAAAGAGTACGTGAGTTAACATGTACTTGCTGTGCACACCTGATATTTGACCATTGTTTCCCGCCAGCGGGAACGACCACACCCTTTCATCTCTCTAGTTTCCACCGCATCTCACTCTGGCAAGCCTCTAACCATTAAATAATAATTTATAAAAATAATTTTAGTCTTTCATATCTTCATGAAGCTTCTTTATTACTCATTTACAGTAGAATATATTTTAAAGCACAGATTGCGATCCCAATTTGTGTTATATTTTTGCATGCAAAATCACTTGTGAGTTTAATGAGGCTGGGAAATTTTTAAGCATATTTTGTGTTCAGAGCTCCATAGTTGGCTTCCATCTCTATACTGATTTTAGGATAATGAAGTCAAGAATGAACACAATGTTGGGTTACCTGCCCTTGTGGGAGACTAGTGCTTAGGCCTAGTTGTGGAGGAGCCAACACATATGTAAGGTCATCCCACAGGTACGAGGGAGCTTCACCATGGACACAGCAGTTCCCACCACTCATGGATACTGAGCTCTGTTTCAGGAGGTGCTAAGTGATTTTTCTGGCCTGGTTTTTCTTTTTTTTTTTTTAATTCACTCACATTGTTTTAAAAATGAAATTTGCTGTGTTTATTTAAGGTTTTGGCACACAAGCAAATCCTTCAGTAGTTAGTGTGGTGAGGCAGATTAACGCACCTTCCACCATTCATAGTTACCTGTATGTGCATAATAAGAATAGCTAAAACTCTTATTTATTTAATTAAAAAAATCACAATTTCCTTAACCCTGGGTGGGGTGCACATTCATTCTACAGAAGTGATGAGTCTAGGTGTCATCTAGCCTGTGTCATTTGACTTATGCCTCTCCATTTCCTGTGGGTTTCCTATGCCCCATGCTAACTGCAGTTCATATGTGTATGTGCTGTCCACAAATACATGAGGTCATGCACCACTTTCATGTTTAAAAAGGAGGTCCCATATTAGCTGACACCACATAAATGGAAATTCACAAATTTCCTGAAATATGATTGTAAAGTGATCTTAAGAAAATCCAGACAGCAACTCAATGAAATTGTAAAAGAAATCAAGGTTTGGATGAAAAAAATTCAACAGTTAAATATAACAATCATCAAAATGAAAATTCTAGAGCTGAAAGTTTCAGTGAATGAAATTTTTAAAAATATGATAAAGACCCTCAGCAGCAGAAAAAATAACAAGTCAAAGATGGCTTTCTTTTTGTAAAAAAGTATGTAAGGAAGAGAAAAAATAGAAATAGTGGAAAATTTAAAGGAATCTTGTGGGACTTACAGAACAGCATTAAGTCAACAAAGATTCACAGTTTGAGAGTTCTGGAAGAAGAGAAGATGAGAAAAGTCCGACAAGCATATGCTATGAAACAATTGTAGAAAACATCTGAAGTTCTAGGAGATACACAAATATTTTTCCTTTTTTATTTAAATTAGAAACAAGCTTGTTTTACATGTCAATCCCAGTTCCCTTTCCCTCCCCTCCTTCCCTGCCCCCAACTGACCTCCTATCCCATCCCCTTTCTGCTCCCCAGGGAGGGTAAGGCCTTCAGTGGGGGATCTTCAAAATCTGTCATATCATTTGGAGCAGGGCCTAGGCCCTCCCCTGTGTACAGGCTGAGAGAGTAACCCTCTATGTGGAGTGGGCTCCCAAAGTACATTCAATTACTAGGGATAAATACTGATCCATTACCAGAGGCCCCATAGATTGCCCAGACCTCCAAACTGACATTCACATTCAGAGGGTCTGGAACGGTCCTATGCTGGTTTCCCAGCTATCAATCTGGGATCCATGAGCTCCCCCTTGTTCAGGTCAAATGTTTCTATGGGTTTCTCCAGCCTGGTCTTGACCCCATTCATCACTCCTCTCTCTCTGCAACTGGATTCCGGAGTTTGGCTCAGTCACCCTGAACATGCCCGATCTCGTCTGATCTCAGAAGCCAAGCAGGGTCGGGCCTGGTTAGTGCTTGGATGGGAGATATACAAATATTTAAGTCTAGGAGAATCATAGTTCTCCAGGCAGATGCACACCCTTCCCCCAATGTTATAAGGCACATAAGAAAGCAGACAAAAAAAAAAAAGACAAAGAAAGATCATAACAGAAGTGGGGGGATATATTATTTATGACTTAATGAAGCTTGCCTGAACAATCAGAATGCAAAGCTAGCAACAGCTATAGAAGCTGGGACTCAGGATTCAGAGGCAGATGGATCTCTCTGAGTTCAAGGTCACTCAGGGCTACATGAGAGTGAATCATGTAAAAGAATAACAGAGCTCACACCCTTAATCTCAGCACTAGAGCCTTATATAAAGGGCAAAGGGTCTTCAGCCATGACGAGGACAGGATCTCCCCAGTCCTTGGTAGAGGTAAGAACTACTGGCTTGGCTGCTTTGCTTCTCTGTTCTTCAGATTGAACCCCAATATCTGTCTCTAGGTTTATATTGTTCATACTACACAGAAGGAAGAGACAAGTAGGGAGTTATCTATTGTGCAATCAGTGAATGCCCCAAGAAAAGCTCAGGATGGGAGAAAGTGATTTTACATGTTCAGAGTAAAAAAACAAAAAACAAAACCAATAACAACAAAATAAGAGTTGGCATCCTGAATGTGGCACCTTTATTTCAGAAATAAAGGAGAAATGGAGTCTTTCACAAATAAACAAAACCTGAAGGAATTCATCACAACTTGCCCAACCTGTGTTCCTAATTGTACCATGACCAGTCTCATTAGGTAAAGGTAATTAGACATCCCTAACACTGTGAACTCCCAGAAGTACCTCCTAAAAATTAAAAACTGCTTTAGACATTGTTCACCAAACAAGTTTATCTGTAAACAAGCACTTAATTTTCAAACTAATTTTATTTAAATATTTGTTCTTGTTGCTTGGTTTTTGCAAAGCTTTATAGTTGTTGCCTGTTGAGACGACATTTTTTTTCCTCTGAACTACTTAAAGTTCATCCTAAGGGGTTCGATTGGCACCAACTCCTTTACATCTATTACTTATATATCTCTGAATTGCAGAATCTAGTCAGACCAACAAAGACAGATTGTATATTGATGATGAGATACAGGCAAAGTCAAACAATCAGATGGTGGATCAGTGATGTCTTTGGGAAATATTCAGAGACAAGAAGGGAAATTATCAAAACCAAAATGAAGCTGTACTTGGGATGGTAGTACTTGCTTATAAGGCCATCACTTGGGAGTTGAAGACAGGAGAATTGTGAGTTTGAGGCCAACCTAGGCTTTCTAGTGAGGCCTCATCTTAACAACGACAGGATGGAGTCACTTATGCTACTCATTTCAAAAGTAATGAAAGCTAAGACGTTACAGAGAAATGATTCTTATGCACAGTTACCGGACACTCACTTGGCTGCTACTTGTATTATGTTTATTTCAGATACAAGATCATTTTCAGAAAATTCTATGTCAAATTTCTCAAGAGTGAGATAGATCTGAGATGGTGTTAATGATTGTAACTATTTGGCAGGAACTCCGGACATTCTAAAGAAACACACTTGTACCCCTTCCTTTTGGCTACCAGACTATTGAAACAATGGTCTTCAAGAAGTTAAAATGTCCTCAGGAATGTCACTTTGTTCTGTGAATCCACAAAACTTCATGAGACTGCTTCCACACTGGAGCGTGGGATTGGGGCAGCCTAAGTCTGTGTTCTTGGGCTATGGGCACTCAAAATGACTGTAGAACAGACTGTCCATCTCTGTTCCCTTTAAGATGGGGACTGTAGTTTCTGTGCATAGGGGCAATTAGCCAGTAAGCTATTTGTCTTTCTTGGGACTATAGTGGAGACTGCTAATTGTTTTCCAGTATTGATTTCCTCCAGCTTGCTCTTAGTAACTCGGCTTTTCTTATTCCTTCATGCCAGGAAGAAACATATGTGGCCACTTAGCTAGACTGTCTCTTCGAATAATCTTTCCAGTGTGTGCAATTTCACTGCCCCTTTCTTAGAAACATATATCCACTAGCTACTTCCTTTTTGTCACTACCAGGAGCTAAAATGATGATGCTAGTGAACCAGCTTCCACATTGCTGATGAGGACAATGCCCTAGGGAATGTTGAAGTGTCAAACAGGAAGGTTCCCTGGGTGACATTATATTCTGAATCACAGACTAACCTGCACATACTGCTGTCTCTGCATTGCCTGAGAGAGATTAATGTCTTCCTAGTAGGTCACTGGGTTTAGTGTGTGTGGAAGGGTGTGGTTGTGGTGTTAATTTCAGTTCTTGAGTATTTATTATGCTTATTTATTTACTTTAATTTCTGTTTCTAAATCCCTTTTAGAAAGTTTTTATTTGATTCAATTTAATGTGTAAGACTCTGCTTTAGTCAGGGTTTCTATTGCTGCAATGAAACACTATGACCAAAAAGCAAGTTGGGGAAGAAAGGGTTTATTTGACTTATACTTCCAGATATTGGAAACAGGAACTCAAGCAGGACAGAAACCTGGAGGCAGGAGCTGATGTAGAGACCATCGAGGGATGCTGGTTTTTGGTTTGCTTCTCCTGATTTGTTCAGCCTGCTGTCTTATAGAATCAAGGACCACCAGCCCAGGGATGGCCCCACCCACCATGGGCTGGGCCCTCCCCCACTGATCACCAATTGGGAAAATGCTTTACAGCTGGATCTCTTGGAGGCATTTCCTCAACCGAATCTCCTTCCTCTCTGAGGACTCTAGCTTGTGTCAGGTTGACACACAAAACCAACCAGTAAAGAATGTTTTGTCTCTGTGTATGTCTGCGCACCATGTGTGTGCCTGGTGTCCTCTGACACAATAAACACCTGAGCCCCTGGAACTGGAGTTACATAGATGGTTGTGGGTGGCCTTGGGGGTGCTGGGAATCGAACCCAAGTCCTCTAGAAGAGTAGTCAGTGTTCTTAACTTCTGAGCTCTCTCTACTTCCCTGTTTCTATAGTTTCATTTAAACTAAGTGTGGTGGCATATATGTGTAATTCCTGAATTTAGGAGTCTGAGGTTTGGAAGGTCATGAATGACTTTGAGGCTACATAGCAAATTTAATGTCAATCTGAGCTATAAAGTAAGAGACATTGTCTAAAAAAAAAAAAAGAACAAAACACAATTTCTTAATAATTAATTAAAACGGTAATTAAACTGAGTTTATTTTCCACTCCAAATGGGAAATATAGTAGATGAAATATTTACTTTAGTTGTCAAAACAAACATAACGGTTCTACAGGCAAGAGGCCAGCCTGGGCCACAGAGCAAGATCCTCCTGCAAATATAGGAGGAAAATGGGAAACACTTAGATTTACACTGCCCTTGAACTCTGCCTCAAGCTTCCTCTTCCAGCCCATATTTACCCCATTGTTCTTGTCTTGCAGTGCCAAGCCCATTTGTGTTCTTCCCTAAAGAGAGTGAAGCGAGAGCAGAGGGTAGACTTATATTCAAGTTATTTTCAGGCCAGTGGTTTTTCCATTCGTCGTGACTATGTCATCATTGTGCTTCCCCAGCACTGGTGGATTATAATATCACCAGCATGGAAACTGTGTAGCTATGTACTCAATCTCACATAACACCAGTTATAAATTTCTATTACTAAATATTTTCCTAGAAATACAGAGAAACAATTCTGTATGGTCAGACGTGACTTCTGGTTTAATGAGAGAGGTTGGAAAGAAGGAAATTGGAGAATGAGACACTACCAGATAAAATGTTATCTATGAGCTGTATGAGCTTTGATCCCAGCATCCGGGAGGCAGAGGCAGGCAGACCTCTGTGAGTTCGAGGCCGGCTTAGTCTCTGTAAAGCTAATTCCAGGACAGCAAGAAACCCTATCTCAAAAACCAAAATAGTTACCTATGAACAGAGCCTGAGGATCAGTTGTTCTTTGTAAGAAGGGATGAGCTGAGAGCAGTGTCTTTTCATCTACACTGACTACCAGTCTTATGTTTACTTCCTTTTAGTAAATCATCAGTTTTCTGATTCTGTTATTTCCAAGTTTAATGATACCATCACTCCTTGCCAATACTAATACATAAATGATGCATATTTATGTGACTGGATATATTGTCGAAATTTTCTTTTTAGTTTTATATTTCATGTCTAAATTAATATCAAATAGAAGTGTAAAATTTCAAACAAAATTGAGCCTATTTCACATCATAATAATATTCATAACTTAAATTTGCTATAACAAAACTTAAAATCATGTAGGATA
Source organism: Mesocricetus auratus (assembly GCF_017639785.1). Taxonomy (NCBI): domain Eukaryota; kingdom Metazoa; phylum Chordata; class Mammalia; order Rodentia; family Cricetidae; genus Mesocricetus; species Mesocricetus auratus. The sequence continues at coordinate 58,793,534 of NW_024429266.1, forward strand.
AATTCCCCTTGGCTAGAGATTATTCCCATGATTCCAGTACTCTGAATACTGGGGCAGGAACACTGCCAGTTTGAAGCTAATCTATGCTATGTTGTATATTTGAAGGAAGCTTGCACTACACAAGAAAAATTTGTCTCAACAACATAGTGTAGAGACTGGGGAGATGATGATTCAGTGGCTGAGAATGCTTGTTGCTCTTGCAAAGGACCAAGGTTTGCTTCTCAGCGCCCACATGGTGACTCACAACTGTGACTATAATTCCAGGTTATCCAACACGCTTTCCTGGCCTCCACTGACTCCAGGCATGAATGTGGTGCACATACATGCATGTAAACAAGCACTCACACACATAAAATAGAATAAATAAACACTTTTAAGAAACACACAGAAATACCCCCAAATTCAAATTTACAAAGGGGAATCTATTTTTTTCTGTTATGAAAATAGAAACTTGCTGCATGAACTATTTTACAAGGAACACTGAATCACATTATGAGTAATGTCCATAGGTTTATTTGATAAATTCCCAAGAAAACCAAAGATCTTATCTGTCTAAACTAAAACATAAATCTAGTAAAATAACTTTCTAGCTCATAACTTTCTAGAAGTTAGTTATTGAAGATATACACTATATATATGCTTTAACAAAATATAAATCTTGTTGTACACAGTCTTTCAAACTGGTCTCCAAATTAGTTTTGCCTTTCATTTTTGCATATAACTGTTACCCACCAAACAGTGTGTTTTGGATCATTTATCTAAAGTACTACCACTACATTTTAAAGTCTTGAAATCAGGAAATACAAGTTCTTGAACACTTATTTCCCTTGTAAATTTATTCTGACTACTTGAAACCTTTTCCTTTTATTTTTTTAAATTTTATTTTATTTATAACTTCCTTTTGATTTACCATATAAATGATTGTGTCATCTACAAATAAACACAATTTTGTTGCTATATTTTCAAATCTATGCCTTTTGTTTATTTTCTTGTCTTATTGCAAAGCCTATGACCTATGACCTCTATATATTTCCTAGTAGAAACAGAGACAGTCTTGCCTTCATGACCATATTGAGAGAAAGAAGTACAACATTTCAGTATTAAGTCACACTATTTGTGTTTTACATATACATACTTACCTTTCATTCTAGGAAGCCATAGAAATTATCATCAGGTATGTCTATAGACTCAATGGATCACTATGAGATACCTTAGTGTTGTTTGGTGTCTGGGGTTTATCCGTTAACTGGGGTCATAGTGATGACCTGTGTCTCTAGGAGCAGAAATAGCTCAAATTCAGTAGCTTTCTAGAGACTGCAAGTCAATTAATGGAGGTCCCTTTGGAGCAGAACTGAAGAATTTCTACTATATATGCCTCATATTGACCTGGCCTTATTTTCAGTTCAATAATTAGAAAGTTGTGGGGAAAAAGTCATTAACAAGGTCAAAGGCAAGATATAATGTCTTTCTATTAGAATGATCAATCTTATTACTAATTCAGTTTTGATCTCCTTTTAACATATATCAAGCCATGCCCTGGTTGGCTGATACTATTAGCCACACACAGGTTCTGACAGGACAAGACACTCCAGTCTACCCACATCCCACTACTGTTCAAAAGCAAAACCAGTCGCCATGTACAAAACTTAAGTCCAAATGGACCAAAGACCTCAACATAAATCCAGCCACACCGAACCTCTTAGAAGAGAAAGTGGGTGGTACCCTTGAACGAATTGGTATAGGAGACAGCTTCCTGAACATAACACCAGTAGCACAGACAGTGAGGTCAACAATTAATAAATGAGACCTCCTGAAACCAAGAAGCTTCTGTAAGGCAAAGGACACAGTCAGCAAGATAAAAAGGCAGCCCACAGAGTGGGAAAAGATATTTACTAACCCCACATCTGACAGAGGGCTGATCTCCAAAATTTACAAAGAACTCAAGAAGCAAGTTTTCAAAATACCAAAGGATCCAATTAAAAAGTGGGTTACAGAACTAAATAGAGAATTCTCAATAGAGGAGTCTAAAATGGCTGAGAGGCACTTGAGAAAGTGCTCAACATCCTTAGCCATCAGGGAAATGCAAATCAAAACAACTCTGAGATACCATCTTACTCCTGTCAGAATGGCTAAAATCAAAAACACCAATGACAATTTATGCTGGAGAGGTTGTGGTGAAAGGGGGACACTCCTCCATTGCTGGTGGGAGTGCCAACTTGTACAGTCACTTTGGAAATCAGTATGAAGATTCCTCAGAAAAATGGGAATAAACCTACCACAAGACCCAGCAACTCCACTCTTAGGCCTATATCCAAAAGATGTCCATTCATACAACAAGGATGTCTGTTCCACTATGTTCATAGCAGCATTATTTGTAATAGCCAGAACTTAGAAGCAACCTAGATGCCCCTCAATCGAAGAGTGGATAGAGAAAATGTGGTGCATTTACACAATGGAGTACTACTCAGCGGAAAAACACAATGGAATCTTGAAATTTGCAGGCAAATGGATGGCACTAGAAGAAACCATCCTGAGTAAAAAAGAGAAATATGGTATATACTCACTCATATATGGATTTTAGACATGAATCAGGGGAGTGTCAGCATACAATCCCATGACCAGAGAGTCTGGGAAACAGAACCTTCATTCAATGGCTGATGGAAGCAGAGGCAGACTCCCACAGCTAAACACTGAGCTGAACTCAAGGAATCCAGTGACAGAGAGGGAGGACTGATGAGCAAAGGGGTTAAGACTGGGCTGGTTTAACCCCAGAAACAGCTGACCTGACAAGGGTTAGTTCTTGAATCCCAGACTGTTGGCTGGAATTCCAGCATGGGACTGATCAAGACCCCCTAAACATGGGTGTCATTGAGGAGGCCTAGGTAATCTATTGAGCCTTGGGTAGTAGATCAGTATTTATCCTGTGTATACAAATGGACTTTGGGCGCCCATCCAACAATGAGAGATGCACTCTCACCCTGGACTCCCAGGGGAGGGTCTAGGCCCTGCCCTTGATGAAATGACAGACTATGGACACCCCCATGGAGGGCCTCACCCTCCCTGGGGAAATGAGGGGATATTGGAGGGGTTGATGGGAGGGCGTGGGAGGAGGGGAGGGAAAGGGAGAAGGACCTGGAATTGATATGTGAAGCAACCTTGTTTCTAATTTAAATTTAAAAATAAAAATTAGAAAAAAAGCAAAACAAGTCAAAACCTGTAAGAACTGGAAGCCACAATATAGGGAGGGAAAGGAGCAAGGCAAAGACGTGTTTTCAGGAAAAGTACAATTTTCACCAAACCATGAGCCATGAAGCATAGCACAGAGTTATCCAATCTGAGTCAAGGGGATTCCTCTGGCATTGACCAATTTGGGAGAGGGAGGTGTAACTTCCTAGTGATGAGATAGAACTTCCTAGCAGGATGATTCTGGTCATTCTAAAATGTTCTTTGAGTATCATATTGGGTAACTGCATCACCAACAGTACCCAGGGAATGGAACAGCACTTTACCAGGAAAAACTCAACAATATTAATTTGCTACCAAGTTAATGGGATCAGTTATCATGATCTTCCAATAATGACCTTTGTGTAAAGATGCCTGGAGTTTGCATATGGTTTTGGGATTAACATTTGGCTTATCTGCTAATTATCTAGAGATTTGGGGAAGTCTACTCAATCTATCTATATTGCTTCTTCATCTATACAATATTGATGATAAGATCCATTTTATGGGGTTTTATGCAGCTAATTATTATAATTTATGTTAAATTCTGGAATATTGTATAGTTAAAATTAGAAGCAGTACAATAAAATCCTTCTGAATGATTTCATGACATTTGCAAATTTCCACATCTGGTCAGATGCAGAGAACAACTGACCATGGGGTGTCCAATGACAACTGATACATCTATAATGTAACCCTTAGACAGGGAGCACTGTGAAAGGAGGGGCGGGAAGACTTGAAAGAGACAGAAGCAGATGTCTGCTGCCAGAGTATCTTCTACATGTGACAGAGAAGTTGTGCCCATGACATCTAAGCAATATGGCTGCCTAAACAAGACCTTTATAATGACAATACCAGTTGGCATGCCAACAAGGATGGGGGACTGTTCAATGGAGAATCGCACCATCATCCTGATAGGTTATCCAAACTCAGAGTCAGACCAAACATGTATGTGTAAGCAACACTAAGTGGACTCAGCAGTGTGTGTGTGTGTGTGTGTGTGTGTGTGTGTAAAACACAATAATTAAAGAGGAAGAACTCATGAGTTAGAGAGAGAATGGGGGCATAGGGATAGAGTCAGAGGGGGAAATGATATGTATCTAATACACATGTAGGGGATTCTCAAAATATTTACAATAAATATGTGTTTATTTGACTAAACTACTCATATTCCCTCTTTCACTTATTCTCTCTATGGTGTTCAGTCACAAACTTCCTAAGCTTTGTAGACTTGCATACGTTTCTGTGTTTTATTATGGTTGTTTCTACCATTAAGAACAAATAGCTACATACATTTAAAATCATAATTATTATTATTTCAAGAAAAATCATTTATACTTCTGAGATTAAAGTATTATTTACTGGGACTAAGTTTTGAAACACAGTTTTCCCTGCCAATTAAACTCTGTTATAAATTACATTCCTGAGGAAAATTCTGTTAAACAATTTTAAAATATTCTAGTATTTTGAATTTAAAATAATGAAACAAATATCTTTCTGATTAGTACACTGAAATTGTGTCTTCTTATTGTAGTTCCCCTTTCTAAGGACTTGAAGCTCAGTAAACCAGGATTCCATTTGCTCCATTTTTCTTAGAAGTTGAAACATGATTATATTTTCATCAATATTTCAGAGAAATTTGCTCAGTTATATTTTGATAACACTTCCCACTTCTCTCTGAGAGATAAGCATTTTAGCTTGCTACTGCCAGTATGTAGCAGTCATTCCAACTCAGCTGCTAGTGTGGTCCTCTTTAGGACAAGCTCATTCTATTGGTACCCCTATGTCTGCCTCCTCCAGGAACAGATAGGCCCAGGTGGTGGGCAGAGTTAGAATCCAAGTGATCATTGCCTTTAGAAGACTATTTTAGGAAAAAGTCTGGTAAATAGCAAAGCAATTCAAGAGGGTGAAAGGAAACTTTGCATTGAGGTTAAGCATTCATGAAGAATAGTAAGTGTGCCTTTCAACAGCTTGTCTTTCCTTTGAAACAAAACTCCAGGGTTCTCCCCAATCCTGGATCATTTAGATTGTCTGAAAGTCATCTTCCCTCTTATAAATTCACTGTCTCCAACCATCTGAATTTTGGTGCATGCCTTCAGTGCAAGTACGAACTCGTTCTCAGGCTGGGGTAGTATTGTATGGGCAGTCATCTTGTGTTTTTTGTGCATCAGAAAACCCAGGAATTAACTGAGAAGGAATTTGCACTGATGTCCTGTAAGAATAGCTGTCTTAGAGACTGGATTCCAGAGGGTGTCATGCCGAGACTTTCATTATTCTGTTCTGTCTAGGCTGCCTAGACTTTTAAAAACCTTGTTTATCTATGGACAATTCTGGCTGAAGAAGTCATTTTCCCAGAAGACACTGCTTCTCAGCCTGGCCTTTCCCCCATGCTATGACCTCCAGTGCCTGCAGACTCCGCCACCACCACGTAGGCTGTGTGCCTTTGCGTCTGTGCCTTTTTCTCTTGTTTACTCCGAGGAGTCGTGGACACATGGAAACTCTCAGCACCTGCTCTACTTGGCCAGTGAGAGCCTTGGAGTTCATTATTAATATAAAGAGACAAAATGCTAGAAGCTTTCCCATCAACTTCCAGACTCTCATTCCCAAGACAGAGAGCATCAACTTGGCTCTGTCAAACCTTTACTCAGTACCTAGTCTTCAAGTCATTCTCTTTGCTTCAGTTTTAGTGGTACAGTGCAGGGACCTTGACTGGGAGAACTCCCCACAAGGCCCAAGCATCTTCTGAGGTTAATTATAAATGATTTCTAATGGTTTCTTTGGGGGCAGGCATGTGAGACTGCTGGCTTTTGATTTTGACTCTTTCTTTGCCAAAAGTTTTCATGAGCTCTGGGAGTTTTCTGTTGGAGATATTGAAGATGCGATGACGCCATCGCAATCTGACTTGCTTTGGTTTCTTCTCTTTCTGTTTGTCTGCCTTTTATTCGGTTTCCTTGACATTTTGTTCTCGCTCAGCCTTTGAGCACTGCATTGAATAAAAGTGGAGAGATTGGTCACCATTGTTATCTCTTGATTGAAGAGAAAATGCCGTTAAGTTTAAGGTTTTCCATTTAGTATAATGGTAGCTATGGTTTTATCATATGCATCTTTCATTTGTTGATCTTGGTTCCCTCTATTCCTGGTTTCTTTAGGCCTTTTATCATGAAAGGACATCGAGTTCTATCAAAGGTCTTTTCTGTGCCTATTGGGACCGTTATGTGGGTTTTTTTTTCTTAGTCTATTAATAAGTTGATCTACATTTGTTGATTTATAAACTAACTTGGCATGTTTGTGATGAAAGCAACTTAATCACAGTGTATGCTCATCTTGATGTGTCCCTGAATTCAATGTGCCATTATGTTACTGGGGATTTTTGCGACTGTGTTAATCAGGGACATTAGTTTTGCTTGTTTTCTGTTCATATGGCTCTTGTGTCAGAGTGGTGATACCATTACAGAATGAACTTGCTACTTTTCTTCCCTTTGGTTGAAAGCTTGAAGAGCTTTCACTCTTTGTTTGTTCCTTTGGTTTGGTTTTTTGTTGTTGTTTTGGGTTTTTTGTTTTTATTTTTGTTTTTTGAGATAGGGTTTCTTTGTGTGGCAGCCCTGGCTGTTCAGGAACTCTGTAAACAAGGCTGGCCTCAAACTCACAGAGATCTGCCTGCTTCTGCCTCCTGAGTGCTGGGATCAAGGCATGTGCTACCACTGCCCAGCCTGATAATAGCTCACTTTTAAGATGTTTGGTAGAATTCAGCCATGAACCCATCCAATCCTTGAATATTTCTTCAGGGAGGCCTTTTGAAACTGTTTCCAGCCTGTTATGAATCTATTTGTTCATTTATATGCTCTAGACTTTATTTTTGTATGTCACGTGTGTCCATTGGTTCTACACTTTCAAGGAATTCCCCAATGGTCCTGTGGATTCACTGGAATCTGTTGGAATTCTTCTTTTCCATTTCTAATTTTATTCCCTTGGGTCCTTTCTATTTTGGTTGGTTTGGCGAGGTGATCTTGTTTATCTTTTTAAAAACAAACTCTCATTTGATTGATCATATTTATTATTGCTCTTTACTGTCAGGCCATTAATGTCTTTACTGTCCATAATGACCTTTAGTACTTATTGCTATCTATTGCTTTGGGGTTCAGCTTGCTCTTGTTTTCCTAAGACCTGTGAGTCCATCATTATGCCACTCACTTGATAACTCTCAGAGACTCTAATGTAAGCACTCATAGCTATATACATTGTTCTTATTATCTTACCTGTGTTCCCAGTATTTAGGTAAGCTGTGTGCTAGTTTTTACTCTATTCTAGGAATATTTAGTTTCCTTCATGATTTCTTCATAACTCACTCTTGTTCATTCAGAACTGTGTCATTCCGTATAGTTTCTCTTGCCGGTGCTTTCTAGTTTTAGTCTTATATGTTGCTATAAAATAGGAAATTATATCCATTCTTTTTTATTAAGACTTGATTTATGGCCTAGAATGTGGTCTATTTTAATGATGAAAATAATGTTAATTCCTTTTGTATTGGCTAAAATGTTCTCTATATATCCTTTCATGTTTGATTTTGGGCATAGCTTATATCTGGGGTTTCTTTGTTGTACTTAGTTTGAATAACCCATATAGAGTTAAAAGCTGGGTACTGAAGTCACTGATTACTATTTTATCAGGTTGGATCCGTGGGTTGCCCAGAGGGATGTATAGTTATTTGTGGGTTTGATGCAATATTCTGTATGCTTCTATTAAATTAATTTGCTTGATGGTGTAAAATTCTAAAGTTTGTTGCCTGCTAATTTTGAGTTTGAATGATTCATCTAAAGGTGAGTGGAGTATTTAAATCTGCTACATTTTGGTTTTGTTCTATGAAATTGGGAACAACAACATTTGGTAGATGACTTAGACACTGCTCTATTGCTGTGAAGAGAGATCACAACCCAGCTTATTATATAAGGAAGCATTTAACTGGGGGCTTTTATCCTTTCATGGCGTTCGTCCATTATCATCATGTGGGGAGCATGAAGGCATGGAGGTAGTGCTGGGCAGTAGCTGAGGGCTAATTCCTGATCTGTAGGCAGAGAACAGAGACTGGACTTGGCATGGGCTTTTCGAAACCTCAGAGCCCACTCTTAGTGACACACTTCCTCCATCGAGGCCATGCCTTCTAATCCTTCTTTTTTTTTTTAACTTTTTATTGATTCTTCGTGGATTCACATTATACATCCTGCTCTCATTCATCTTCCCATCCATCTGCCCTTGCAACCTTCCCCCAAAATAAAATAAACTAAATTAAATTTAAAATTAAAAAATATCTCATTGTGGACGCTGTAATGTGACACAGAGAGTCACACGGTGCACCTTTAGTCCACATATCTTTACTTGCAAGTGTTTATTGCATTGAGTCTGTTTCAGCCCTTTGGATATTGCTACGCTATCGATGCTGGGCCCTCACTGGGACTCCTCTGGGATATCTTGTTGTTGCCCTGTGTTGTGGAGACCCTGCAGCTTCGGATATGTGGGAGAGGCTCCTTCATGGGCTCCAGCAGTTCACAGAAGGGGTGATGTTGGGGTGGGACAACTCACGAGCCTCCTGGCGGCTGGGTTGGTCAGCCCGCCAGCCCTCCCTCATCCTTGCCTCCAGGTTGAGCTCTCCGGCACCTCCCACTCCCCAGCTAACTCATCCAATGTCACAGGCAGCAAGGGGGTGGGGTCACTTCTCCTGCTTTCATGCCCTTGGGGCAGCTCCCCTGCATCCACCCCCCCCCGGCCAGCTCTACTGTGTTGTCCAGGAGAGGTGCTGGGAAACCACTCTCCCAAATGCTGCAGCTGATGAGGGGCAGGGCCAGCTCTCCTGCTTCCACACCACCCCCCGGGGGGGGGGGCATCTCTCCACCTGCTGCAGGTAGTGAGGGATGAGGTAAGAGGCAAAGGCTGGTATCTCTCCCTCACCCACACCACAACATGGCCGACGAGGGGAGGGGCGGGGAGGGGCCACATCTCCTACACTCCCATTCTTGGGCTGGTTCGCCAGCGTCCCTGTCAACAGGTCAGCTCTACTGCTGTGCTGCCCAGGCGCAGTGCAGGGCCAGCTTTCCTGAGTGCCCTACCTACACCCATTGACAGGCAGGGGCTTGGTGAGCAGGTCCTGAGGGCATGAGAGCTAGAGATGTGGCCCCTCCTCTGTCATGTACAAGGCATGGCAGGGGTGAGGGGAAGATGCCCTCCCCCTCTCACCCCTCACCATCTGCAACAGGCAGGAGAGCCCTGTCCCTCAGCAGCCCTTCTAATCCTGTCAAAGAGCTCCACCCCCTGGTGACTAAAGATTCACATATATAAACCTACGGGGGCCATCCTCATTCAACCACCACAGCAGACATGTGAATTGTGTCCTACCCTCCTTTCATGCTCATGTGTATGTGCAAACATGAGTGCATGCATGTAGTGTGTATGTGTGTGTGTGTGTGTGTGTGTGTGTGTGTGTTGTGTGTATGCATGTGAGACTGATGACAGGATTCTAACTTAATCCCTCTTCCACCTTCTTCTTTGAGGCTGGATCTCTCAATCAAATCTAGAACACCCCCAAACTGGCCACTCTCACTAGCCAGCTTACTCTAGGGATCCCCATCTCCTCCTTCCCAGACTGGAATTGCAGGCAGCCTTCCAGGCCCATCCAGCATCTTTATAGGTGTCAGGGTCGTATGCGCCTCTTATTTAAGTGTCACGTGCCCTCACAGTTGAGCCACGTCCCAGCCCAGGGTCATAGACATTTACGATTTTGTATTTTCTCACGTCACATTCAGTAGCCTTCATTGTCTCTTCTGAATTTATTTTCAGGTCTGCTTTATGAGGCACTGGAACGCTATGCCAGCTCGTTTTCATTGTTCGTTCACTAGGTAGTTGGACTTCTATCCTTAGACTCTGGCTGTATGTGTTCCTACCAATGACTTTGGAGACAAGAGATGCTGGATCTTATATTTAGTCCATTTAGCCTGTATAGTTGGTGAGATGAGGACATTTACACTTCAGGTTGTGACTGAAGGTGGTGTGGTACCCTAGGTATGTCTGTTTCTTCTCACCCTGCCCCAGTTCCTCTGAGACAGGGCTTCTCTACGTAGCTCTGGCTGTCCTAGAACTCACTCCATAGACCAGGCTCGAACACAGATCTGCCTGTGTCTGCCTTGAGGGCGGTGGGATTAAAGGTGTTCACCCCATCGCCCAGTTCCTTTTATCTCTTTATCAGCATTAACCATTTGCTGCTCATGGTGGTGGGCGTTGTGGGTTCTTATCAGCCCTCCCGTGTATGTCTATTCCTTTAAATGAGTTTATTCATTTCCATGGAGACTTGTCGCTCCTCTGGATACGGTGTTCCTTTAATTTTCTTCTTCAGTGCTTGACTGGCTGTTATAAGCTACCAGTTCTGGTAAGTTACAGATATCCCAATGATTTCATTGATTTTCAAAGGTCTCTGAGCATAACAGTCATGGTTGGCAGTTACATTCAAGGCTTTAGACATATTATCTCAAGTTTTCTCCTTCAGGGTCGGATATCATTCTGATGCGTAGGTGAGTCAGTAATTTTCTCTAATGTCGTCTCTGCTCCTGGATTCCTGGTATTCTTTCTTCAGTGCGTTCTTGACGGCGATTTCCACTGTTTGAAACTCGATTCACTCCCTTGTCCGTTGTCCAAGCCTCGCTTCCTGTTCGTTCTGCTTCACCCTTGGCGGCTTCCCTGCATTTCCCCTCTGTTTTGCTGACTTTGTAAGTCACTTCGCCGGCCTCTTTTCCCTGCTACTGACTTCCCCTCCATGCGGTTGGCTTTCCTGTGAGGTCCTCGGCTGAACACATAAGGCTTGCTTTTCATCGTGGGGGATGCTGCTAATTTAACTGGTGAACTTTTGAAGTCATCTGGCACTTTATGTATTTCGACAGCTTTAAATTCAGCAGTTGAAGAGACCTGGGCTTTGGGGAGTCATGTCACCTTGTGTCTTCATGTTTCTCTATTCAGTTTTCTATCTGTTGTGTTGGATCTCCTCTGGTTTTTCTTGGGGGATCTTCTTGGGAGCAGCCTACTTTTTAATTTTCATCCATTTTTAAACATCTACTATTTATTCTTTGACAGTTTCATTCATATATTCAAGATACCTTGATCATATTTACCCCCAACTCTACCTCCCATCTTTACAGACACCCCCAAACATCCCTCTCCTACCTTCATGTCCTCTCTTCCTTTTTAAATGTTTGCATTTTTTTGTAATCCACTGATTCCCATTAGTGCTGTCCGTTGGCATGTTGTCTGATCTTGTTGGCTTGATCTTGTGTAGGTCACCCTATCTGCTGTGAGGTCATGAGTGTGACAGCCATGTCATATCCAGAAGAAGGCATCTCACAGCCCCCTTTCTATCCACTGGCTCTTCCAGTCTTCTTACCATGTCTTCCATGATATTAATGGACCCCGGCGGGGCAGGTGTAGATGCCTCAGCAGTGTGGGCACTCAACAGTCACTCATTCTGATGGCCAGTTATGAGTCTCTGCAGTAGCTGCTTCCCAGTGCAGAGAAGAGCGTCCCTGATAAAGGCCGAGTGCAGAACTAACCTAAAGGTACAAGCAGATTCTAGAGGGCAGTGTGTGTGCACACACACACACACACACACACACACACACACACACCTGTACTCATTACACACATACCCATCCACCCACCACCCACATCCACATCTTTGAAAATAAATCTAAAATCTTACTTAGGATAAATGTGGAAATAGAAACACAATAAAGTTAGGAGAGGGGGAAAGGAAAAGCAAAGGAAAAATGGAAAAAGTTAGATGAAACGCAAAAAAAAAAAAGAATAGAGAGTTATGTTTGAGGAAGAGAAAGCAGAAAGTTTAAAAATCTTTTTAAAGGAAAGAGAGACAAAAGTAACATCTCAATAATGAGATTGTTGCCGGGCGGTGGTGGTGCATGCCTTTAATCCCAGCACTCGGGAGGCAGAGGCAGGCGGATCTCTGTGAGTTCGAGGCCGGGCTGGACCGACAGCCTCCAAAACAAAACAGAGAAACCCTGTCTCATAAAAAACAAAACAAAACAAAACAAAACAAAAAAAAACAAAAATAATGAGATTGTTTTAGTGCCGAATTAGATAAGTGTAAGAAGAAGAAAAATAAGAAACATAAGCCAAAAATCCCCCCAAATGGTAAGACGAGTTCAAAATTTATACTCAGAGACCTACACACATGAGCATAAATAAAAACAGATCTTAAAATTTAAAAAATGCTGTGAAATGTATAGCAGAAAGAATAAAAGTGGAATCAGTGCACAAAAAGGTTGCCCAACAATGAAAAGATACATAAACAAAATTAGATGGGTGTACGACTAGGCAAAACCAAAGTACTACTATACTTTCATTTAGTAAAGTAAAATGCTACTTAAAAAGCAGAGACACGGGGGTCTTTAAAAGAAGAAACGAGAAAAGCCTAAAGTGTCAGAGAGACACTTTGTGGGTTTGAAAACAGGTGTCTGTTGTGTTGTATCGTGGGGATAGCTTTTGGAACTTAACGAATTTCCACGGTTTATACTGGTGCCAAGCCTGTATTGGCGTCCATCCTTTGTGTTCTGGCGTCCTCTGCTGGCCACAACTAGCTTTGCAGTCTGAAGCACAATTTTTCCCACGTCTCCTTTGTTCTCAACGCACAGAGCCTGTTTCTTTTATATGAAGCACACCCGACCAGACCAGTAAACACAACCCCTTAAACACAGATTTTTATAGAACCTGATATATCTCTCTAGAAGACCTGCAGGGTATTCTCCGTTATGTTAAAAAATAATACAAAGCAAAAACTCATCCCCACTCCCTCTTGTACTCCTGCACAATGGAGCTCAAGTGAGCTCACAACAGTCGCATTTATCATTTGCATTCTGTAGCATGTTGAGCCACATGCCAAGGGTGAGGCAAGAGAAGCACCTATGGTGGGCATTGAACTTAGGAAGGAGAGTAAGAATCCCCAGTGACCAGGATAAAGAGAATTTTAGTGCACTTTTTCATGTTGTCTTTTGACCATTTCATTCACGCGCATGCTCAGTTTTCATCCCTTATCACATGCTTATCTACACCGCTGAAACCCTTCTTCCTTGGAGCAAGCCCCCTCCAACTTTGATATCTTTTTAAAAACCACATGGGTTCATAATGCTTATTTGCAAGAGCTTGAGTGGAGGGTCCTTTACTGGGATGTGGAAGACTTATCAGTGGTCACACTAAAGAAGTGACTTCCTTTGCCCGAGCACCCATCGACTGCCCTCAGCCAGGGTGCAGGCCTGATCAGCCTTGCCCCATGTGCGGTGAAATGGCAACAGTCCCATTCTTGGGTGGGCCTTGTGCAGATGTTCAAAACTGAGCGAGTTGGTGAGGACAGACTGTGTGTTCAGAGTACTCCTTCCCAGCTTCTGGCTGTGACGTTCTGTCTGTCCCTCGTCCGTGATGTTCTCTGAGACTTGAAGGGCCAAGCATGCCACAGTGACTTGCTTGCTTCACTTTGGCTGGTTGTAGGTCTCTGCATTAACCTCCACGCACAAAACCTCCTGTCGTGGGGGGCTGAGAGCAGCACTAACCTATGGGTGACAACGGGAAGTGTGTAGAAGGGACTTTGATACCGCATCCTTTCAGCAGAACAACAGCAGGAGGTCTTCCTTGGGACCTGTGACCACAGCCTGATGACTAGGTTCACAGTGCAGGCATGGTTTTCCTACTGTGGAAAATCAATCAATCAATCAATCATCTTGTTACCCTGTAGTTGTCATGCCAGTTTTGGTGGCTGGTGGACATATCAGGAGCTTGGTATGATTGATGAGGACTCCCTCACCCTTCCCCCTCCCCCCGCCCCTGCAGTTTCCACACACAGTACCTTTTAACACCACGAAAGCTAGCCAACAGGGAGGGAATGTCCACCTTGGATTCAGCTTGGTTTCTCTACATCCTGCAACCCACACATCCTGCAAGGTTACTGCTTGGGACAGTTAAGATAGTACCATCCAGTTCTGCTGGGCAACCAAGGCTATTGGCAGTAGCCTGTAATGTTCGGGAGCCGCTGGGGTCTCACTGGCCAACAATATGTAGGAAGGTACCTCATTCTTGGTACTGGGATTTTCATCTAATAACCCTTGGTGTCTTGGAAGAGCAAAGACCACCTGTGTTGGGTATGTCCACTCAATTTAAAAAGGTATAATTTAAGTAGCCTCACAAAATAGTAGGGAGTTTTCATACATTCTTGGTATTAGTTAATCCCATACACACACCGTCTTCTTTCTCCCACCCACCTGTCACAACAGCCAGCTCCTCCCCATCCATTTCATATCGCATGTCTTCCGCTATGACTCTGTGAGAGTCTCTGTAAACACCAGGGCAGGCAAGGAGGTGACCTCATGGGGCTAGAAGGAAATTCAGCTCAACGTGACTTAGTTAGCCAGGGTTGGTTCAAACTTCTAGAGTCTGACACCAGGTAGTTTATTTTAGCCATATGTGAACACAGCACAACTTGGAATAAAGTTCTCTGATAATTAGCTCAGTCCTGTGTGTACAAAAAGCTTAAGACACATTTACATTGAAACTTTTTACCAAGTACATACAGCTTCTTCCATCGAGATGGCTTCTCTTCTGTTGACTCGGAAACTGCTCAAGATAAGAGTCTAAAGAAAATGACTGAGGTATATATAATAGCCTGTGGGAGTCAGGATTGGCCTGGCCCTAGAGGTAACGTAGAAGTTACATTGACTGCTGCAAGTTACAAGTAACAAATTTCACAAGGATGGGTTGTATTGACTGAGAAGCAATGTTCAAGATCTAGGGACGAGAGCCTGGGATAAACAAACCTGGCAGTCGGGGGGAGTCTGGTGAAGTCTGGTGAAGCCTGGCCCTACAGATAGCAGAAAGATCGCCAGGTTATACAGCTCCGTTCTTGAAAGGTATAAGCCTATGTGCTTAACCTTCCTGGTTTCTCTAGGGTTCTTCTGTGTGCTCAAGGACCTCATACCCTCTACATCATCCCTCCCTTATGGTAACTTCCTATCTTCCTGGCCTTGATAGGTATTTTGGTTCAAAAACAAACAAGCAACAAGCAAGCAAACAAAGGCCCTAAAAACACAAAAAGTGGCCTTGGAATTCAAAGCTAGGATTGGCATATTAAAGAGGATGTGTGATGTTTGTCTAGCTGGGCCAGAGTCACCTCGTTCAATAACTTTTGCCACTTCCTTCCATTGACCATTGACCTGTATATTTCACAATTTCACTCCTCTTTACAGCTGAATAAAACCCCACCATGTAGATGTACAGACTTTTCATAGTTCATTCATCAGTTAACGGACACTATGAGGATTCCATTTCCTAGCTTCTGTGAGTGTGGATATGCAAGTGTCTCTATATAGGGAGAGACAGCTTTGGGGTTACACGCCCAGGAATCGAATACCTGGGTCAGAGTAGACCTGTTTGTAGCTTTCTGAACTAGTGAGACAAACACTGACTAGTTTATATTCCTGCAAACAGTGGATAAAGGCTCCTCATTCATTGTATTCTTGCTGGCTTCTGCTATATTTAATAATACTCACTCTTTCCAGGGCAGATGTAATCTCAAAGTAGTTTTAATTTGTTTTATCCTGATGGCTAAGGATTTACACACTTTATACATATTGATGAAATACTTGTATTTCTTCTTCTAAGAACTCTGTTCAGTCCTGCAGCTCATTTTAAAATTGGATTGTTTGAATGATTAAATTTTTTAGCTCTTTGTATATTCTAGATATTAATCTTCTGCCAGATGTAAAGTTAGTCAAGAGTTTCTCCCATTTTGTAGGTTTGTTCTTCATTAGACTGGTAATCCAGAAAGTATGTGTGTGTGTATGTGTGTGTGTGTGTGTGTGTAAGAGAGAGAGAGAGAGAGAGACAGAGACAGAGACAGAGAGAGACAGAGAGAGACAGAGAGAGACAGAGAGAGACAGAGAGAGACAGAGAGAGACAGAGAGAGAGAGAGATATGAGGTCCCATTTGTTAATTGTTCTCTTCATTTCCTGAGTAATTGGTATCCTGTTCAGAAATTCCTTACCTATGCTGTATATTGAAGGGCACTCCACATTTTTTTCCTCAAGCAGCTTCAGTTTCATGTCTTATGTTGAGGTTTCTTGATCCATTTGGAACTGGTGCTTGTACAGTGAGAGAGAAAATGACACACTTTCATTGCCCTACAGGAGATAGCCAATGTTCCTAGCATTATTTGTTCATGATGCTACCTTTTCTCCAGTGAGCATTTGTGGTGTTTTAGACAGAACTTAGGTGGTTGTAGTTGTGTGAACTTATATCTGGATTGTATATTCTATACATTAATGTATCTGTTTCCCTTTAGCTATTACCATCCTGTTTTTATTACCATAACTCTGCTGTATAACTTGAATCAGATATGGTGGCATCACCTTTGTTTGGGTTGCTTTGGGTATTTGGGGACTTTTGTATTTCCATATAAATTTTAAGATTCTATTTTTATGAAGAATGACATTTTGATTGATGCTGCACTAAAACTACAAATTGCTTTTGGTATGGTGGCCATTTCCACCAATACTATCCCTGCCAGCCCATGGACATGGGAGGTCTTTCCAATTTCTACTGTCTTCTGTTTTTCTCTTAAGTGTCTTAAAGTTTCCACTGTCAAGTTTTACTTCTGTGGAATATTTATTCCAAGGTATTTTTGCAAGGATATTGTGAATGGAACTGTTTCTCTGATTTCTTCCCCAGCTGGAATTACTCTATGGGAAGGCTATTTGTTTTTGAATTTGATATATAGGAAAGCTACTTGTTTCTCTGGGTTATTACCACATGCTGCCACTTTGCTGAAAGTCATTATTGGTTCTGTAACCTTCCAATGGAGTTTTTAGGGTCTTTTCTGTGTTGTTTTCTTCTTTAATTGTTGCTGCCTTTTAAGTTACTGCTCTCCTATTGAGCAGACTGCCACTCCAGTAGCAACTAGGCCACAAGAGCTAAAGCCTGAGGGAATTTTGTTCCCTCAAGCACTGACTATTTCAAAGCTACTAAGGAAACTTACTTAAATCTCTGTCCTGCTAAAGAACGCAAGATTCACCAGTCAGTGGTGGTGCATGCCTTTAATCCCAGGACTCGGGAGGCAGAGACAGGAGGATCTCTGTGAGTTTGAGGCCAACCTGGTTTGCTTAGCAAGTTCCAAGACAGCCTCCAAAGCTACAGAGAAACCCTGTCTCGAAAAACCAAAAACAAAACAAAACAAAAAAAAACCTTAAGATTCAAAGTTGATTCCCAGAGAGGTTGAATAGCAATGAGTTCACCTAGCACCTAGATCTCCTGGGGTCTTCCAAGGAGTCCTCATGCTTTAGCTCACCTATCCTAATAAACCTTCTCCGCCTGGGTCCTCCCTACAACTTCCTCTCAGCTAGTTGCTGACTCAGCCACCTGGTTACAGGTGAATTTTATTTAATGAAACACATCTTTGCATCATTAAACTGATGTTCCAGAGCACAAACAAAAGCAACACACCTTAAAATAATATTCTACAATAGCCTTCAGACAAAGATTATTTGATCTCTTCCTTTCTTATCTGTATCCTCTTTAGCCCCCTCTCTTGTTTTATGGTTCTAATTAAGACTTCAAACATTGCATTGAATAGGAGCAGAAAGAGAGTAGATGCTCTTGTCTTACTGACAATAGGGAGAATTCTCCATTTAGCATATCAGCTTTAGAATCATCACATAAAGCCTTGCATTAAAAAAAAAAGAAAATGCAAAGCAGGCATTACTATTCTAGTATCTGACAAAATACACTTCAAGCCAAAATTAGTCAAAAGACTTGAAGACCTTTCCTTCTGATCAGGTGAACAATTTGCAAAAATAACACTACAATTCTCAATATCTATATATTTTAAAAGACTAGACCCTGTCTCTCATCATGCAGAGAAACTGACTCCAAATATATCCAAGACCTCAGGGTAAAACCTGAAAGTTGAAAGTGCTAGATGAGAAGGCAGGGAGTGTGCTACTGAAAGACCCCCAGAGTGGGGAGACCCTCACTCAAGTCTTGGGATAAGCTGACGCCCCAATAATTCAAGAGAGACCTTTTTTTTTTTATTTTTCGAGACAGGGTTTCTATGTGGCTTTGGAGGCTGTCCTGGAATCGGCTCTGTAGACCAGGCTGGCCTTGAACTCACAGAGATCCACCTGCCTCTGCCTCCCGAGTGCTGGGATTAAAGGCATGCACCACCAACGCCCGGCAAGAGAGACCATTCTTGATGCAAGCACATGAGGTTTATTCGGGGAACCAGTGCACTGGGGCCAAGCTCATAACCCTCGCAGGGGCAGAGGAGTTCGACCCCCTAGTAGCTGCAGTGGGGGGGGGGTTAAAAGGAAAAACCGAATGGGGAAGTTAGGCAAACATCATAAACATAAAGGATGAGGAAGTTAAATGATAGCTTATGCCTTAACAGGAAGGTTATCTCAAACAAGCATTCTTTGGGCATTGTACAGTTAAACATTGAGCAGGAATGTGGTGAGCTAGTTCCTGCATCAGGGAGGGTTATCTTTTAAGTTTATCTTGAGGCCTCCAGTTTCTCAGGAGAGGGAAGAAGGGCAAGTCACT
Organism: Mesocricetus auratus; assembly: GCF_017639785.1. Lineage (NCBI taxonomy): Eukaryota > Metazoa > Chordata > Mammalia > Rodentia > Cricetidae > Mesocricetus > Mesocricetus auratus. Next base: position 58,812,383 of record NW_024429266.1, read on the forward strand.
CTGTGATGGGCTAGTCACTAGGGGTCTAAAAATGTTGAGTTGGGATTTCTCACTACAACAGTCAGGTAGGGCAAAGGGCCTTATAAATAGGACTCTGATTGCTCAGGAACTAAAGCCAACAAATGGAACCTCTTATTGTCCAGAAAAGCAAACAGTCTGTTGAAAGAAGAAGCAATCTACTGAATCAGAGAAACTCTGACAGCTATACATCTGATTAATAATGAACATCTAGAATTCACTAAGAACTCAAAAAAGTCAAAACATCAAGAAAACAAAATAATCCAAGGAAAAAATGGTATTCCAATCTTAACAAAGAATTCCCCAAAGAAGTAAATAAAATGTCTAATAAAAAAATTTTAAAAGTGTTTAACATCATTAGTCATCAGGTGAAGACAAATGAAAACTACTTTGAGATTCTATCTCACCCCAGTTGGAATGGTTATTATCAAGAATTCAGATGACAACAAATTCTGGCAAAGATGTTAGGACAAAGAGTTCTACTGGTTGGTGAGAGTGAAAACTGGTTCAGCCACTGTGACTATCAGTGTGAGCAGCTCCTCCAATCCTTAGAAATAGATTACCACATGAGCCAGCTATTCCACTGCAGAGCATAACATACATCCAAAGGTCTCTATTCTGCTGCTTTGATGAGAGACCACAAGGCTACTGTCCATCCGTGTTCACTGCTGTTCTCTTCACAGCAGATAGGAGATGCAATCAGTGCTTAAGTTCATCACCTGCCCTGACCAGCAGGGCACAACGGGGTCGAGCCCACGGGAACCTGGAATGGTGGAACAAGAGATACAAAGAACGGGCAGCAAGACAGACTTTCCGATCAAGCTGCGTTTATTGAGGCTCTTGCAGAAGCTTATATAGAGGAATGCGGCATTGGTCATGGGGCAGAGGTTCTTAGACCGGGAGACGCTGAGAAGTGAGGCAGGGGGCTGTTAGGAGTGGGAGCATTTGATATGCAATGGGCAGGAGAGCTCACCAAGGAGTGCAGGTGTTAAGGAAGCCTTGTTAAGCTATGAGTTATCTCTATGGAGTCAGGCCATCTGTGGAAAGGCGCCTGAGTTTTGGGTAGTGCCTTGGGGCAATACATAGAGATTTACAGTGACCTGGTCCTCAACAATCACCTGATAAATGGACAATGAAAATGTGGTACATACACAGAATAGAATCTTATTCAACAGTTAAAAAAATTTACAGGTGGCGTTGCAAAAACAAAAACAAAAACAAAACAAAAGCTATTATCTTAAAGAGAATAAAAGATAGCTTATTCTGGGTCATTTTGAGTGACCATGACTCAGAAACTCAAATTCCATGTTCCAATGTAGAAGCAGAATCATGAAGTCTTATAGTTTCACAGAACAAAGAAAGCCATAATTCAAGGCAAGTTTAAAATACATTGGTGGGCATCAGAGAGGTGGGTACAGCAAGATAGGGAAAGCTCTCTTGTGGGGGTCAGCTGTCATTTGATGACATTCTTAGATTTGGGTTGGTTAGAAGATAGTGATCTGCTAAGTTAAAATATTCCAAAGACTTTTATGTATTAGTCATAGAATGTTAATTCTGATGCAGAGGTGGACAATGAATGGCTTTTCCAAGGGATGGAAACTAACTGAAAAAAATAAGGCAATTAGCACTTGGACCTATAACGTTCCAATCTTCCTACAGTACTGTGCTCTAATCAATCAGTCTTAGCAGATACAGCTTCTATCCAGGAATTTCATTCACATAGACAAATGGATTGAATTATAAATCCTTGTATTTATCGAGATAATTCAGGTACTCAAAAATCAATGTACCATGTTCTCCATCAAAAGTGGACCCTAGCTTTGAATGCCTGACTTAGTGTTCATCTTGGAATATAGAAGTCAGGAAACTAGAAATAAGTCAGTGTGAGAGGTGGGGTATAGTGAAACATGGGTAATATGCAAATAGAGACGGGAATATTGTGAGTTGAAAGGTTTAAGGAGACGGGATAAGAATAAAGAAAATGGGGTGGGCTATTCAAAACGAAGGGGACATGAAGGATCCATATGGAAACCAAAATATTTTGAAACCAAAATTAAAATTATAATTCATATTTTAAAACTTGGAAGGGAGATACCTGACACAGATGGAAAAAGCTGCTCCCAGAAGATACAGGTCATTAAATTAAAACCCCAGTAGCAAGGGTGGGAGAGATACTTATTAGTTGTTGATCCTGGATGCTGTAGAGGTACCCAAAACAATACATCATCTTGCCATTTTACTTGGTTGCTTGTCAGCACTAGATGGTAAGACTAGCTTTCAAGGTCTAGGGAGGTCTATGCAGGATGATGGGTGAGAAAAGGCATCAATGGTCTTAGTCAGCTTCCAACCCCTCAATCTATGAAACCAATCTGTCAAGCAAGATTTGCTTGATTGTGCAATGTGACATTTCTTCAAGAGTCTAACCAATTGCTTTCTGACAGGATCTGGGACCTGCTTCATAGGAGGAAGTCCATGCCTGGTCCAGCAAACCTTGTGAAAAACAAACAGAAAAACATGGACATTAAAAAAAGAAAAACCCAAACCATAATGTGAAAGATTGTAGGCTGTAGGGGAGAAACTGAATACTGTCATTTAGATAAATTGGCATAGCACCACGCCACCTTCTCAGTATTTATGTCTGATGCATAACTAAACAATACCCTCAGACTTAACAGAGAAATCACTTTCCAGAGAATGTAGAGATTCAAGGCTACCCATGGTGCTGAGACTAACAGATGGATAAGTACCCAGAACCCTAAACATGATATTTATATCATCTACCCTAAGGTGCAGGTGGACAGAATATAAGATGCAGAAGATAATGAGAAGAGCTGTGAGATGTCATCTCCTAGCAGGACAGAGACATTGCACTCATGGACTCACAATAGCTGTGGATGTCTGTACTAGGTCTGCACAAGAATGGGCCCATCAACAGCCAGGTACAGATAGAACAGGACCTTGGGTTGGGTGCCTGCCCCTCACTGCTGAATTGTTTGATTTGAATAAGTTCAGTGATCAGGGAAACCATTGCCTTTGTTTGAATACCGAATGATGACCCTACCATGCTCCATAAGAAAGTTTATAATCCAACAGTCACAGCAGTGGTCCTGATTAAGGCAAATGGGTCACAAAACAGTAGTTGTGAAACTGAGAAAGGAACTGGAAGGGATGAGAGTTGACAGAAATGGGGAAGGGGGGATTTGATGGGTAGAAGAATAATCAGAATACATTATATGAAATTAACAAATACAAAATTAATACAAATGAGAAAAATCATTTATTTATATGTATGTGTGTATGCATGTATGTGGGGTATATGTGAGTGCAATGTGTATGTTTGTATGTGTGTCAGTATGGGAGGCAAGAAGGCAGTTGGGCTCAACACAACTAAGTAGCTGGTGTTGGTTCAAACTTCAGGTGTCTGACCCTGAGTAGTTTATTTTAGGCATATTTAAGAATAGCACATTTTGGTGAAAGCCAAATGTAACTAATTCAATCCTATGTGTATAATAAAACACAAAATAAGCCAAATAAAGATCCGATGTGACTACATTGAAACTCTTTGTACAGTACATATGACACTTTTCATAAAGATGGATTCTGTAGATTGACTGAGAAAAACAAAGCTTATGGTGAGGGTCTTGGGGTTCATCCTGTGTGGTCTCAGCCACAGATAGTACAAATGTCACGAGACTATTAAGCACATCTGCTCCCAGCCTTCTGGGTTAGTAACGGGTTTCGCATCCTGTTCTTTGAAGGAACAATCCTATGTATTTAACATTTGGGTTCCCCAAGATGGGATACTGGATTTTGTTAAAGGTCCTTTGTAGGGCTGGAGAGATGGCTCAGAGGTTAAGAGCACTGACTGCTCCTCCAGAGGTCCTGAGTTCAATTCCCAGCAACCACATGGTGGCTTACAACCATCCATAATGAGATCTGTTGCCCTCTTCTGGGGTGCAGACATACATGGAGGCAGGGTGTTATATTCATAATAAATAAATAAATAAATAAATAAATAAATAAATAAATAAATAAATAAATAAATCTTTTTAAAAAAAGGTCCTTTGTATATCTATTAAAATGATCACATGGTTTCTGACCTTGAGACTATCTATGCACTGAACTATATTTATTGATTTACATGTGTTGCACCATATCTACATCCCAGTAATAAAACCAACTAGATCAGAAAGAATGGTCTTTTTGATGTGTTCTTAAGCTCAGTTTACATTGAGAATTTTCACATGTTCATCAGGGAGATTGACTGGTACATGTATTTTATTGTTGTGTTTGTATCTGGTTTTAGTGTCTTCTGAACTCTGACATTCCTTTTTCAGTTTCTGTGAAGAATTGCATTGACATTTCAGTGGAAATTGTGTTGAATGACAGATTGCTTTCAGTAGGACAGCCATTTTCTCAGTATTACTCTTACCAATCCATGAATATGGGAAGTCTATCTCTTCTGGAATCTTCTTCCATTTCTCAATGTCTTTCATTTCCTTGGTTACATTTATTTTAAGACTTTTTTTTATTATTGTGAATGACTGTTTCCTTGATTTCTTCTTCAGCACTTTTAAAGCTGGTATGTGGGAAGACTACTGAATCTTGTGTTTTAATCTTGTGTCCTGCACATTGCTGGACTGAATGTGTTCAGCATCTGAAAGACTATTCTGGTAAACTCTGGAGGGTCATTTATATATAGCATCATACCATTTGGAACTAAGATTACTTTGACTTCTTCCTTTCCTATTTATATGCCCTCCGTCTTATTGTTCCCACTAAGACTTCCAACACTATATTGAACAGGAATGGAGAGGTGAACATCCTTGTCTTGTTCCTGATTTGTGGAACATCTTTGAGGTTTTTTGTTGTTGTTGTTCCCACCCTGGAAACTCCCATCCCCCTCCCAGCCCTCCCCAGCCCTCCCCACTCCCCCACCCCCCACCCCCTGCCTCAGTGTAGGAAGCCTTGCTCCAAAACTGGTTGGATGTGTGAAGTCAGCACAAAGAAGAAGCTGTGATCACTTGTTTCAAACAAGTGGCCCTGGATAGCCTGAATTGTTTTTATTTTTACAAGTTCAATAATTTGCATGAACAGTTTTACAATCATTTATTTCCTTATGTTTTAAATAGTGGCTACAATAACTGCTCATTTGTTCCTTTATCTCATTTCCCTTCTGTCCCCCAACTTTCCCACCAGTAACCATTACCTACTTGATTTGTCAGGGGCCTCCAGCCATCAGTCAGCTAGGCTGTAGCACGTACTCATAGAGAAGATGTGACACTAAGACCTCCCTGCCACCTCTTCTGACATAAAGCAAATTCCAAGAAATAGGCCTGCGGTTTATCTGTCGGTTAAAGATTAGCTTAATTGGAAAACTACAAGGTCCTCAGGAGATAGGCCTGAGCAATAGGAAATTGTAATAGATAGGATCGGACCCTGCTGTCAGGTTAGCAAACATCATAGAAGGTCCTACCCCTGACCTCTTGCCCTGGAGATTAGGTCACCAGGCAACACAGCAGACCACCTTCCTTTCCCACTGACCTCTTGTCCTGCAGCTGCAAATACACCTTCCCCCTTCCCCTCCTCACTTCTCCTACATAAATCCCTTTGTGATGAATAAAGATGTCGCCTTGATCAGAATCCTGTCTTGGCATCCATTCTCGTATCCCCGTCTTCCATCTTTCTCATAGGTGTCCACCAGCCCCCACGTTGAATGTCCTGTGGGTCAGGACATTGATTCATAGCTCTAATGTTAAAAGGATAAGCAGTCTTCAAGCAACAAAGGAAGTTTTTCTTTGTAGACCAGATTGATCTTAAACTCATTGAGATCTGCCTGCCTCTGCCTTCTGAGTGCTGGGATTAAAAGCATACACCACCACCACCTAGCGGTAGTTTTTCTAACTAGGCACACCTACAGGTAGAAACATATGCCCAATTTTGCTTCTAGTGTTAATATTTACCTCTGATGAGGTAAATTTACCTCCAAGTTCTCATAATCAACTCACCAGAGGAAGCTAGATAAAATACATTCTACATTCTGTACAGTTCTATCTCCTATGGGGAATATATAAGGTTTTGTCCTATCATTCTGTAAGCAACGTAACGTAAAAAGTTGGCACTGGTTATTCCTTGTTCTCATGCCCTTTCCTCTCAACTTCCTACAGTGTTGGCTCCTACAGTCTTGGCATAGCTATTAGAAATGAGGGCATTGTGGATTTCTATGATTTTGCTTTATTTCCTGTTCTGAGACTGTTCCCATTAACTCCTGATAGAATCTATTTATTAACACTTCTCCTAGACTTTTGTGGTTAAAACCATTCTCCAGAACAGTTATGTAAACTTGTAATATTATCATGAATTACTGTGACTCCTTCAGGCTAGTCACAAGGTGCACTGGAAAAGCAACATCCTATTCTTGAGAAGCCTGAATTCATGGCTACACTTGAAATGTCAAAGGCTTTAGGTGTTAAATCAGATCCACTGTATATTTTTAACAACATCCCCTCTGGTTCTCCCAGAGTTTTCCTTTTGTAATAGCCCTTATATTCACGAGAAAGTGAAGCTAGGGCAACCAGCAATATGATATGTATAAAGAAAGCAAGGAGAGCAGATAGCACATATGCTCCTGGGGTCATGTCCAGAATTATAGAGTGAACTACCCATCAGCCTTACCAAAAATGGTTCAGATTCTTCAGGGCCTTGCCACAAGGAAAATTTGTTCATGCTTTTCTCAGGCACTGTCTCCCAAAAAAGTTACATGGCTCCTAGCACCCCTCACCCATTTTGCATGATAGTTGCTGTGGATTTGTTACATATCACTTTTACTGAGATATGTCCCCTGGTTTTCTAGATTCTACATGGATTTTATTATGAAGGGATGTTGGAGTGTGTAAAAGGCTTTTTTGTCTATCTAATGAGATGGTCTCATGGTTTCTATTGACTCTATTCATCTTATTTATTACATGTATTGATTTATGTGTATTGAACCACTCCTGCATCTGGGGAATGGAGTCAACTTGATTTTTTGTATGTGCTCTTGAATTTAGTTTGCAAGCATTTCATTGAGAATTTTTGTGTCTATGTTCATCAGGGGAGGTTGACCTATATCTCATTGTTGTTGTTGAAGCTCATCTTTTTGTAGGATTTTTCTCATTATCATTCTTGAAGTTACTTCTGTTTCTACCAATCCATATTGCATTTATCCTAAGAAAATAAACCTGGTTTTCTCTGCCAGAGTTTCCACAAACTGTATAAATTAGTTTCCACTATAATTAATAATACCAAAGGTGCTTAAATAACAACCAAAGTCTAATGGAAATGGAAATTAAGCAGATATCACGTATATTAATTAAGTAAAAATTGTGTGTGTGTGTGTGTGTGTGTGTATTCTAAAATGGTTCTTACTGGCCATCTGTCCTTAACGTTTTAAGACTTAAAGTCCTGTTTTTGCATTTCCATTATTTTCAACATGTAACTTTCAGTGTCTCTATATCTGTCTGCATTAAAATGTTGTGAGGTAGCCACCCAAGTAGTCATAGCTCAAATGTGGATTTCAGCAAGTAGGAAGTCTTTATGAGCCAGCTTGTGACTACAATGAATGCTTGGGATTTCAGTGCAGTCCTGAACCTTTTCAGGGGTGAGCTTTTAAAAGCCCAAAAACCATGTCCTGGGTTGACATACTTCAGTGAACAACAACAATTAGCCACAAGCAGAACTACAGAAGTTAAAAACAAGGTCAGTATATTTAGAGGCATTGCCAGAATTATGGACATTGATGAATTAGGTCTTTGTTTTAGTTTTGGCAGGTGGTGTTGTTGTCTACATGCTGAGTTTGACAGTCTGAATGGTAGGTACTTCTATCATGGAGTCAGTTGTGCTAAGGTACCAAGGCCTTCTATAAACTAGAAGAGGAAGAGAGTCATCTGTCTTTCCTTGGAGATGCACCCATCACTCATCTTCATTTTCTCCTGTATCTGAAGCTGCTGATATCTGTTCTAAATGCCTCCCTGGGATGTGGACAGCAACCATTTGGTGAGTGGCCAGCTGTCTCTGTCACACACCAAGCTGGGTTGAATTTTCATGAATGTTTTTTTTTTTCCTTTAAAGTACTGAATCCTTGGACTCATGAAGACAACAGCTCTACCTTACCATACTAGACTATGCTAGGGCAGAGGTGGTAGGTGATCAGTGGAACCGGCTGCTTCACATCTCATTATGGGGAATATCAAAGGCACCCCAATTTAGCATATCCCCTGGTCTACTTCTTCTGTCTGCCATGCCCAACCCAAAGCTGCCAACTCTTCTCCCTCCCTCCACAGTAGTCAATAGCGCCATCCATTGGTCCTGGGACTTGCCCTTGATTTTTTTTGTCTCTTTTTTCCCCCTGAATTTAATACATTTGCAAATATTGATTTTACTTCCAAATATATTTATTTAAAGTGCTCCCACTTGTATCTTTTCTGCCACTTCTCCAGTCTAAGCTACTATCAACTATGATAGATAATACTTAGAATAGCTTCCTGCTACATTCCTGTTGGCAGTAGGGGAGACACAACCAGATGCTACCAAATGTTGCCCGAGGAGTTGTCCCTTCTTCAGAGCCTCTCATCAGGTTGTGACGGGGAGCTCACAAGAGATCACCTCTCAGACACAGTGCATAGCCAATTGAAAGTCTTTATTCCAGCAGGCTGGAACCATATCTGCCCCAGCCTGCAGGGCACAATGGGGTTCGAGCCACGGGAACCTGGAATGAATGAGACAAGAGGCAAGGGGGAGGTGGACAGCAGGACAACATGGCTGATCAAGCTGCCATTTAATGAAAGCTCTGTACAGGCTTAAGTAGGGGAAATGAGGTAGGGGGATGCTGGACAATAAGGGAGGGGTCGGTGCCTAGTAATCGGCTGAGGAGTGTTCTTGGTCACATACTCAGGAGTGTGTTTTTGGTCACATACCAGGGGTGCTGGCAGACCACCACTGAGGCTGAGCAGCAGGAATGAAGAGGTGTTAGTGCTAAGTAGCCTAATTGCAAGGAGGAGGGCTGAATAACCTAACTGTAGATTGCTATCAGCTATTCCTGTGAACCCAGGTTCTATTCATAGAGAAGCTGGAGGGGATGGACTACTCTTAAAAAAGACTGACAATATTTACAAGAGGTCTTAAATAACAATGACCACTTCCAACACCTATCCAAGGACCTAAGTGTGGCCCCGGGTGTCCAGAACACAGGGGTTTTAAGGCATCTTGCTTGGTATCGGCAGGGGGTTCAGAGTAAACAGGCTAAAGCAAGTGGTTTTAACGGAAGCTGAGATAAGTGGTTAGCTGGAGGAGGTTCCACACAAACAGGCAGCTTTGACAAAGGCGAAGATAAGTTATCTGGGGCATCCGACCTTTGGTTCCTGGATAGAGTTAGGTCGTTTTCCAGGGGATTCTCCATCAAGAGATCAGATTCTAGTTAAACCTGGGGACAGCCTCAGCAAGAAGGAGGAACTTCTCTGTCTCCATTGCCTCTCCCCTCACAAGGTAAAGACACAGCATAGGATTTCAGGATGAGTCAGTTATGCAACAGGCCTGGGCTTATTACATTTTGATGAGGCAGAGCTTGTCATGCTTTAGTTTTGCTGGGAGTGGGGAGTGGAAAGAGAAATGTCTTAATAATAGCTACTAGCCATACACATGGCTTTGTTGCCTTTGAAGTTGTAGTGCTCAAAGAGTACATTTGTAGCCAGGTTCACATATTAAAGTTTAAAATTTCAGTAAAAATACACAAGGGATGAGTTACTTGTCTTTTTTTGTTTGTTTGTTTGTTTGTTTTGGTTTGGGTTTTTATGAGACAGGGTTTCTCTGTATTGTTTTGGAGGCTGTCGGTCCAGCCCAGCCTCAAACTCACAGAGATCCGCCTGCCTCTGCCTCCCGAGTGCTGGGATTAAAGGCGTGCGCCACCACTGCCCGGCTTACTCATCTTTCTTAAGGAACTTCCTTTTGTAAATTGCAAGGTGCTTTATGAGGCGTACGGTTCAATCAGTTATGAGAGGGTGTGCTGATAAGGTTAGGTTCAAAGGTCACATACCTTCTACACTAGCACATTTGCTGTTTTTAACACTGTTTGAAATCTCTTCGAAAGTACACATCATCTCTGTGTAGATGGTCCTTACTCATTTTGTCAGTTGTATTGAGGTTCTTGACACTCAGTCACCCAGAAATGGAAACCCAATACAAAGGTGAAAAGCTGTTTCGTCTTTCTCCTTAACTTCCTGTACTTTTCTATCCTACCACACAGAGTGAGAGCGTTTCCTAAAATTTTATCACGTGACTCTGTTGTTTAAAATCCCTAATAACCTTTCATTGAACTCAGAATGAATTCCAAATGCTCCCAGCACGTGCTGCCAAAGTTCTGCAGATTTCCAGTCCTACCCAACCCTTGATCTTTACCCAGAGACCTTATCCTGTCATCCTGAGTTTTCATGTCCTGGAGTGCTTCCAGCATGTTCTTAGGCCCTACACACACCCTTTTATTTTTCACCTGTTTTGTAGTCATTTTCATTTCCATCAATCCTATGCATTCTCTCACACATTAGTTTAATGGCCACATCTTCAGAGATTACTTTCATGGCCCTCCCAGTCTCAAGTGGGTCCCCCAGACGCTCTCTGCGCCTTTCACAGACCTTCATTTGTAGCAACGCATTTTGCGATTTTACATTTTATAATTTTCTAGTTATTTGTGCAGTAGCTGTCTGCTGCTTTCTTCACCGGACTGTAAATTTCATCAAGGCAGCCATCATGTCCTTTTTCTCCAAGTCTCGTACCAGCACTGAGTGTGAAAACTGGCTCCCTGCGAGTCCTGAAAGCACTACTTTTCAAAGAATGAATGAATGAGCAGGTTACAAGAATTGCCTGAAAAGCTGGAGGTGGGCTTAAATTCTGAGTTGTGTGGTGATGGGAAAAAAAAACTCAGCTGGAAAACTTTTAGCTTTCTTCATCAGTGAGACTGGTACATCAGCCACTCCAGGACAGCCTCATGCTGAGCAGTAGGGGAGCAACACATAACTGGACTCTATAGATCTTTTTGTGTACTTTTTTTGGGTTACAGTTTGGTGTTTTTTGTTTGTTTGGTTATTTTTTTATTTGTTTTCTTGTTATATTGGGTTTTTGTTTGCTTTTTGAGAAACAAACTTAATCTTGGTGATAGGGATGGGGAGACAATCTGGAAAGACTTAGGGGAGGGGAAAATAGGATCACAATATATTTAAATTTGAAAAATGTTTTAAATAATAGAAATAATAAATTTAAATTTTTAATTTAAAAATTGTTTTAAATAATAGAAAATTAAAAAGAAAGAAATCTTGATTCCAGCATGTGATCCTGTTTTGGGTTGGGAGAGATTATGGTGGTGTGGACCTGCTGGCTGAAATGCAGAGCAAATGATTTTCAGCTAAACTCGAGTAAAAGACATCATTGGGGGGAAAAGACATCATTGTGGAGATCACTGTAATGAATTAAAATAGTCTTGACACATAGGAGCATTTGAAAGTGTTATTCAATGAATGGTGATAAAGAGAAAAGATCAGCCATAAAGGTCACAGGATCACAATTTACAGTCCAAAGAAAAAAAGGATATGTGAGACTTAGTATTGGAAGGACAGAGGAAGAGTTTGACTGAAGGAAATTTTGCAAGTTTCTCTTCTGTGCAAAACAGGTAGGAGTGGGTAGAGAGGGGGGGGCGGTCTCTGCAGCTGTCAATCAGGGAAGCAGACTGTGAAGAAGTGAGCATGAAAATTCGGTTCAAATTGACTTAGTCAACCTGGTTCAAGACATCGAGATTCTGCGTGCCAGGATCACATTTGGAAAAGGTTTCCAAGCAACAGTAATTTCAAATCCAGCTACACAATAAAGCTTAATATATGACTATTTAGAAACTCCTTTATAAAGTACATGTGACTTTGAGGGTAGGGTCTACAGCTAAAAGGCCTAGCATCCAGTATGGTCTCTACTGAGGCAGCATGTAGGCCATAGAGTACATGTGACATCTCTTTTCTATTAACTGGGGGCTAAAGATAATTGTCTAGGGAGGGAGAGTCTGGGATAATCATTCTGGGGAATTAGGGTGAGGTCTGTCCCAAAGATAGCACAAAGGTCACCATGTCGTTAACAACCTGCTCTCTCAGCTTTCTGGATGGAAAGCAGGTTTGATGTGCTTTCCTCCATGGTGGAGGCACCCCTGTGTGTTTAACATCCCTGGTTCTCTTAGTGCTTCTCTGTGAGTACAAGGACCTCATGCCCTCTACAAGAGAGGACCGTAAAAGGTAAGCCACCTAGACATGAAGTGTCAAAGGAGCCTGGGTTTTTGTCTGTGTGTCAGTATAAAGGCCATCAGAGGAAATGAAGGCTGCTTTTTGACAAGGCTAGGTGGGTTGAGACATACCAGCAAACCCAGGTGGCCATCCCCTTGTATTATTTTGAAGGGAACTCAGTTTTGGTTCATTGGTCTTATTACTGGAGTTTGTAGAGCACAAGCCTGGACCCTGACAGTCCTGACAAGATGGTGGAGCCACTGATTCTGGAAGTGCTCGATTAGATAGTGAAAACAAAACAGAGAAAGTGTGGCCACCATGGGAAGAGGAACAAATGGACCCTGAAGTCTGTCCTTAGGGTGCTGACATGAGGTTTAGGTTTAAACAGACAGAAAGTGCTATGTAAACTAAGCAGCCCTGGTCTAGGAGGCTCCTGTCCATCACCATCGCCTCGGCTCCAGTCTTTCCTGTAAGAATGTCTGACAAGTGGTCCACACTGGGTGGACCTCTTCTTGGGAGACCAGTTCCTCCTCTGTGTCCCACCAAGCCCCAGTCTTTCTATTCCCTCAGTGTGGGATTTCTGCGGAGATGCTAATTCTTGTGGTCCCTTCTTTCAATAGTTTGGTAGGCAAAAGGAGAGATCAAGATTCTCCCTTCAGGATCTTTGCTTCTGACAAGGCTTCTGCAGTTTTACTGGTGTCATTTATATAGTAGAAGCAGAAGACAAAGAGGGATGAAACTGGATGCCCCAGGAGAACTCTGGGAACAAGAAGCAGAGAGGACAGCAAGAACAGATCCTGGTATAAAGTGTGTTTTAGGTTGGCGGCAGGTTCATAGATTTACCCATGCAGGTAAAGCTGATCCCAAATGAGCACTCTGCTATTGGTGAGATTTGCAAAAGCTCAGCAAGATATGCTTTTAATTTGTGTTTATTTTTCTTATGAGACATTGTAGCCCAGTTTGGCCTGTGTTAGATATAAGGCAGCTATCTGTCTACAAAGGAAAGCTGATACAATTCCCTCTAATGGAGTTTATTGAAATGATAGGGCCCCAAGGCCGTGATGGGGCCTGAAACATTAGACAGGAAGAACACAATATAAGAAAGATCTAAGTATAATGGGGCCTTAGAGGGAAGGAAAGGCTTCCCTTTAAAGACTGGGCAGAGGCTTCCCCAAGGATGTGATGGAGGAGGAGAGAAAGTGTGTGTGAAGTACATACAGCATGAGGGGGAGATAGAGGGTAGAGATAGCACAGGGAGAGGCCAGAAAAGCCTCTTTTGAGAGCATCCTTCATCTCTGGGCCAAATTCCCATGGAATCTTCCTGAGTCACAAATCAACTGCCAGAACAAAGGGAAAGTCTGACTTTTTTTAAATTTTTAGGGGTGGTGTCTTCATTAGGGTTTTTATTTCTGTGAAGTGACACCATGACCATGGTAACTCTTATACAGGAAAATATTTCATTGGGTGGCTTATAGTTCAGAGGTTTAGTTTATTATTATCATGGCAGGATGTGGAGGTGTGCAGGCAGACATGGTGCTAAAGAAGGAGCTGAGAGTTCTACATCTTCATCTGCACGCAACAGGAAGTGAACTGAACTAGGTGAGGCTTGAGCATGAGACCTCAAAACCCATCCACACAGTGACATACTTCACCCAACAAGACCACACCTACTTCAGCAAGGCCACACCTCCTAATAGTGACACTCTCTAGGAGCTTATGGGGCCAATTACATTCAAACTAACATAAGTGGTATAAAAATTTAGGGGTGGTAGGATGTTTCACATCACACAATTTAGATTAGCATAACATGCATTGTTGTGTCCAAATTCTGAACCCAAAAATCACCAAGAGGACTGCTTTGATGCAAAAGCAAAGAATCTTTTATTGTAGTTGTTTAAGTAGCTAACCCATTAGCTCAGGCCCTTCATCTGTCCACCATGGCAGATGGCTGGAGAAAGACCCCAACAGCCGGGTAGTGGTGGCGCACGCCTTTAATCCCAGCACTCAGGAGGCAGAGGCAGGCAGATCTCTGTGAGTTCGAGGCCAGCCCGGTCTACAAGAGCTAGTTCCAGTACAGTCTCCAAAGCCACAGAGAAACCCTGTCTCGAAAAACCAAAAAAAAAAAAAAAAACAAAACAAAAAAAGGACCCCAACAACCCAGGAGGCAGAGATCTTAAAGGGCAGCATAAGAGGAATGTCTAGGGGTATGAAGTAGTCTCAGGATTGGTGTGCTTCCAGGCTTGGGTGACCTGCCCTGTGTTGATTGACCAAGTGGTTGTTATGGCCCATAGGCCCTCCCAGGGTGGTTGCTATGCTCTGTAAGTCACTGTTGTGCACTTGTCTGTAGAGTACACCCAAGAGCCATAAAGCACAGCCCCGCCAGCTAACTTCTGATTGGTTCCTTGCCACAAGGAGGGCATCTGACCTCCTAGTGACCAGGATAGTAGTGGCAAGGTCATGTAAGCACATGTTAGCCTGTCATGGCTGCTAAAATGGGGGGCTTGTCACTACAGCATGACATGGAGTTTGGAGGACCCGGGTACTGTAAAAGGAGAGCTGTCAAGTCACAGGACAGATTGCTTCTTCATTGTCCGGCCCAGAGAGAGCTGCAGGGAGTTATAGCCTGGTTCAGCCTGTGGTATTCGGTCTGAAGGCTCCAGTTTTAACAGCCTGTACTTTATTGTATAGTCTACACTAGCCTCAAATTTCACCAAGGAGGCTATCTTAGCTTCTAAGTGATGAAATTTTAGGTGTAAGCCACCCAGCAAAGAGTGTTTTTGTTTATTTGGTTAGTTGGTTGGTTGTTATTGTTACTGCTTTGGAGACAGGGTTTCATTAAATAGCCTTGATTGGCCTGGAACACTGTAGAGATCAGACTGACCTTGAATTCACAGAGATCTACCTGCCTTTGTCTCCCTGGCACTAGGATTAGAGGCATGGGCTATGATGCCAAGCCTAAAATCAACTTTTTTTAAGAACCGTTTCTTCAGTCCTGTTGTGGTGGCACATGACTTTAATCCTAGCACTCAGGAGACAGATTCAAGCAGATCTCTGTGAGTTTGAGGCCAGCCTGGAACAAAGCTAGTTCCAGGACAGCCAGGACTACACAAAGAAACCCTGTCTCAAAAAAACAAACCAAAAAACCCCAACAAAACAAAACAAACCCCCACTGTTTCTTCAGTGAGTAGCAATCACTTGATCCTGTTTGACTTTCCCAGGAGTTCACTCCCCTGTATACTCAGCAGATCAGAAGGCCACATCCTGCCATTCTCTGTAGGGTCAACAGAGTGAGGACCACATTGTGCTTTTCTCAGGATCCAGAGGCCACAGCGGGAAGCAGAATCTGTCATTTTAGCTCATTTAATGTGTTTTTTTTCCTTTAAAAGATGTGTCTCTGAGTAATGTCAGAAGCTACATCCATAAAGTCTCACCAATATAACTACCTAAACTACAACTGAATAAAGACGATACCAATAGACATACCAAGGTGGGGGATGGGAAGAGGCCATGAGGCCTCAATCCTACACAAAGAACTACAGATAACTAAGAATGATGAGTGTAGGAGAAACAGTCTTTTCCAGGGAGGAGCATAGTAACTGGTTATTCAATACCATATGACCAACCCTGAAGACGTACATACACGTAGCATTGTACAGACTGAGCAGGTTATACAGATATGCATGTAATAACAATTAATGAAAAAGAGACCATGGATCTCAAAGGGATCAAGGAGGGGTATATGGGAGAATTTGAGGGGAGAAAGGGGAAGGGAGAAGTGAGGTAATTATATTATAATCTCAAAAATTAAAGAAAAATGTTTTTAATTGAAATAGAATGATATCATTTCCCTTTCCTTCTTCTAGCTCCTCCCAAATACCCTCTCTTAAATCCCTCCCATGCCCCACCCAAAGTTGATAGTTTATGGCCTCTGTTTCTTTGATCACATGTGTTTCATAGACACACATGTACATAGATGTACGTGTTTAAATAGAACCTGTTGAGTACATTCTTTGAGGTTATTTGTGTGTATATGGTTTGAAGGTTGACCACTCAGGGACCATCAAGGAAGAGGGTAGCAGAAAGCCTGTAGGAGCAAGAGATCAGGAAGCCACAATACTGCTGTGAGACAGTCTGTTATAGAAATGGCTGCATCAGTGTGTCAGAATGACCACGCCATCTAAGACGCTGTGTCTAGAAATGGCTGCTTAAACAAGACCAAAACAATGGCAATATCAATGGATATCTTAATGTAGAAAAGGGAGATTTTCTCAGCGTCCCACCCCCCACCCCTAGACAAAGAACATCAGGCAACTATTTCATGTGATTTGTAAAGAGGAGCAAGCTCTCTCACATAATCCAACATGTCCCTCTTCCTTCTAGTTAGCTGCTTGACCTTTGCTGTCAACTAAAATATCAAAAACCGCTCAAGGTGCCCAAATTATCCAGTCCTTTATTTTGGTAACTTCAACATAGCCTTTACAATGCCAGTTTCTCCTGACTGCTTAGGTCCTTTTGCCAAGGCTCCTGCAAATTTATCAAGCAAATTCAAAGTTCTGTATGGGCTGGTGGCATTTGATCTCATGAGGCAGAGAAAAGGGAAAGTGTGGAAGAAATCGTGTGCAAGCAAATCAGCAGGAATCATTGCACATGCAAAAGTTATTCTACCCCCGTCTTAGTTTCTGTTCCGTGGTTGTGGCAAGATACTTGGATAAAAGGTACTTGAAGGAGAAAAGGGGTTATTTTATCACCAGAGAATATTTTACCAGTTCAGTCTTTTATGTTTTTAAAAATATATAGATAAATACCCATATTCCTTTGTTGATGGGGGACACACATGTGCCAGAGTGTATGTGTAGAAGTCAGAGGACAAATTGTTTTGCAACAGAGCCCCAGACCTCAAAAGGCCGCCAGACCTTAGCACAACTGACTCCATGATGGAAGTATCACTCAGGCCATAACTCATCACATAGACAGCACCACCTGCCAAAATGAAAATGAAGATTTAATCCATCATGGCCCACACATCTTGGAAAATCTCTAAATATATTAACCTTGCATTTTGGCTTCTGTAGTTCTATTTCTGGCTAACTGTTGTTAATTGAAGTATGTGAACACAGGACATGGTTTTTGTGCTTAAAAGCTCACCTTGAGACAGGCTTCGCTCTACCCTGGAATCCTGAACACACAATGTAGCCTCTGGTTGACTAGTAGACTTCCTACTGGCTTAAACCCAAGTCTGAGCAGTCTTCTCCGGTGGGCACCCCACAACAATTCTTGCTCTCACTTCCAGCTGCTGTGACATAGATAGACTAGTGAATACTAGCCTTCTTGATACTGTCTGTCCCTTCACTGGTTTTTGCTTTTTGATGCCTTGCTATTTAATCATATTTCAATGTTTAATGAGTTTTTTCTTTCCCTATTAGAAGGAAGATGTGATAAAGCTAAATGCAGGCAACAGTGATCTGTATCCAGGTACATGTGTTTGTGTATGTGAGCATGGGCTGGTATTTACAGCTGTGTTTTTCTGCAAACATATGTTCTCAGGAACAACACTTAACTGTTTGTCCAAATGCTCACACTGGAGAGTTTCTTGGGAGGGTAGGGATCATGAGTGATGTTTATTTTCTGCTTAAAGCTTTTTAAGATACTAATTCTCGAAGAATTTCATATAATGGATCTTGATCAAATTCACTTCTCCCTCCCAGGTCTACTCCCCCTATTTCCTCATCACCCTGATGTTATCTTTATTCTTTCTTTCCTTTTTTTTTTTTTTGAAGTATTTATCTTCAAGCAGCCTTAGTCCTCTGGCTCTTACAATCTTTTTACCTCTCTTCTATGGTATTCCCTGAGCCTTAAGTGTAGAGGTTTTATTTTATTTTATTTGTATTTCTTTGTTGTTGCTATTGTTTTGTTTTCTGTGTCCTGTGTCTGCAGATTACAGGAATTTAACATTATGTTGCATGTGATTAGTTACAGTGAAAACCTCCTAACCCAGGCATCCGACTGACGGCTCTCTTGGGGAGAGACTAGTGGGGGGAGTAACCCTGACTGCAGGTGCTTGCCTGTTATCTGGAGTGAGGAACACGATATGGACTGGTAAGTTACAAAGTTGAGGAAACAGGTCAGAGGTGATGTCTAAGGAAGGAACTGAGACCACCCTGACTCGTACAACCACTAGAGATTGGCTGGCATCCCTGACATGGGAGCTTCAGTATTTACTCCAGAGCAGCATCCATCACAGTCAGATCAGCACTAGCCAATCAAAATGCAGGAAGAATCCAGCAAGTATCAAGGCTACCTGGGTGGGAATCGCTAGTCCAGTGGCTACCTTTCCTCCTGGCACTCCTGAAGGAGGTCAGCGAGAATGGAGGTCTCCTTAAGGAGACTAGTCTGACAGGCTGCTCTCTCCTTGTAGTTCTAGAAGCCAGGAAAGAAAACGGAAAATCTCCAGAGGGTGATTGGGTCTAGACGGCAAACACTGAGGTTTCCAGGCTCATCTCCTATCACAATGACTTGTACAAAGGTACATGGACAATTACAAGAAAAGATCATTTATTGCCGGGCGGTGGTGGCGCAGGCCTTTAATCACAGCACTCAGGAGGCAGAGGCAGGCAGATCTCTGTGAGTTCGAGGCCAGGCTGGACCAATAGCCTCCAAAACAATACAGAGAAACCTTGTCTTGTAAAACCAAAAAAAAAAAAAAAAAAAAAAAAAGATCATTTCTTGATGGGAGCTATAAGAACATGGAGGTGTTGCATGCTTCCTTGTGGCCTGGCTCAAAGAAGGGAAGTGAGAGAGAGAAGGAGGCCTGAAGTGAGGTGCCCAGTGACCTCTTCAGTCTTTTCCCTGTTGTGACCTTTCATATTTCATCTCAAACTATGGAATTTCCTGCCTCACCAAAGTTTCTGACCTTTTATTTCTTTTTAACTTACAGATGGGTAGCTCTCTTCAATGAAGGCTCCCCTCCATTGTTTCCTTACTCTTTGGGATCACTTAAAAAATGCTACATATTTTCCTGGTCTGAAATAACCTTCGGAGATAGCTCCCTGCCCCCCAACTTCGGACAAGAATTCCTAGAAAGAAGCTGTGTCTTCGAAAGCTGATTGACTGATTAAAATGTCATGACTGTGGAGAAGTTGGAATGTTGCAGGTCCAGAGGCTACTTATATCAGGCCATCTTCAGCCCCCTAAATAGCCATTCTATGCCTGCCTCTGTGACTGGCCTAACCTCCTGTGACTAACACATAAAAAACGTTTTGGAATGTATTATTAAGAGAACCAGAGTTTTCACCAACCAAAACGCTGAGGCATCACGTAGCTCCTGAGGCCTATAGCTGAGATTTCTCTGATTAGCTATAGCTACCTTCTTAATGTTTCTGTTGATACATTTTTTTAAATCCTTGATTTAAGACTTTTTTTGTTCTGTTACTATAAAAACTAACAGAATTGCTATATTATTGGATCATGGAATTTGAGCTAAACAAAAAATTTGAGATCCCAGGCCATAGTCACCCACATTTGCCTCCAGAATTCTCTTTGGTGTGTGAGCTGTGTTTTTGTACCAAGAATACCATTTTACAATGAGATTTGTTTGGGAAAAGACAGAGGTAAATGATCAAAGGTGACTTATGCACTGGCCTTATTTGTTTTGGAGATAAACCACTCTTAAGCAAGGACTGCTTTATCTACCCAGCACTCCCTGCTTCCCTAACAACAGAGACTCCCATGTTGCTAAAGACCTCCTGCTGGTACAACTACCCACAGAGCAAGCAAAGGCGTCTCCTCCTTGCTCTGAGGACCCAGAGCCCATCTAGAACCTGTCCTCCCCTCTTGTTCTTATGCAAGACAGGGATTGATTGACCAGACAAAGAGAGACATTGGATGGACATCTCCTTTTCCTTATAAGATCTGGGACACATAAAAGCTGATCTTGGAGACATGTCCAGAAGCCACTGTCTAATTCACCAAGATCTTTGGGGACTCAGTCCTCTTAGCTGGCCTTGAAGGATGTAATGTGACCCCTATACTAGACTCTGTCTCCCAGTGGAAAGACTGTGGCTTTGCAACCCACTGAGAGATGGAAGGACCAGACTCTTGGAGCAACACAGAACACTACAATGGGTAAGGTACAAACACAAGCAGAAAACCAAGGCCCTGTGGAGGAGAAGTGGTTCTGAGGCAGACAAGGGTAGGAAATATTTTAGTGATGTTGGCATAAAAGCACAGCCCTCAACTCAAAAGGGAGAAGAGATCAGTTATTCTGGAGCCAACTATGAGTGACCGTGGCCCAGGACCATAGGGTTAGGTGACTCCCAAAGCCCATGTTCCACCATGGAAGCATTTTCATGACACTTTTATAGTAACAGAACCAAGGAAGTCATAAATCAAGACACTTTTCAAACATGTTGGTGGGAAACATCAGGCAGGGGTAGCAGAAAGAGAAATGTCAACGATGGGTCTTGGATGTTTGAGATAACTCTTAGCCTTTTGGTAGATAGGAAGTACAGCTTTGTTGATACATCCCGAGAGGTTTCATCTGTTACTCACAGGATATTAGGTCTGACACAGAGGTGGATGAGGAGTGGCTACTTAGGGGACTAAAGATGTCCCAAGATCATTGTAATTGTGCACTGGGTCTTGTGTAATATAAAATAATACCTTTTGAGTCAAGAAGTCCTTATAGGAATTAAACAAATCATACAAGAATGCCAAGAAAATGGGTATATCATCCCTTGCATAACCCTCAAAATATCTCAATGTTATTAGGAAGTCAAAGAAGAGAATGTGGAGACTTGTGCCACCAAGCCCCAAATACGGTAGCCATTGCAGTGGTCCTCAGTCCCCACACCCACTCTTGGTCACAGAACTGTAGGTGCCTTTCTGAGTACCTCTGTTGTGTCTAACAGGCAGTGTTTGCTTGTCTTCACATGGGACAGCAATCTACATGAAATGGGATGGCCCAGAAAAACACCGAGATTCCTACATCGTTTTCTCAAACTTGTAAGTCTCCCGATATTTATAATTCTTGCAGGCGTCTGATTTGATTGTGGTAAGGGTCCCCCTAGAACAAATGAAAGACAAGAGGCTTAGTCAGCACCAGTGTGTGCATACTCATCTGTGCATACTCATCCTCCTCACAATTCTTGGGTCCTCAGTGCCATAGCAACCCAAACCCATTCCTGTAGCTTAATATCATAGACCTAGAGCCACAGACTTTTCAAACACGTTGGTGGGAACATCAGGCAGGGGTGGCAGAAAGAGAAATGTCAACGATGGGTCTTGGATGTTTGAGATAACCGTACAAGGGGGACAAAGGGACTAAGATGTATATGAGGTGAAGCCCTGCTGCACTTGAGGCTCAGCCTTTGGATGCGAATCTGCTGAGTCAGTTTCAGCACAAATAAAGCGGCTCCATGGCAGAAAGCCTGGGTGTCCTGTTTCTCTGTTCAGAGTCCCTTTACAGATGACCTGCTCTTTTCTCCCTCACATGATGCTTGACTCAAAGGTCAAATTTTCTTATTATAGCAACTAGTTAGAACAGGCTGTAAGGTATCAAAACACAAAACGCAGCTTTGCCCACAAGAGGTTAAATACCTAGGTTATACAGCGACTCCTTCCGGATTGCTCATGTATCTTGTAAGACAAAAACAGGGGAAATATACCTTGCAGGCTAAGGGTTCTGTCTGCCATTTAGACAGTTAAGAATAGGTTCCCGCTTGTCTTATGTAAGATCAGGTTTCTAGTTGTAATAAAGAAGTTCCTGTTTGTCCTGTGCAGGCTAAGGTTTCTGCTTGTATTTAAAGAGTATTTTTCTAACAATGTATAACAGCCAACTCTCTCACCCCTGTAACACTTTATATCTCATATAAAAGGGACTTCAAGAGGCCAGCCGGGGCTGCTCTCTAAAATCCTGACTTAGGGAGAGGCAGCTAGACTGACCAGTCCCTGGTGCACTCTAAAATAAAGGTTGCTTTAATTGGACAATTGTGGATCTGGTTTAACAATCTAAATAGTACCTCTGTTATTAGTAAATGTCCTATACCCCAAACAAAAGAACAGTGAAAGGGATCCTAGGACCAACTGGTTACTATTGAAACTATACTCCAAACTACTCATTAATTGCCCAGTCACTATATAAGAACTGTAAACAGGACAGATCTGATAATGCACAAGAAGGCCTGGAGGAAGAGGTGGCAATTTAGGCTTTAAAGTTATGTTTAAATCAGGCCCCTACCCTAAGGCAGCTGGTCTATGAACTCTTTTTTCCCTCTTGTTTCTGAGAAGGAAGGGAATGGAAAGGGTATGCTGATTTAGAACCATGGTGGAGGGGGTGGCGGTGAGGACGTGCTACATAGGCCCCTTGGTACTCTAGTCCTCTGTAGCCAGAGGACATCCTCCTTGCATGCAAGCCATCACTGCCCCTGCTGTGCTACTTAACAGATCTGAAGAGGTCCTTCCACCACTTACAACCCACTCCATAGGAACTTTGCTACACTCAACATCACACCAGCAATGCTCAGTGAGGTCCGCCCTCCCATGCGACACTCCTGCTTTCATCTCCCTGGTGCTCTGCAATGCTCTCCATCCTGCTGCCTCGTGCCCCCTTTATCAGATGAGCTAAGAGGAACATAGCTAAGCTCAGTACTCAATATACTTGTTGCTTCCAGGAAAGACATTTGAAACAGCTGTGGAAAGCACAGAATTGATTTTATTTACTGCTAGTTCTTATCTTTGAGATGAACAAGGGCATTTCTAGACAGGATATGCAGTTACTTCCACTCTTGGTTTAATGGATTACACTCTTTTGCTGATGGGTAAAGCTGTTCAGACTTAACCAAAGTGCCCCTAGTGGTAAAAAGAACAGTTTTAACACACACACATTGAGTCACTACATATTTGGAATGCTGCACAAGAAAGAATTTCTGAATTCCTCAAATCTTAGAATTGCTGGGTGCTGTCAATTTCCCTACTAGCCATTATTAACCTCCTAGGATACCTAAAACAAAGACTGAGGAAGCAAAGGTCGTGACATGGGTGATGGGACAGCAAGCATGGCTGCATTGTGTGGAACAACATGCCCTGAGAGACTTAGTCCTGGTCATTGTACTCATCTGACTTTCTTCATGGTCATAGTGAGCATCCAAGGAAGACAAGAACAGTTGGCTATAGAAGGGGAATGGTTTCAGTCTCCAAGATAAGCTTTGGTTGGATCCTTGGTAGGAATCCCATAATACCCCTAAATGACCAATTTCCTCTTCTGGATTATATATATAGCTCAACTTCCTGGGCATCAGAAAACCTAATCTCTTGTTTATTATTTGGGGTTATTAACAATAACCCCAAAGGTAAACTCAAGGTGTTCTGTTTGTGCCAAACATAAGCCTGCTAAGCCATTTCATGGCACCAGAGCATTTCTGTTAGGTTTCAGGAAGTGAGTATGTCTGGACTATAGAAGGATTTCTGGTGGTTAGATAAAAGCCAGTATTCCTCATGAACTTGTAAAACATGTCAAAATGAGTCATTTCTGTAGCTTCTAGCAGAAAGGACATATGACTCACTACTGACATCTACCTGTGGTGCCTACCAGCATATCAAGGTCCATGCTATCCTTCAGGATCCTACCGATTTCAAAGTCTGCACTGGGATCCCCATTACCACGTGGTGACCATATGCTTACATAGGTAGCTGGAACGCTGTCTCACTTCTGCTTAAATCTCCCCTTCTCAAATCTGATGGTGTTTGATGACTAGGGTACTGACAGGCTTGCCAGCTTAACAAGCACCTTGTTAGCTCATTAGTTAGGTTTCCTGTTAAAAGTACAGACAGGCATGCCTCCTTCACTGGCTTCATGATGTTGTAATTTAAGAAAAGCAGCACACGGGGAAAGATGCCATGGGATAGGGTTCAAGCAGAGGTTTTTTTTTTAATTAGGGAAAGGGATCATTAAAAGGGGAAAGGGAAGTGGGGAGATTGGCCTCCAGAGACGGAGCAGCAGGAGAGAGGAGAAAGGAGAGAGGGGGAAAGAGAGAGGGGGAACAGACAGAGAGAGGGAGAGAAGAGGAAGGAAGGAAGGAAGGAAGGAAGGAAGGAAGATGGATAGATGGATGAATGGATGAGAGGTAGGCAAGGCCCCTTTAAAAGGTAACATAGTGAATATGCACAGGTGGTGCTCTTAGTGGCTGCACCTGAAGCCATATCCTGTCAGAACCCCAAGGACAGGCCTGTATAGCTGCCTGAATACTAACACATGGTACAGGATAAATAGGTTTCAGATGTAAATTCAGAGGCTCAGAGTTTTAGCATTGATAAATACTGACTAAATTTCTGTGGATTTTACTGGTCCTAGCTTTTTTCAGCCACATAAGACAAAACTCTGTTGAAATGCCAACTCCTCCCCTCTTAAAAGGTTAACATTATAAAGAGGGTATAGAGACCTGCAGGCCCTGTTTAGCTTCTCTCTTCTTCACTCACCCAACCTCTTTTGTTCAGTGAATTTAGACTTAAGAACATTCATGCCTTTTATCCCAAAGCCAAAGCCTTTTACTATGACTCTAAATCTGTCTTACAGATACCTGCAGGTCCTGGGGAAAGTTCTGCTACTGTGTCAAGAAATCTGGATTTATGGAAACTAATCCTGGTCTCCATAGCTCCTCTTTTTGCAGGTTCACTCCTCCTGCCTGGGCCAAGGCTAAACCCGCAGGGTGCCATCCATATATACCAGCCCCTGTACCAGCTCCAAGGACACCAACTGGGAGGATACTGGCAGGTTAACTTCACCCGCATACCCACTCATAAAAACTCTCTTATCTCCTAATTTTTTGACATTTCTACAGGATGGGTAGAGGCATTTCTCACCTCCAGAGAAACAGCAGATTTGATGACTCAGGTACTCCTGGAACACATTATCCTTTGATTTGGTGTGCCATCTCCCTAAACTCCTGAGATTTCGCTGTTGGTACTACCTCTTCAGGCTCAAGTAGGCACCTATCCAGCAACTGGGACCTGGTTTTCCAAGATGTCCCAATGAAGGACATATCTGTTCTTGTGTCTGTCTTATTTACCCTTGTGTCTTTTGTACAATCAAGGCACTTCTCCATTTTTTTCTGGTAGTCTCCCCTCTTCACATGGCTAGCCCCATTCATAGGGCTGGTGATAATTTTTTTCTCCTAGCAATCTCCTTCTCTGCCTCCTCAAGGAACAGAGGCCTGAGGTCTCCAGGATGGCAGCTAACCACCAAACGTTTCTTCACCCACCCATACCTCCCACTGAGCATAAGCCTACTGACTCCCAACTCTTCCTCCCCTCCCCACATAGTCCTGTGCCCAGAGGAAGTAGCCAGATTTGAACTTGTACCCATATATACCCAAAAAGGTTGGAATGTTGAAAACTCCACCCAGTCTCTCTCCTCTCATTCCAGACCCTGCCTCTGAGAAAGTTCATCATCAGAAGCTCCTCCTATTTAGGCTATTTAATCCTGGCCCATAGACCTGCCAAATGTTCTTCCTCCTGCCTTTCTGAGAGTCACCATGAGTTGCTTCACTCGGCTTTGCTTTGTTTACTAAATCTGAATTTATTACTTTGGTTTGATTTGTCTTATTACATCAGCGGAGGAACCCTTTGAATCTGCTCCACCACTAGATTCATTTTTGCCCTTTTAATTTTTATTTTGTTACACTGTTAACATATAGCCATTAGTATGGTGTTTGTTCGCTTGTTTTGTTTTCTTAAGCTATACAAGGGAATGTATCCCTGGAATCTAACTACAACAGACTGCTATGCTGGACAGAGCATGACAACCACTCTCCTGGTTCTTGTCCTTTCTGGGGCCATCGATTCCTATTGCTTAAACCCTGTAGTAAGATATAGAACAATTTCAGACAGAACTCCCCATGATACAGAGATATTGCCCAATTCCTACTACAAAACAAACAAACAAACAAAAAAGACCAAACCCTAATCTTCCTCCACAAGCAACAGATAAAATAGGATGGAGTCTTACAATCATTCTTAGGCAGGAACTATTCCCGTCATCAGCATGAATTATAGGAAAATGACTGAGTATCCCCCTTCTGTTCATCAGAAGAGATTATTTAGGAGAACAGTTCTCAAGGCTGAGCTGTGGCAGGAGTGTAAATACTGGAGAAAGTTCTATCAAGATTAGAATATGAAAAAGCCAAGAGGTATGCAGAACCAAGCAGTGTTGCTTAAGGTGTGGCCCCATCCACTATAGTTATTTCTGCTCTCACTTCTCTTCAAGGTGGTGTGGCAAGTGGAAAATCTATTTTCAGGAGGAACGCTCATCATCTGTGTGGCACCAAGGCCCCAGCCTTTCCCTTCTCCCAGCATGAGCTTCCTAAGAAATACCATTTTGTTTTTGTTCACTGTTTTCAAAAGTCTGATAGCCAAAGGGTGGGGCATAATTGTCTCTAGACTGTGTTTATTCTTGCCAGGAAGGTCAGACAGACATTCCTCCTCCCAGAAACTCCTTCTGGCTGGTTCATTACAGATCCTAATTGCTGAGTCTGCCCACTTTCTGAGGTCTAATTCAGAAAGTGCCTAACTTTCCTTTTCTCCTTTTCTAGCTTTGTTTTTCAAACACTGGCCCAAACTCTCAAACCACTTGACTGTGCTTGACTCGGAGTATCCTTTTCTCTCTCTGATGCCCTCCACCATACAGCTGCCTGCAGCTGTTTCCATTGCCGAGCTGCCCACTGTCTTGAGCTCTAACTCAATACTTCTGACCTTTTCTGTCTTTTGCCTATTTCCTTCCTGGAAGCTGCTGAACTCTCCAGCTTACTTGCCCTTTCCTTTCATTTTATTCCCTTTCTAATGCCTTCTAAGTTTCCTTCTGAGTCCATTTTTAAATAACTATTTTACCTAGAATAATGAGAAACTATACAAGAGGCCCTGTGTTCCCCAGTGACAAAGTTAGCAACCCAAAGAGCAATATATAAAATCAAACATTGTATTACACTATGTGCTAATTTGGTGTTGATGCTGAAGAATCAGAGTAGGAAAGCAGTCTTGGTTTTCCATAATTACACTACGATACATATATACATATGTATATGTATATATGATCAAAACCATATGTATAGTGAAAGCCTGAAGCTCATTATGTACATAGTCTTGAATCCGAGCCAAAATGTTTCAGGAACATTCACTGGTGAAACAGCACAAGTGTACTGTATGGGCAAGCATACTACAGTGTACTTGCAGAGTTCAGAAGCCAACTTTGTAGAATCAGTTCTCTCCTACCTTTATGTAGGTTCCAGGAATTAAATTCAGGTTATCAGGTTTGTATGGCAAGTGCCTTTGCCTATTATAGAACCTTGTCAGTGGCCCTCCCATCTTCTTCTTAAGACAAGGTCTCTCAGTGAACCTGAATATCACTGGTCCAGTGAGGTCTGGTATCTGCTGTCTCTGTTCCCTCTACTCCCTGAGGTGACAGGCCCATGCTGCCATGCCCAGCTCTGACATAGATGCTTGGAAACTGAACTCAGGTCCCAGGTTTGTGAAGCAAACACTTTACTGAGCTATCTCCCAAGGTGCTGAAGACTTTTAAAGAAACCATTGCTCAATGCTGGTATGATAAATGGTCTTTATTAGAGGTCATCATAGTGGAGAAGATGACGTCAGTGATTCTAGGACTAGTCAAATCAGTGATGATTGCAGCTGTACTTGAAATCGATGCCCAACCCTTCCTGGACATACACACACACATGGTAAGAGTTTGAATCAGCTTTATACTAACTGATGCCATAAAAGTTATCTTCTGTCTCCCTTAAAACTTAAGCTCAGGCTGCTGCTGAGCAACCTCCAAATATCTCAAGGGCAGAGGCAGCCAAATGGAGCAGGCATGCCATTTAGCATAGGTACCACAGGGACTCGGCAGGAGCAGTGCAGCCTATAATTCCCAAAGTGAGCATCCAAGAGGGAAGGATAAAAAAAAGATGTCAACCAAAGAATGTTCTAGCTAGCTCTCTTGGAAGAGACCGACTTGAAGCTGTCCCTAAGAGTTACTAAGGTTACAAGCCCAGCAATTCCTGCTGGTACACCAAGCACAGAGTTACGGCAAAATGTACCTGGAATGTTCATAGTATAGCCAACATCACTGCCTCTAAACAGGCAGCTGTTTAGAGGGAACTTTGACAATGTAGTCTGTGTGTAAATGGGGGATTGAAAATTTAACCTTAAAAAAATGTTCCTAGTGGTGACCATCTCTATGAACTAGGTTCAGGGTTGCCAGGCGACAAAAAGTAACAAAGACTAATTCTAAGTTCATTTAAACCTACACCTACAATGCATTATCTTAGTGTTCTCTACTGCAGTGGAAAAGACACCCAGTCAGAATTTACCCCCCACCTTCTATCCTTCACCCTTTTTCCCAAGTGCTCCTCTGGCACTCAGCTTACACTGTTAATATTTGTTATAAATACATTTTTTTTAAGTTACAGCATAGTTTTTTAGTACATGTTTCCCAACTAAATCACTTGGCCTTTTCAAGGCATTTTGTTTGTTTGTTTGTTTGTAACATTTTTTATTAGTTGTATTAATTACTCTCCTCATTGCTCTGACCAAATGCCCAACAGAAGCAGCTTACAGGAAGAAGGATTTCCTTTAGGCTCGTGGTGCAGGGGAATGCAGCCCGTCAAGCTGCAGGGAGAAGTGGCGTTGGGTATGGCTTCATCCAACCAGGGAGAACATCGTTCTCGGCTGGTTTCCTCCTTTTCCTCTTTGTAGCCAGTCCAGGACTTCAGCTGATGGAGTGGAGCCATCTACATTCAAGGGTTTCTTTCCTCAGTTAAAGATTTCAACAAACACTCTCAGGCATACCCAAAGGTGTGCCCCACGAATTTTCTGTTTATTAAGCCAACAAAACTGACAATGAATTTAACTATCATACTAAACCACTGTCTTTCCATGCATACCAGGTTAACCAGAAATTGACTAGCCCAGCCTTGCTTTAAGACCTACCTTAAATGCTCGGTTTCTTCTGTGCTATCGTTTTCTTCTGCATTGCTGTAGAATTTTTGTACCTCTTCCATGAAAGCATTTTCCTTGGGTTAACACCATTATAGTTGGGTCTTAACCAGATGCTACTTCAGGATAAGGAATGGGTTTTCCTTGGCACTAGATCCTGCACAAAGGCTCACACTCAACCTCACACTCTCATTTACCCCACAAATACAACTGAGTGTCAACCATGCAGATTGTCTTCTAGCACTGAGGATGTAAAGCAAATAAAACAGACATAAATTTCAGTCTTCATAGGGCTTAAATTCTCTGGGGGGAATTTAGACAATAAGTCGAAAAGTAAAGCTTATTGCTTTGAGATGTGCAAGTCATGAGGTACTAGGCCTGATTCAAAAAAAATCAAAGGAGACTACCGTGTGGAAGTGATAACCCTGACTTAAACAAACAAACAAACAAACAGAGACTGGTACATTTAAGGAGCTGAAAGAACTTCATACTGACTCAGAAAGAATAGTCTAAAAGTATACCATCCTTGTCTCTCTAGAAAACTAGAACCTACAAGACCGAAAAAGGAGAAAACCCCTACTGCTCCCTCATTGGTTTTAAGATACATTCCGTAGGAGGCACTCTGTGCCCGGCACTGTAAACCTAGGTAAGAACCTAGATCCAGGGAGATCATAGGTCCTAAGGGAACTTAATGCTGTTGTTTATCTAGCGGAACTCCAAGGTACCTTTTAATTATTTGTGTGCATAACTATAGACAAGTGCACAGGCTCAGCTTTTATCACAGATGGCCCTGTCAGATGAACGGTGGTGAGGGAGAGGCTCATGGTTGAACAAGGTACAGAGAGGAAGTGGCAGATGAGTGTCCAGCTTGGACAAGGAATTTATATTGTCTCCTCCAAGGCTCAGAGAACACTGCAAAAGATAGGGTGCAGAAGAAAGGGAGAAGGCTTGTGAAATGCCATCTGCGCAAGACACAGATGTTAGCATCATGAAGTCACAGCAGCTGTGGATGCCTGAATTGGTTCTGTACAAGAAAAGGCCTAGCAACAGTCAGGCATGGATGGCATGGGGGCTCAGGGGACCTACCCTCACCTCTGAGCTATTTGCTGTTGATAAATTCAGGGATACAGGAAATCTTTGCTTTTATTTGTGTACCCACTGATGACTGCAGCAGGTTCCAGTCCAGTGGTCATGGATATAGCCCTGATTATGTGTCCCAAAATGAGAGACAAAACATGAATCTTGTAAAAAAGGACTTGCGGAGCCGGGCGTTGGTGGCGCACGCCTTTAATCCCAACATTCGGGAGGCAGAGGCAGGCAGATCTCTGTGAGTTCGAGGCCAGCCTGGTCTACAAAGTGAGTTCCAGGACAGCCTCCAAAGCTACAGAGAAACCCTGTCTCGAAAAACCAAAAAAAAAAAAAAAAAAAAAAAAAGGACTTGCGGGTAGAAAGGAAGAGGTGTTGATTGGGATGAGAAGGCCATCCCAGAAGTCATAAGATGAGGAGAAACTGAATACATCATCCAAACAATAGGGAAAATGTCATCGTTGTGGCAAAAAAAAAAAAAAAACAACAACAACAAAAAAAACACTCAGGACATATAATCATTCTATTTATAACTGAATAACCTTAATGAAGTTATAATGGCAATCTTTAGAGTTTCCATAGTTTTGTTTTCATTTTAGATCAATTTTGTTTGTTCAGAGACAGGAATCCCACTATTACTGACTCCTTTCTCTGCCCCAAGGTGCTGGGATTACAGGTGTGTACAACTATACCTAGTTTGTAGACCACTTAAAAAAATAGAGTATGTTCTAGAAATAATTGATATTCCATGAATATTACAATTTGTAACAGAAAATGGGAGAACCACTTCCCTTTTCCTTATCCCTAAAAATTAAATACTACATCTATAATTATAAAATTTATAGATTATGGACAGCTTCACACCCTGTTTTCAACAGCCTGTAAGAAAATACCAATGAGCCAGGCATTGGTGGCACATGCCTTTAATCCCAGCAATCAGGAGGCAGAGGTAGACAGATCTCTGTAAGTTCAAGGTCAGCCTGATCTACAGAGTGAGTTCCAGGACAGACTCCAAAGCTACAGAGAAACCCTGTCTTGAAAAACCAAAAAAAAAAAAAAAAAAGAAAAGAAAAGAAAAGAACAATGGTCACGAGCTACTTGGCTGCTTTACACTAGATAAATCCTGTCCAACAGACATTCCTGCAATAATGAACATCCTATCTATACTCTTTGCTGTCTATTAACCACATGGACTATTCCGTAGGTGAAGCATGACCAATACAAGCAAGGAACTAACTTTTAAACATAAATTTTCAATGATTTTAAAGTAAATTTCTATAGCTATATATTGCCAGCGGTTAACATTCAGTCTCTAGATTCAGGGTCTAGATTGTCACAAACAGATGTCTCCAAGATAAAACTGGAACACCTTTTCATTTTTGTTTTGTTTGCCATGTGAATAGGCATAGCTTGCATCCTAGTAGGTTGAGGCCTTAGCTGCTCCTTTTGTTTAAAAAATTTACAGGCTTGTAGAGTAGAATGTTGATAGCCAAAAAGTTGGGCTAGGGGACATGCAATTAATACAGAAGTCCATTCACTACACTACTACAGTGTTTCATCTTATTCCAGTTTTGGAAAGGAGTGTATAAGTATGAACAGTGTTTGCAAAGCAGAGTTTAATTGAAACACTATGGGAAGTATTGTTTTAGTGGAATGGTGGCTAGAATCATGTGACTTCTTCCATGGCACACCTGCTTTCACCATCATTTCTAAAGGAAGTCCTACCTATGTCAAATCCTCCTATAAAGGGATCTTGAGTCTCCAGAGTTTAAGGCTCTAATTGAGCATTTTAGTTCCCTTAATGCAAGGCCAAGACTCAAAACAACAGATACTATATGTCGTCATTAAATCAAAGTTTTCTTCTATGTGGTCTTCCTATTAACTACATCTCCTTTACTTATCTCACTGTTCACTCCTCCATATCATTTATGCAATTAATACGGAAGAGCAGGAAGTGAATACCCTGGGAAATGAATGTACTTCTGTATTAATTGCATGTCCTCTAGCCTGACTTTTTGGCTATCAACATTCTACTCTACAAGCCTGTGAATTTTTTAAGATTATTTGTATGAATGCAGTATTTTTATCTATATTTCACAGCATCTTCTTCCGTAGTCATCCAGTAGTTGCAAATGGTAAGTTTTCCTTCATTTTAAAAGGATTGTACCTATCCACTACATTTAACACTGCAATGACCATGAAACTACAGAGAGCTCTTGGAGATACTGATTATAATTCCTTTAGAGAAAACACCCCTAAGTGAGAAGGCTTGACCACATTGCAATTCTAGTTTTAATTTCTGAAGCACTTTTACTGCTTTCCTAACTGGCTGTTATCAATTTATGTCTCCACAAATAGTGTTCAGGGGTCGCTTTTTTCCACATCCTAGCAACTTTTATCTTTTTTTTCTTTTGAAAACAGCATTTAATAGGATTGAATTTTTAATCTCATGATGGTTTTGATTTGATTTTCCCCTTTGACTCATGTTCTCCAGCTCCTTTCCATGTTCCTGTGGCCATTTGCATATCTTCTGTGAGGGAAATCTCTATTCATTTCCGTGGTGTTTGAATAAGAATGACCCCCATAGGCTCATATGTTTGAGTGCTTAGTCACTAGGGAGTGACTATTTGAGATGAATTAGGAAATGTGGCCTTGTTGGGGTAGGTGTGGTTTTGTTCCAGGAAGAGTGTCATAAGGATGGGGACATGGGGAGGTATGCTTTGAGGTTTCAAAAGCTTAAGCTAAGGCCCAGCCCCTCCCCCTTTCTGCCTAGAGGTCGGGCTGCAGCTCTAAGCTACTGCTCCAGTGCGGTACAATCCACCATGCTCCCACCATGGTGATAATGGACTAACCCTCTGAAAGTCTGAACAAGCTCCAATTCAATGCTTCCTTTTGTAAGTGTTGCTTTGGTCATGGAGTCTCATCACAGCAGTAGAACAGTGACTGAGATTATTTCCTTTACTAATTTTTTTTTTTTTTGGTTTTTCGAGACAGGGTTTCTCTGTGGCTTTGGAGGCTGTCCTGGAACTCGCTCTGTAGACCAGGCTGGTCTCGAACTCACAGAGATCCGCCTGCCTCTGCCTCCCGAGTGCTGGGATCAAAGGCGTGTGCCACCAATGCCTGGCTCCTTTACTAATTTTTAACTGGATTATTACTCCAGGGTTTTGTTTTGTTACATGGATCTTGGGAGTTCCTATTAGATTTTGGATATGAACATGTCATTACATAAATGTTTGGCAAATACTAGTTTTCTGCCACCTTATAGGCTTTTAGATGCAGATTTTAAGTTTTTGAAGTCCCAGATGTTCCTTTGTGTCTTGTGCGTTTGGAGTCATGTGCAAGTATTCCTGTTGAAGACCAATGTTCTAGACCTTTCCTCAGGACTTTCTTTTAGGAGTTTCACTGTTTCAGAATTTACAGTCAAGTCTGTAATCCATTTTGTTGATTTTTTTTCATATGTGAAGTAAGATAAGGATGGCACAATTAAATAATTCAAGTATTGGAGAAGTACAGATGACATTTGTCTCTTCCTTATTTGCAATGGTGACAAACTAGAAATAATCCCATTGTCCAACAATAGAAGGATGAATAAAATGTTGACCACTAAGAAATAGACAATTTTATGACTAATTTAAGAGTTTTTATTTGTTAGAATATTCACAGTATAATACTGAGTAAAAACAAAAGGAAAAAATGTTGGGAGAAAAGACATCAGGACAATGCATATCAATTAGAAGTGATTTTTAAAAATTCTCCTATCCTTTAAATATTTTTCAAATGTATTTGGTATCAGTAGTATGAAATCCAGATTATTATATAATGCATCATTTTGAGTTTTTCCCTTCATTTAGATTCTCATGGAGACTTAGGACAAAATTCAAACTTCTGGAATGCCAAATGTTGTTAATTATGGAATAAGGACCGGCATGACAGATGGAGCACAAGCCATGGAGAGAATATTAATCATAGTTTATTATATTGAGACTGAAAGGGGGGACACAGACATGACAGAGAGAGAGAGGAAGATGGGAGAGAAGAAATGATGAGAGTAAGGGAAGATGAGAGAAGATAAGAGAGAAGAGAGAAAGTGGGCAGGGGTCTGTCCTTTAAAGGGGTCCTTTGCACCTGTGTGCAGACTGGTTCTCATGGAACTCTGGGCTGACCAGAGTGCTGCCTTAGTGCATTCTGCCAGGTAACAGGGCAGGCCAGTGTAATGCCTGAACCTTTCACCAAGCACTTGTCTATTACATTTGGTTTGACTTACTTACTGTACTGGGAGGCTTTTCCTCTGCCAGCCGCTTTGGTTTTATCCTGCCAGCCGCTTGGACTCTGCCACATTGTAGTCCCCAAATAACACACAAGACGATGTATTAATTATGAAGCTGTTGGCCTTGCTTGTTTCTTACAGGCTTGCTCTGACTTAAGTATTTATCCCATAATTGCTAATCTAAGTATTTCTCTTACCGGAGAGGTTTCCGGGCTTCCTATTCCATGGTGTTACATCTTGACTCTCTGTGTTTCTCCTTCCCAGAGTCCTAGTCCCACCTATCTTAGTTCGCTATTGGCCAACAGTGCTTTATTGACAAATACACAGGACTTCTTTTTCGCTGAGACAGGGTTTCTCTTTGGAAATCCGCCTGCCTCTGCCTCTGCAGCAATTCCTACCGGTGTGTGTCACCACAGCCAGCTTTTCTATTTATTTACCACTTTGCCGTTTCTTTTTGTCTCTCAATCTTACGTATATTTTTAAACACACTGTAAACCTTTAGAGGTTTTGTTCATCCAAGTCTGACTGTACTGTAAATCTTTATGTTTTTCTGGTCACGTGTCTTATCTGTTAAAACCACGGCTGTTTAAACTGCCGTTTTTCCAAGATGGGGGGCATAAACGTGATTCCAGCTTACTGTCTCAATCTGACATCCAGCAAAAGCTGCCAGCTCAGAGATGTGGTCACTGCCACTTCCAGCTGTACGTATAACTTTTCAATTGTTAGCGGAGTCTCTTAAAAGAACCTTGCTGGGTTTTTTTTTGTTTGTTTTTGTCTTTGTTTTTTTTTTTTATGCTGAGTCAGGAAGACTCCCGTAAGCGAGCCACGTGAGTTTCTGCTTGTTGCTAGCAAAACAGAGCCCACCTGAGAAAAATGCTGCTACCAAAAATCTGTGCTTCTCTCCGTTCTTTTGTTTTTAAAATTCCTTTAAAGCTTTTGTCATTCTACGTGGAAATTCATCATCCCACTCCTGATCACTATTATGCAAAGACAGCCGCTTTGGTTTTACCCTGCCAGCCGCTTGGGCTCTGCCACATTGTAGTCCCCAAATAACACACAAGACGCTGCATTAATTATGAAGCTGTTGGCCTTGCTTGTTTCTTACTGGCTCGTTCTGACTTAAGTATTTATCCCATAATTGCTATCCCACTTCTGACACCAAATGATGCTTTTCGTTTCTCACGCAGCTTCTTGCGCCTAGCAACTTACTTATTTTTAAATTCAAGTATCTTGGTTTTGATGAATTTGCTGAAACATCAGTATTTTTGGACCACACATGTAAAAACTACTTGGGGTGAATTCCAAATGGGAAAGTACCAAAAAAGATTTTACAAAAATGTATCTTAGCTTTATTAAGCATTTAAAAAAATGGCTTGTAAAAGAATAATTACTTGCACTCATGAAATTATGGGTGCTATAAATAATGGGACTAGGCTATGAATCAGTTTCTATCATGATGGGAACATCTGTAAGCCATGTGTTTTCATACTGAGCTGTGAGTAAATGGATCGTTTCTCTGCCCAGACGATGTAGAAGGTAGTCATTATTTGGGCAAAAGAAAACATCATATGGCAGAAAATGGGGTTTGGGAAGAATCCCATATACAGTGCTGTGTGTGATGTGGGGGTCCAGGGGCCCAGATGCAGTGCTGTGTGTGATGTTGTAGACTTTGGGGTATTTGGATGCAATGATGTATGCGAGCCCCCGGCACTCTAACAGTCTTTCTGGACCCTGAATGGGAGTAAGTGCAAACTTCATCGCATAAAGCTTTGCACAGAACAATCAGTGGCACTAAACAGCTTACAGGCTTAGGGGCTCTCTTCCACCAACTCAGAATATCTGTTCCTTCAGATGCCATTTCTGGCTGACGTTGCCTTTCCTAACAAGCTGCAAGGTACAGAAGAGTGGCTCGCAAGGAGTTAAAATTACAGAAAAAGCCGAGAAAGGTATAAACAGTCTTTTCCTAGAGGATTTGCCATTTAAAAATGCAGCTACTTTTAATGCCAGGTATCCTTGGTGGCCAGTGACTATGAACTTAGAAGCTGCAGGGAGCTGGGTACAGGTGTTCCCTAAGGGCATGGCTTGTAGCTTTCCATTCATTAAGGAATCAAGCCTTGGGAACCGATCCCCTGCCTACATTGCCCACTAGAGAAAGAGAGAGTGGGGAGGAGAGGGAATAAAAGGAGAGGGTAGATGTGAAGATATATGGACAGTTTATTGCATTTAAGGGACCTAACTTTAACAAAACAGCTTGCCTCTTTGAGGTATCAGCCAGGAGCCAGAGGACATAATTAAGATGGGTAACTAGGTTTGAGAAAGGGACAGAAGATAAGATAAAATGAAATTTTCTGTACAGCATCCTTACAGTGTGAAACCCTATTCCCAGCTTTCTGGGCTTTTTCTTCAATAACTTCTTCATTTCCTCCTGCACCCATCTCTGAGGTCTCTTGGGTGAAACCGTGTAGGTTATTCAAAAATCACTTTTAACTTAAAGCACATTTCCATGGAAAAACATGAGTTTAGATGCCAGAGAAATCCGAACATTGTCTCCACTCCATCACTTATTTTGTGTTTGGAGACCTGCTTAACCTCCAGTCCTGCATTTCCCTAGCTGGGCCGACACTTCTGAGGTTGCTGGGCATAAGAACTCAGTAGCTGGTACAGAGCAACCATATAAAGGATTTTAGTTATCACATACTCAGTAAATAAATATGCTTCAGGCTTTTTAATTGCTACTTAATATAGATCTTTATCTTCACAATCAATATAAATAAGACCAAAGATAGAGAAATAGAGTGAAACAGGAAAATGTGGGCTATTCGAGAGCAAAGCAAAGATGAAGAAATGTTAATAAACAGCGTTGCAATCCAGGAAATAAAGTGGTCACAGAAGGAAGACACTTGACGTCATCCTATCTCTACCACAGTTCTGTGATGGAGGCACACAGGGCAGTTTCTGGGGTGGTGTTTTGCAATGACGGGATTAAGAAACTTCTGGTTAGCAGGGTGCCGGTGGTGGTGGTGGCATACACCTTTAGTCCCAGCACTCAGGAGGCGGAGACAGGAGGATCTCTAGGAGTTCGAGGCCAGCCTCGTCTACAGAGTGGGTTCCAGGACAGCCAGAGCTACACGGAGAAACCCTGCTTCAAAGAAGCAAAATAAGTAAATAAATAAGAAACTCCTGGTTCTTCCAGGCTGCAATTCTGTTCTTTGGCTCTCCTAAAACAAAGCTAGGGAAAAAATATGAAATCCGACTCTGCAACTCTGATTTCTTGATTCCACATGGACGTTGTAATGGCTAATACTTGGAATGAAGGAGAATCTTGTTTCAAAGGCAAACACAAATTTCAGTTGTGCACACCCCCCTATAAAATCTCAGTGCCCCAGCTCTGTCAATACTTGTTAAAGGGCGCTCATCTTACTGAACCCCACTTTACACATCTGAGTTCCTCTGCTCTGTTATTCTACCCAGTTCCTATAGCCTTGATGTTTTTAGTTGTTTATTCTTAAAACAAAATAGGCCTTTATTTAAAAGGTACATATTTAAACTTGGCACTTCATCTTACATCAAAGGACAAATTAGACACCCTAGAAGAAGAACAAATTCGTGTGTAGAACAGGGAAGGTAGGTGCCAAGTTTTCTATGTTTGTGGGTACATCAGTGTGAGCTTTATGGTTAAATTCCTTAGGCTCCAGTTTGAGCTGAAGTCCAAAGTGGCCCAGCTCCCCAAAGACCTTAGGGCCTTATTTTGTTCTAGGAGACAATGCCATAGCAGTAACATGTTTGCCTGGTTACAAGAACTTCCACAGAGGCCAGCAAGGTCTAGCAGGCACTGAATTTGAAATAACCTAAGTGTCTCTGTAATTTGATTCTGAGCATTTTTATTTTACAAATCAAATGCATGTAGTAAATCTCTATTATGTGGATAAGAAGAAATATCTATTTGAGCTCCTTTTCAAAGTCCTGGAAAAATTACATTTGGGCCAAAAGTAAAATCATTGCTTTCAGGATACAAAGTCATTACTTAAAACTTACCAGCCAGTTACATTTTATTATAAACATGTGATATTACATCTTATTCATAGTGCTCTCATTTAATATCCAAAATACAATTTTATAAAGAAGGAACGCTATATGATATACGATTCCTTTAGATGATGGGAACACCATACAGTAAAATGAAGAATTTAGAAACTTTGGAGATGTGTTTGGGAGCTGGCTCTTTTAACTAAAAACCTTGAAACCTAACCAGGGCAACTGTAACTTCCTGTGTCAAGTATGGAAACTATGACACACGAAAAGCACTCCTATGAACTTTTACTGGAAAGGTCAAATATAATTGCACT
Source organism: Mesocricetus auratus (assembly GCF_017639785.1). Classification (NCBI taxonomy): domain Eukaryota; kingdom Metazoa; phylum Chordata; class Mammalia; order Rodentia; family Cricetidae; genus Mesocricetus; species Mesocricetus auratus. The sequence continues at coordinate 58,851,373 of NW_024429266.1, forward strand.
CAGATATGTCATAGACAGGACTAGCCCCGTGCTAGATGCTCGATGCGTCTGAAGACGGCTAAAACTGGCGGCACTGGATTTACAAAACCGTGAAGGTGGGGGGGGGGGATGACTAGGTGAGGATCTTGGAGAACAAAAGTGTCGGAGAACAATGAAGAGAAACAGAGAACAGGTTCTGCAGTGGAGGTAAAGGAAGCTACAAGCAGCTCATGGAAGTCAAGTGTGGAAGGCGGGAGCCAAAGTGAATCCCAGTGAGGACTTTGAGGCATCTGTAAGGCTCCAGGTACAAATGAATACACTGGCCTTTGTAAAAGGGGATGGGTACCTGTGTGATCCTGAATGGAAACCTCTCTTCATAGAGGTTCCATGCCTGTCTCTGAAACAGAGATGGGTTTAAGTCATTCCTCCCACCTAGCCACTCTGTGTTGGTTTATTTCACACAGCTTTTTTTAGGAGGACACAGAGGGAGTTTCCGATCCTAAAGTTAGAACAGGCAGTTGAGGGTCAACAGCTCTGGGGACTATCATGTGTGATGCTATTGCTGACTCCTTTCCCTTCTTGGAAGACTTTGAAAAGAAGTGTCTCATGACAATGTTAAGCCTCTCCAACAGGGTGGGTTTGTGTGCTGGCAGCCTATACAGTGTGAGAATAGCAACATCAACTGCAATTACAATTTATATTAATTTGGTATTAAATGTGAAGTTGGAGAAAAATGTCAAAGAACACAGCGCTCTGGAGGAATGACAGATCCATGGCATTTATTTTGCAAGTGGTCTGCGAACTTCAGGACTAGTAATAGACAGACATTGTAGAAGTCGTTCCTGAACTCCACAAGGAATAGCCAGGAAGCTAAAGGAAAGAGATGAAGATAAGAATCGTCTGCTTTGCCGGGCGGTGGTGACCCACGCCTTTAATCCCAGCACTCGGGAGGCAGAGGCAGGCGGATCTCTGTGAGTTCGAGGCCGGGCTGGACCAACAGCCTCCAAAACAATACAGAGAAACCCTATCTCATAAAACCAAAAAAAAAAAAAAAAAAAAAAAAGAATCGTCTGCTTTGACATTGGAAACACAACACAGACAAAAGTATTCACACCGAGGCTGTCTCCACTGTCTCCATTTCACCTCTCTCTCTACAGTCACTAGTAACTCTGAAATTTTATGATTTCTCAGACTTCCTACTAGATCTTTAACTATAAACAAGAGCAAGATAAACAGGCCCACGTCTTACTGAACTCATTGCCAGGTTCCTTCTCTCCATTTTTCTGGCCTCCCTGCTTTGTTATTGGCTATCATTCCTTCTTGTCATTTTCATGTGTGTGTTACCTGTGAACTGGGCACGGTATCACACAGTCAGACCAACCCACAAAGGTGGGATAGGGCTCTTTCAAATTGAAGTGAGTATTCATACTGCACACATTTGAAAAAGCAAGGGTTCTGGGGGGTAGGCCGGAGAAGGGGAGGGTGGGGAACTATGGTTGGTATGTAAAATGAATAAAGAAAAATAAAATAAATAAATGAGGGAAAGCAAGAAAGAAAGGAAGAAAGAAAAGAAAAGAAAAGAAAAGAAAAGAAAAGAAAAAGCAGGGGTTCTGATAATCAGGATGGATTTACATGATAGCATTCCCCATCAAAAGGGTGGTATGCCCTGTATTTACTCATCTGCTAAAAGTTCCTAGAGAAGGCAGTGTCTTTGTGAGGAGGCAGGATCAGCAGAGGTGTGACCTCACTGGAGCTAAGAGAGGTGATGAGAAACAGCGGTTCCAAGGGACAATGCCTCCTTGTCTTGAAATAGTGGGGAACTGAACCTTCAGTACCATCTTTGTGTGTGTGTGTTTGTGTGTTGGATGAGGGAGCTGATGTTTGCTTTATACCTGATAATTAGAACAGAAAATCCCCCACAGAGAGGCAGGGAATGTATGTTTGGGAAGATGGTGGAGCACCTCTTAAGTGGAAACCAGTTAAGGGCATTAAGAACAAGGAAGGATCTGGGCTGGAGAGATGGCTCAGGGGTTAAGAGCACTGGCTGTTCTTCCAGAGGTTCTGAGTTTAATTCATAGCAACCACATGGTGGTTCACAACCATCTATAGTGAGATCTGGTGCCCTCTTCTGGCATGTTTTATTTATTTTATACTTAATAATAAATAAATAAAATCTAAAAAAAAAAAAAAAAGAACAAGGAAGTTCGAGAAGCCAAGCCCTGCAGATGAAGGCAATCAGGAAGAGAAAGAGATCTAAAGCAGGCAGCCTTGAACTGCAGGTCTTCCTGAAGTCAACTGATGACAAACTAGAGTAACTGGTTAAAGTTTATGCCAGAGTTTGATGTCTAAAACAAATGTTTCACATCTGAAACAATTTTAGATGATAACAAATTCCAGGGTGTGCCTTCCACGGAAGTGAGTAGAAGGAAAGGGGCATGAAACGACATCATCAGCAGTGACTCAGAAAAGGGAAAAAATGTGGAAATCGTCAAACATGGACATGACGTCACTCTGAAAACATAAGTGGACAGTGGGTAAAAGCGAATGCTGTGGGAGTGCCACATTCTTCAGTGAATAGCAGTGGTACGGGAGTCTGTCACTGACCGCAATCAAAAGTTGGGCAACATTAATGCTTAATGTAACTCTTTCTAGAAGAGCAAGAAATGTTTTAATGAGAGGGTGGAGGGGGGATGATTTTAAATTTATGTGAAACAAGCATTAAGTTTTTATGTACTAATGGAAACCACAGAATTAGTGAAGCTGGGCTATTCTTATTTTTTAATAAAATTTTAAATGGAAGATGAGTTTGCATTTTATAAAAATGGTAGCTATATTTTTCTCTCTCTTTACATGTTTTCCTTAAGCCATGCTTTCTGCCCTTGAGTTTCTATGAGTTTTAGGCTTTTGATTATCCTATGTGTCTGCATAGCTATATAATACATTTACTATCATGATACATCATATACAACACCCAGATCTTGTGACTCATAGTTCCTAGGAAAAAACCGAGACATTTAATCACTGATTTAAAGCTATATGAGTGATGGTAATTAACCCAGATACTCACAACTGGACAAAGTGCAGAGGGTGAGCGACCTTGGAGCACTTAGCCTTAAATGAGCCGCCTTTATCACATGCTGCACTCAAGGCTCAAGGATCTAAGCAGAGGAGGAAGCAGGAAGATTGTAAAAGCCAAGTTGGTGATGACTCCAAGGAAACAGCATTCTCTAGACACAACAGGACTGATACACATATGAACTCATAGAAACCGTGGCAGCATGCACAGCCTATACAGGTTTAAACCAGACAATATTCCAGCACTGAGAAGGTGAAGTGGTCATACAGCCCTACCTCTAACCAAGAAGTAATCTATTTCCAATTGATACCTGGTAGGAGAGGGAAAATCACTTCTCTTCAATGGAGTGACATTGAGTATACCAACCACAGTCCAGGGCAGGCCCCATGCTCAGCAGTAGTTGTCCAACCCAAAAGGGACTACATGTTTTGGGGTGCATGGAGTTGGGTACATAGGGATGGGGGAGGCTTAGGAGCAGTTAAGGGAGGGGAAAGTATGGTAAAAATGGTGTATTAAATACGGAAAAAGTAAAGCTCTGTGGTTTTTTATTTTATGATTTTATTATTATAGAGCCATGAGTACAAATCCCTAAAGTCAAGACTGGTAATGAAAGGACATCAAATTAAGCTAAATCTCTATCTATCTAGCTTGTTATCCATTCATTCTTGTGTTTATTGAGCATATCTTGTATGCCAGACATTGCATTAGCTGTACAGATTAAAAAGATTAGTCTTTAATCTTTGTTCTTGAAAGGCTATGGTCTGATGACAAAATCAAGTACATACCATTGTTGAATGCTGTAATAGAACACTGCCCATTGTATGGAAGTCACAGAAGGTGTCATTGTTAGTTTTAGTCAACTTGGCACAAACCAAACGTATCTGGGAACAGAGAATTTAAACTGATAAATGGCCTCCATCATATTGGTCTGTGGGCATAAACGTGTGGGCTCTGCCGCGCCAGCCTGGTTCTAGATCCGCATGAGTCCCAAATAAACACACAGGAGGCTGTATTAATTATGAAGCTGTTGGCCTTGTTTGTCTCTTACTGGCTAGCTCTGCCTTAAGTATTACCCCATAATTGTTAATCTAAGTATGTCTCTTACCGGAGAATAGTTCCAGGCTTCCTACCCCCAATGGCGTTACATGTTGACTCTCTTGTGTTTCTCCTACCCAGAATCCTCCTGGATTCCTAGCCCCACCTATCTAGATTCCTATTGGCCAGACAGTGCTTTATTAGCATAAGACTTCCCCAACATCTCCTCTTTTCTGTTTAAACAAAAAGAAAGGTCTTAACTTTAACACAGTCAAATTGTATATAACAGAACAGTTATCTAAGAATATAGTTACAATATTTTAGCAAGATTTAAAGAAAATATCATCCATACCATCCTTGTGAGTTCAAAGTTCTATATGTAACTTATCTTTTATCATAATTAAGGAAAACTATAATTATAACTATCTGTCTTCAACTCCATCAAAGACCACAGAAGGATAATATATAAACACTAGGATTGACAGAGATATCTTACTGCCTGGACAGTCACCCGAAGTTCCTCTGTAACGTTGGGGCATCCATCTTCAGCCCATAGGCCACAATGTGTCTGGAACACTTCTCAGCAAAGCAGGAAATTTTAAACTGTCCATCTGCATTGGCAGTCTGTCAGTCATTTTTCTTTGTCCTGCAGAAAGTCTCGTAGACTCTTCATCAAGCAGGAACCCTGTAAGACTGAGTTCAGTAGTCACTTTCCTGTGGGTCCTGCATGTCCAGATGATACAACAACAGTCAAACAATCTAGGCAAGAGCAGTTTCTTGCCCAAATGTCTAATCTTGCCATGTTGAAAGCAAACTTTATAACGAGTTTCTTCGATGCCCATCTTCCTCTCAGACGTAATTGGTGCTGCCAGGAGCAGACATTTCTCATTGTCAAGAAAAACCCTAAACCATTTTAAATGCCATGTTCTGAAGGTCTTTGAGAGGTTTGAAGACTGTCCATCTATCTCAAATATATTTCTGTATATCTAGAACACCTAACTTACCTAACAATAAATTCTATTATAAGTAACTATCTATAGTCTGTATTCAATTATGCATTACATTTTAAAAGATCAGTATAAGCACAATACTTAATCAAGAGGAGAAATATAAGCATCACAAAATTGACCTTGACAGGAGGATTCTGGGAAGGAGAAACACGAGAGTCAACATGTAACCACCATGGGGGTAGGAGCCCAGAACTATTCTCCGGTAAGAGACATACTTAGATTAACAATTATGGGGTAATTACTTAAAGCAGAGCTAGCCAGTAAGAGACAAGCAAGGCCAACAGCTTCATAATGAATATAGCCTCTTATGTGTTTATTTGGGATTGAAGCAGCTCTGGAACCAGGCTGACGGGAAGGCTCCTCTCAAGGAAAGCTTCTCTTAACAAGAAAAGCAAAGCTGCTGGACACTAGCTCTTACCTCTACCTCAGACTGAAAGACAATCCTGGCTCCACCAAACCTCAGACTACAATCCCAGACCTCTATGCTCTCCTCAATGTGGCTGGAGAATCCTGAGATTGAATGCTGAAGACCCTGCTCCTATCTTTTATATCTTTCTAGTGCCGGGATTAAAGGTGTGAGCTCTGTTACTCTTTTATATTGTGTAGCCCTGGGCGGCCTTGAACTAACAGAAATCCATCTACCTCTTAAACCTGAATCCTGGGATTAAAGGTGTTTATCACCACTGCCTGATCTCTATAGCGTAGGGCTGACTTTACTTTCTGAATCCTCAGTCAAGCTTTAATAAATCATAAATAATATATCACCACAATCAACAAGTATATATTCTTCTTAGAAGCCCACGCTAATCAGGCTGTTGCCAAGACAATGGCTCGCTCTCCCCAAACTGACAGAAAGGCCCATTGCCTAAGACAACACCCACACAACTCATTGAACATGGAGAGGGTAAGCTGGTACCCACATAGAACCTTCACCCCTACATTTTAGTGCTTTGGTATGGGAAGGCATTCTGAAGGCTACCAAAAGAGAAACATTAATAGCAACCCAGCTACAAAACCTTTGATCTGCAGTGTATTCTGCCTGCAAAGCGTGCTACGACAATGGAGGCACAAAGCTCATGGGAGTAACCAACCAATATCTGATTTGATGGAACCCATATCTGACACTGCTTGGGTGACCAAGAACCAGAGACTAGAGAGCCCAATGGCCCATGGTAAAACCAAACACTACTGGTCAATAAAAGGGGAGGCAATAAAAAAAAGACTCATAATGATATTCTGCTAACATTCGTAGATCAGTGTCTTATTCAGTCATCATCAGAGAAGCTTCCTCTGGAAGCAAATGGGAACAGAAGCAGAGACCCACAGCCTGACACTATGTGGTGAGAGAGTCTAAATGTCTTAATCAAATCCCTCCCCTCAGAGCTCAGGGAACCCCGTGGCAGAGGAGGCAAAAAGAGTGTAAGAGCCAGTGGGTATGGAGGACACCAATAGAATAAGGACCTCTAAATCAACCAGGCAAAGCTGACAGGAACTCACAGAGACTGAAACAATAAGAAAAGGGCCTGCGTGGGTCTGCACCGGGTCCTCTGTGTATATATTAACATTTTCAGTTTAGTATTTTTATGGGACTCCTGAGTGTGTGAACGAGTCTCTAATTCTTACAACTCTCTTGGGGCTCTTTTTTCTTCTGCTGGTTTGCCTTGCCAAACTTGGATTTTGTTTTATCTTATTATATTTTATTTTGTCCTATTTGGTTTGCTATCTCTTAGATAGCAAAGACAGAAAAGGGAGTGGATCTGGATGGGAGGAGAGGTGGGGAGGAACTGGGAAGAGTTGAGGGAGGGGGAACTGTAGTCAGGTTACACTGTATGGGAAAAGAATCTATTTTTTTTTTTTTTGGTTTTTCGAGACAGGGTTTCTCTGTGGCTTTGGAGGCTGTCCTGGAACTCGCTTGGTAGACCAGGCTGGTCTCGAACTCACAGTGATCCGCCTGCCTCTGCCTCCCGAATGCTGGGATTAAAGGCGTGCGCCACCAACGCCCAGCTTAAGAATCTATTTTTAATAAAAGGGGAGAAAGAATATGAAATGATGTTCAGTCAGTAAGGAAAGTATTTCAAAGAAATAGATTTTACTGTTTCTCATACTATTTCACCAAATCACACAAACTGTGGTTAACATATATTGAGTTAGATAACTCATCTTTTATTTTAGTTAGCAAAAGGTGAGCATAATGGCTGCTTTCTAAGTCACTTTTTTTATTTTATGAATGAGATCAGTTATTCTTACTTGGAGTGTTGGCTGCCCTAATTTTACCTTTCCAATCTGAGATAATAAAGTTAAAGTATACATTCAAAAACAAAAAAATAAAAAAAGAGAAGTCCATGTAAAATAGAGCATTTACTCAAACACAAAGCAAATCTCAAAGAATGAAAAAATAATAAAATAACTGTGTATTTTATCTGACCACAATGCAATAAAGCCTAAAATAAACAGAAAAGAATTTCTAGGAATTATATGAACTTGCAGAGATTAAACAGAAGACAACTGAGTGGTGAATTAGTCCAAGAAGAAATCAAGATGGATATAAACATCCCTGGAAATAAAGGAAGATGAAGACACAACATACCAAAATCTCTGGGAAACATTAATAGCAGTCATGAGACAGACTTTATAGCTCTAAGTGCACACATTAAAACATTAGGAAGAATATAAATAAGTGACTTAATGATGCAGCTAAAGCACTTAGGAGCAGAACAACAAATCAAACCAAAGTCCAGGAGATGGGAAGAAATCATAAAAGCCAGGGTAGAAATTAATGAAACAGAAGCAAGCAAACAGTATAAAGAATAAACAAATCCGATGGTCTTTTGAAAAGATATCCAAGTTCAGCAGGCTCTCAGCTGAGTTAACCCAAAGAAAGAAAGAAAGGAAGGGAGTAATCAGAAATGAAAAGGGTAACCCTGCAATAGACACCAAAGAAATTCAGAATGTCTTAATGGGATATTTTTTAAACCTACAGTCCATTACGTTAGAAAACCTAAAAGAAATGGGTGAATTTCCAGATTCATTGAGTCACCAAAGTTCAACCATGAAGAGATCACTGACCTAAACACACCTGAAGCAACAATAACAACAAAGACTGAAACAGTAATAACAAGCCTTCTTACTAAAATGATCAAGGCCCACATGGATTCACAGTAGAATCCTACCAGACTTTCAAAGAACTACAAGCAACATTTCTAAAATTATTTAAAAATAAGGAAAAAGAAACAGAAGGAGCATTTCCATTGTCATTCTACGAAGCCACCATTACTCTAATACAAAAATATAGGTAAAATATAACACAAGAAAACTATAGGCCAACATCCCTGATACATATAGATGCAAAAATTCTCAGTGAAATATTTGCTAACTAAATATGGATACATGTAGAGAAGTCATGAACAAATAGGCTTTAGGCATAAATGTAGCGATGGTCCACTATATACTAGTCAATAAATATAACACATAAGTGGACTTAAAGGCAAAAACCACATGATTGTTTCAATAGATCCGTAAAAGGTCTTTGACAAAAATCCAACATTTCTTCATGATAAAAAGTCCTATAAAGAGTGAGGTTAGAGGAAAACAACATAATAAAGGATATATATGACAAGGCCACAGCCAACATCATCCCAAGTGGAGAAAAAGTTCAAAGCAATCCCATTAAAATCAAGAATGAGACAGGGGCTCTTCAATATCCCCACATCTTTTCAACATAGTGTTTGAAGCCCTAGGTAGAATAATAGGGCAAGAGAAAGAAATGAAAGGAACCCATGTATGAAAATTTAAAATTATTCCTATTTGAAGATGATATGGTATTATATTTAAGATGACCCGGAAAAATTTACCATAAAATTCCTAGAAATGATCAACTTTCAGAAAAGTGGCAGGATACAAAATTAACTCATAAAAATCTTTCTGTAAACCAATAAAAAATAGGCTGAGAAACACCCCTCTTTTACAGTTAATCCTTAGTAAAGGTAAAGTATCTGGAATATACCTGACTAAAGATGTGAAAGACCTCCACAGTGAAAACTTCAACTCTCCAAAGACAGAAATCAAGGCAGACACTGGAAAATAGAAAGAACTTCCAAGTTCATGGACAGAGAGAATTAATATTGTCAAAAGCAATTTGTAAATCCATTGGAATTCCTATCAAAATACTGATGACATCCTTCACAGAAATTTTTTAAAAATCTTAAAATTCACAGTGAAGCATCCAGATAGCCAAATTAGCCCTGAGCACAAAAAACAATGCTGGAGGCATTACCATGCCAGATTTCAAGTTTTATTAAAGCATTGTAGTAATAAAAACAGCATGGTCCTGACACAAAAGCAGGCATAAAGTCATTGGAACAAAATAGAAGACCCAAATATTAGAGCACATAATTACAGCCATGTGGCATTTGGTAATGATGCCAAATTACACACTTACAGAAAGAGAACATTCAAACAGTACTGAAAAAGCAGGATGCCCACATATAGAAAAATGAAATTAGATGCATGTCTACAACCCTGCACAAAAATCAACTCCAATTGGTTCGGCGACTTCAGTGTAAAGCCTGTGACTCTGAAAGTGTAAGAACACCCTGTAGAAGTAGGCAGAAGAAAGGACTTTCTGAATAGGATTCCATTTGCTCAGGAATCAAGGCCAACAATTGACAAACGGGACCTCATAAAACTTAAAATCTCTTTACAGCAAAGGAAAGGAAGCTGCAGAGTGGGAGAGAATATTTGCTAACTACATATCCAGTAAGGGGTTAATATCTAGACTATAGAAATAACTCGAAAAGCAAAGAATTAGGAAAGCAAACAGCCCAATGGGCTATGGATTTGAACAGAGCATTCTCAAAAGAAGAAATAAAAAAGGCTAAGAAATAGCTTTAAAATGGTTCAGTGTCCTTAGCAATCAGAGAAATGCCAATTAAAAATTAATTTAAGAATTCACCCCAGTCAGAAAGGCTGTGATCAAGAAAGCAACCGGCAACAAATACTAGTGAGGATGTGGAAAACGGAACCCTCGTTCACCACTGGTGGGATCACACACTGGAGCAGCCACTCTGGAAATCAGAGTGGGGCCATCTCAAATAGGTAAACATAGATCTATCAAATGACTCAGACATACACCTCCGGGGCATGTACCCAAAGTATTCAATATCCTACTATAGAGATTCTTGCTCAACTACATTCACTGCTGCTCTACTCACAGCAGCTAGCGAGTGGAAACAAACCAGAGGTCCTTCAGCTGATGGATGGATAGCCAAACATAAACATAGCAGAAATGGATTCAGCTGTAAAGAAAAGCAAAGTTTGCAGGCAGATTGTTGGAACGGGAAAATACTATATGGAACGAGGTGATCCATATTCAGAAAGCCAATGCTCTGTGTGGTTTGTCATATTTTACATATCCAAGTCTGAACCTTTAGATTTGAGTATATAATTGGAAGGAACCTAGAAGCCAGGGAAGTGAAAAAAAAAAAGAACCACGGGGAGAGAAGGAGCCCTAGAGAGAAGGGTAGTGGAACATAGATGGTATAAAGGTGGGGAGGAGAAAAATGGAAGCTTTAATTGGGGAGAGAAAGGGTGATAACAGACAGGGGTGGGAGGGAGGAAACAGAGATAAATAGCACTAAGGGTATTTGAAAAAGCTGCAGGGAGGAGCTGGAGAGATGGCTCAGAAATTAAGAGCACTGACTGCTCTTCCAGAGGTCCTGAGTTCAATTCCCAGCACCCACATGGTGGCTCACAACCATCTGTAATGAGATCTGGTGCCCTCTTCTGGCTTGCAGGCAGACATGCAGATAGAACACTATATAATGATAAATAAATAAAATCTTTTAAAAAGAACCTGCAGGGAAACACATTATTTCATAATCTCACTTAAAATGCATGTGTTTACATAAATATATATATTTTTAAATGCAAACATGGCTACACACATAGGGTAACAACACCCCTCCCTTCAAGAGCCATAGACAATCTATCAAGAGATACAGTGCCAACATGGGAAATCTTCCTTTGAGTTGGTCAGGGGGAATCCATGAAACTCCCAAAACAACTATTGCCACTGTCTTTGGTTGCTTCTTAGAACCCGAAGGTAAGTTCCTTTTGATGAATATACCACATACTCTGGACACAGGAGTTGGAGGAGTTGAGCTGGAGACCTGAAATCATCCTCCCACAGGACTAGCTCTTATAGTATAAGAAGATGCTGTGCAAGCTGCCAGTGGAAAGAAGCAAGCAGTAGTCAACCTGGACGTAACAATGCTTAGTATGTCCCCAGGTGGAGCAATAGTGGCACCTTTCTCTCAAGGGTAGTTGACATTATTGGATTTAAGTCCTACTCAGTAGGAGGGAGTTCAGTGCTTGGTACTGTAAATCTTACCAGCTACCCATGGTTGAAGGGGTCATAAACTCTAGAAGAAACCTAACTACTGTTGTTTTCCTAAAGTAACAATTTCTAACTGTATTCTACATATTTTATGTCCATGGACAAGTGTAGTTCTCACCCCTCATCAAAAGTGCTTCTATTTTACAGTAGAGAGAAGCCATTACAAAAACCCACAACTGGTTAAAACACAGAGAATAGGTGGTGATGAGTGCTTGACTCCAGTTGACACATCCTTAATTCACTCTTACACTTAAAGTTCAGGAAACATTATGGAAGAAGAAACAGAAAGATGACTAGAGCCAGAGCAGAGGACCAGGACTCCTGAGGCTAAATAGTGTCTTCTAGGTGTGACAGGCATGCTTGTGTTCATCTGTGAGTATAAGGATATGCAGAATATAGTTAGAAATTCTAATCGGTTAGGAGAATGGCCATCATGGGCTTTCCACTAGAGTCAATGACTTCTCCAGTTATGAAATCTCAATGACATGCTTAGCTAAATAAGACTTGCATAATGATAATCCTGGTCAACAGATCAATGTGGATGGGAAAAATTTCAAAAGTCTCCACCCTAAATGAAGAGTTATAGGCAACTAATTGCTACTGAGAGGAGAATCATTTCTCCTCAGGGACGAGTTCCATGATAGGTTATCTAATCCCAAGTGATCATCACTAAACATGTGTACATATAAATAATACTAATTTGACTCAGTAATTTACGTGTGTATGTGTGCCCGCGCATATGCACGCAAGCGCAAGTGCATGCACGAAACAATAATAATTAAAGAAAGAAAAATAAATTTTACAGAGATTGGAAGCACGGGAGGGGTTGAATAGGGGAGAGTCATGGATGGAAATAATGTTTTATAGTACTCATGAATGAAATACTCAAACAAATAAATGAACAAAGGGATGTTGGGAATGAGGAAAAAGGAGACCCATTCCAAGATGACTGTGGAAGTCCATCCCAAATTCACATGATGTCTTGTGATGTTACTAATTACAAACACAGGAGAGGTTAGAGGGGCTGTTTAGGGAGCAGGAAGAAAGTGCCCCTTTTACAGGATGGACTTGAGAGAGCTGAGAACTCTCATTGGTAATCATTGGTAAATGAGTTACCTTCTGAGTTTGAAAATCAACAGAGTTCAATTAAAGTACAATTTGGAGTCAGCATCTAGAGGTCTACCACAGGAGTAGCATCCATAGAGGACAAGGAAAATGGAGCACAAAAGTTCAGCCTAGAGGGATCAAGAAAGACAAACTTCACAGTATCCACAACACACACGCAAAGGAATTTCATTCCTCAAAAATTTAAAGGGTAGAACCACTATATGACCCAGATATCTATTCTGGGACATGTACCCAGAGAACTCCAAATCCTACAACTGGGATATCTGCCCTTCCATGTTTATTGCTTCTCTGCTTATACTAGCAAGGAAATACACCAAACCAGATGCCCATTAACAAGTGAAAATGTAGCATATATCCAAAACAGAATTATTACTGAGTTGTAAAGAAAAGCAAAATAGTGAATTTGCAGAAAATGGATGATGGGTTTAGGATAATATTAAGCAAGGTCACACAAATTCAGAAAAATAAAAGAAACAACATATAATGTATAGATGTTTATATATCAAAATCTGTATGTGTATATGGCATAATTTTTAGGAAGGAGACCAAAAAAGGGTGATATTAGATGAAAAGGAGGGACAGAATGCAGGCAAAAGGACACACGAGTCACAAAAGAGGCTACAAGATTGTCTTTCTGGTTTCAGCTGTGTCATAGTGTTTGTCTTTTCTTTTCTTTCTTTGCCTGGATAAGTCATAAAAATGTAATTGACAGTGAAAGTGGAAAACCCCAAAGTGGAGCTTCAGAATGGTGACTCTAACCGAGTACAAGTTTGTGGAAGACGGCAGAGTTTGGCAAAGGGAGAGTGCTTGTCTGGAGTGGCTTTCTTAATCTAGCTGTGTCATGGTTTTATTTTTGCCTTCAGTATAATGAAGTGGTTTTAAAAAGCAAAACGAATGTTCCTGTTACTTGAAAATTACCTTTGTGGAGAGGAGTAAGTGCTGTTTCCTTATTAATGCAAACAGGGCCAGACTGGATGTCACAGCAGAGAGGTAGGTTAAGGGCAATCAACACGGCAGACAAACAGGAAGCGATGAGAGCATCAGAGGGAAACAGCCCCTCAGCCCCTCCAGATGACTAGTACCCCCAGTATTGTAAGAGGAAATACAAGCACATTGTCTGGCAGAAAACTTTCTGATTGTAAAATCTCTGTGTATGAATTCAGAAAGTCAACAACACTCATTGAGCACTAACTACATATAAGACGATAATCTAGGAGGCTGGGAGTTTGCATGTAATGTGAGACAAAAAGTCTTTCTGTGGATGGAGCTCACACTCAACTGTAGGAAGACAGACAATGAACAGATGGGTAAAAGTTGTGTGTTGAGGCAAGCACTGAAGGACTATGAGGGAGCATTTGATCTATAACTTTTGGAGCATATTTCTGTATCAAACACAATGGCATACATGGGCCTTAGTGAAATATTTAAATAAGTGGCCTGGGGGGGGTGTAAAGAGAGCCACATCGGTATCTGTTTTCAGATTCAAATGAAGATGAAACAGCAGTCAGTCTCTGAGTGGGACTTTGTTCTGTGAGCTCAAAGACCAGGATAGGGAAAAGAGTTAATACTAGTGTTGGGGTACCCCGAATTGAGGAGGGGTCCCCAAGCTGGATTCATCACCCCAAGAATCAAGAGTCCACACGCCAATTGATGCAACATGCAAGAGGCTTTAATTAGGCATCTGCAGATGGGCCTCTCGGTCAGCTTTTAGACCGATTGGCCCCGAGGTTCAGTTACAATCAGCTTTTAAAGACAAAAACCACAAGCCTTTGGGAGGGGTCCCTATCTTGTGGGGGGGGTACGTGACTACTGACCAGGGGAAGTAGATGTCTTCCTGACCTACACGTTGTAAATTCCTCAAACCTTGGTATGAGTTAATCATCTCTCCCTAAGTAAATGGTGGTTCCCACAAATCTTGTTTGCCCATCTCTGACGCCCTGGTCAGTTCTTCACAGGTGGTCAGCAGCCCGGAATTGGCCTTTTGTGGGTTTAACAGCCCTTCTGCAATTAAGGTTGCTAAACCATACATTCCATTCTGTGGTTTGGCCAGTTCCTGGGATGGGGTGCCCTCCCTGTTTAAGCTTATATTTTATTTCTATAAATTCGGGGTCTTTCACTAGAGGGGGAGCCTTGGAGATGAAGGCAGAGGAAAGGGAGAATGGGACCGGAAGGATCTGGTCAGTGATTGTGTCTGAGTTTGTGTCCTGAGAAGCAAGGAAGTCAGGACACTTTAGGAGCCCCCTAGTAAGTGGAATTTTAGAGTAAGGGGAGGGGCAGGCACCTCCCAGAAACTCTCTGCAGTGTCCCAGGTAAAAAAGGAAGTCTACTTGCATACGACTACCATGTGTGAGGAGTCTGTACGAGCCCGGCCCAAGTAACGCTGCTGCCCAGGAGCCGCGTTGGAGGCCTCCCTCCCAGTTAAGTGCCTCTTTGCATAGCACCGGCCCCACCCCTACGCTCACTGGTACTGCTACCAAGCATCGGGCCATGGCAGGTCGGGGAGGTGCAGTGTGACCCAATGGACCAGCTGCTGGCAACAAGATCTGTCAGTTTAAGCAGGTCCTCTTGGGGGAGTCTGCAGTGGGCAAATCCAGCCTTGTCCTCCGCTTTGTCCAGGGACAATTCCACAAGTACCAGGAGAGCACAATTGGAGCGGTTTTCCTCACACAGACTGTCTGCTTAGACGATACCACGGTCAAGTTTGAGATCTGGGACACAGCTGGACAGGAGCGATATCCCAGCCTGGCCCCCATGTACTATGGGGGGGGGAGGGCCCAAGCAGCCATCGTGGTCTATGACATCACCAACACAGATACATTTGCACGGGCTAAGAATTGGGTGAAGGAGTTACGGAGGCAGGCCAGCCCCAACATTGTCATTGCACTCGCAGGTAATAAGGCAGACCTGGCCAGCAAGAGAGCCGTGGAGTTTCAGGAAGCACAAGCCTATGCAGATGACAACAGTTTGCTGTTCATGGAGACATCAGTGAAGACTGCAACGAACGTGAATGAAATTTTCATGGCAATAGCTAAGAAGCTTCCCAAGAACGAGCCCCAGAATGCGACTGGTGCTCCAGGCCGGAACAGAGGTGTGGATCTGCAGGAGAGCAGCCCAGCCAGCCGGAGCCAGTGCTGCAGCAACTGAGCCCCCTGCCTGCTACTGCCCCCCCACTCCTCCACCAGAATGACCCAACTGGAATCCACTCTAACCAATCGCACTTAACGACTCGGGCCACCACTGGGGGCAGGGGAGGGGTCCATCATGAATCTCCACATAACTTTGATCCTAGGCCAGAGGGAGTTATTCTACCAGCACCTTTCTGTACAAATACTAATTCGATTTTAAGTCTTAAGTCACCTTTTTAATATATATGATCTTCTGCTCTTCCCAGCCCCCTTTTGACTGCTCCCCCACTTGCCCTTTGCTGGTAGAAGCCACACTTCTGTGCCCCTGGTCTGTGGGGACAGGGTTGGAGCAGTTACCCTTTCTTTCCTTCTTGCTGGAGAGAACACCCACATCTTACCTTGCTGGGAGTGGTCTTGGTCCCGGGGTGGTGGGCAGGCTCTGGGCTGGGGAAGGGACAGGCAGCTCTTCCCTCATTTGGCTGTCCTCAGACTGCAGACCCTCCCCATCTGACTCCCAGCTAGGAGAGAGATCGCAGCATTACATAAGCATCATTTGTGACAGCCACACACACACCCATGGCCCAGGACCCCTCCACCCTCGGTCACCCTGACCTCTGGCTCTGAGCCCTGTTCTGACCAAATCACGATGATGAGTATTTGGGGATGGGTGGGTAAAGTCAGCCGATTGATCGACCTCAAAAAAAAAAAAAAAAAAAAAACCTACCATGTGTGAAAAGGGAAGCAAGTCCAATGTGAGCTGTAATTTGCAGGTAGGGAGGCTAGTGCTATGCTTGTTAGATTTCTAGGTGGAGTATGAGACAAAGTGAGCAAACCAGGTGACTCCTGGGAGCTTGACCCAAACTGAAAGGAGAATGGAATGCCATTCACTGAAGTGGGGAAACTGGCGTGGGAAAAAATAGGTGAATAACTGGGCTTTCTTTTCTTTCTTTCTCCTTCTAACTTTAAAACATCTCCAAGTAGACCTGTCATTTAAGCGACCATTCCTATGTGTTCACAAAGGTGACCCTGACTAAACATATGACTTGAAAACTCACAGCATTTGATGCCATAAGAATGGGTTAGACTGGAGATTTTGCAGGTGTCATTCTGCAGGACAATTCTCTTCATATGCTCCAGTAGGTCACGGATGCTAGGGTGGCCCAACCCAAGGCCCTGGATGTGGGCCTGGGTGGTAAATTGAGCTAATCAAACCTAGCAACTGGACCAGCCTGCTCTGGCGTGGGGCTGAGTCAGCTCTCTCACACTCCATGGTGAGGGTGCTGTTCTTTTGCTTAAATTAGAAAGGCGGGAGATGGAACACGAACCAAGAGAGATACATTAACCATAGAGTTTATTAAAGGGGAGAAGAAAGGAGGGAGGGAGAGAGAGAGAGAGCAAAGGGGCTACTACATGGGAAGTTTGCACATGTACCCCCAATTCCAGGCCACTGTGCATGCCTGGCCTGCCCATCAGGGGGCGGGGTCCGCATGGTGTTGAGTTCCAGCAGAGGGATGGGGCCATCTCTCCCGAGTGCAGGGGACCAGTTCTCAGAGAGGCTGCTGATATCTGAAAGGAATTTCAGTGAGGGTCCAGTGATGATGGTGGACCAGAAACCAGAGGCCTTGAACCAAGTAAGTGACTCATTGCAATGAACATTTGCCAGTAAAGCTGATAGAACAAAAGGATATGCCGTGTGACACATTGAGGCTCCCAATGCCACTAAATGAATGAAGAAGTGTTGGAGAGGCAGGAAAGACGGAGGAGCAAAGTTGTTTTTCGTTTGGTTGGTTTCTTTGGTTCTAATTTTTTAAAATTTTCTTTCAGGGGGGGGGTTACTGCAAGGGTGAAGGGTTGATGTGGAGGGACTGGGAAGTGAGTGGAATTGGGGTGCATGATGTAACATTGCCAAAAAATCAATAAAGAAATTATGTTTATTTTTTTAAAGGAGAGAGAATGGCTAAGACTGGACATCATCAGAGTAACCAGTGTTGGGATAAGGGGACAGATCAAAGGACAGAGGACTCATCCATTTCATTTGGAATGTGTAGAGGAGGCAATAAGGGCAAAGACAGGCAGTGAAAAGGCTGAGGAGGCACAGGCAGCGAACTAGGAAACTGAGTCAGGAAAACTTGGTGCTGAAGAGAAGGGAGTACATTAAGGAACTGATCAGCGGGTCCTGTCTGCTGCCAGACACGAGAAACGAGGCCACTAGTGATACAGCCATGGTGGATGATGCGACCTGGAGTAATGTCAAGATGCAGAGGAAAGTGGGTCATGGTGACACACACCTGCAACCTCAATACTGGAGAAGCTGAAGCAGGAAGGTTGTGAGTTCAAGGCCAGCCTAGCCTTCTTTGTGATACATAGTTTTATTTTTTTTCCTTTTTCTTTCTTTTATTAAGCAGGAAAACTAGACCCAGCAATATAGCCAAAAAGAGGGTCTTTGCATTCCCCCCCCCCAAGGTCAGAGAACTATGAGCTTATGTTTGCATGAGAGCACCATTGGAATAAAACCAGACGGCTAGTGATAGAGGTGAGAGAGAAAGAATTACTTCAAAAACGCCCTGGAGTAGAAGTGGGATGGGTGTGTGTGGTGGAGCTTAGATGGCTACTTCTCACTGTCAAATACAGCCCTGTATAGATGTCTGTCTGCAGCAATCTCTGGGACAGAGAATTAAGAAGCAATCTGTTCTGCCACTTGACAGCTCTCAAATTAGGATACCTGGCTCCTTCATGTTGCCTGCCACATATGCTGTGCTTAGCTAAGTCATGTGACATGAAAATTCTCCACCCCTAAAAGGTTATAAAAGTTCAGACCTTCCCTTTGCTCCAGCATTTGGTCTGAGACCTCTCAGGAAGAGCGAGTGCTTGGAACTTTGGTCCAGAGATGAAGGATGCTTACTGAAGAGGCTCCTCTGCCCCGCCCCATCCTTCTCCTGGCAGCTCCACTGCCCCGCCTCCCCCCCCCCCATTCTTGATGAAGTGCCTCTCCAAGTTTTTTTTTTTTTTTTTTTTTTTTTTGGTTTTTCGAGACAGGGTTTCTCTGTGCCTTTGGAGGCTGTCCTGGAACTCGCTTGGTAGTCCAGGCTGGTCTCGAATTTACAGAGATCCGCCTGCCTCTGCCTCCCGAGTGCTGGGATTAAAGGCGTGCGCCACCAATGCCCGGCCCTCTCCAAGCTTTAAAGAGAAGCTTTGCCTTTTCTTCAAGATCTCATCATGTTTAGATCCATATATTGTTGCTGTCTAACTCTTCTCCCACTTTGAGGCTAAATCATGACCTTTCATTGCAACAAACCTCGCACAATGGAATTGTGTCATCACTTGGCCATCCACATAGGGCGTCTATGGAATCCTCACATCAGAAAAGTCTTCCTTTAGCAACACCGAAACATCACCAAAGTTCAGATTTTCTTTGTAGTAAACATTGCCAGACTACAAGATGCCACCCATAGTTGAGGGATGCAGGGGGCTTTCGGTAACCCACGTGTCCTGAAAATGGTCTGTCGAGTGTAGGTTTGGAGTGAAGAAATAAAGATAAAGGTGGATTGGCTTTACATGCAGCATCCACACTAGCATTCTGCATATTTCATTTTCACATTGTGGTGTGAGTCTACAAGGAACAGGTAGGCTACATCATTCCAGCTACAATATTAATAAAATTGGCATCTTTCAAAGAAGCTGATTATTCTGTTAATTATAGCTTGATATCAACTCAAAAATTCTTCTTTTGGGTTCCTTTTGGAAACCGAGATTCTAGTCTGGATATTTAAATGGTGAAAACCTTCTCGTCAAGGACTTCAACTGGAGATCAGTACACTGGTGCTCTGTACACAGACTGAGTACACCACAGAGGTCCTTAATGACCCTTCTGGACTGCTTTAAAGAAGTGTCCGGGACTTAAGTGGAACTATTTTTGTGTGACTAAGAGTTATTGGCGCACGCCTTTAATCCCAGCACTCAGGAGGCAGAGGCAGGCGGATCTCTGTGAGTTCGAGGCCAGCCTGGTCTACAGAGCAAGTTCCAGAACAGCCTCCAAAGCCACAGAGAAACCCTGTCTCGAAAAACCAAAAAAAAAAAAAAAAAAAAAAAAAAGTTATGTAAAGCTTGCAGGATAGGAGCTAGCCACAAGGCAGCTCCAATAGGGGCCAAGCCTAAGGCAGGCTTTGATTTGCTAATGAAGCAATCCCAGTGTGGCACTGATATGTTACTGAACCAGCCCTGAGTTGTGAACTTAAAGGCCTACTAGAATAAACCAAAACTTGGAAATTTGGAGGGGACTTTAAGAGAGCAAGACCAGACTTCCAAAATGTGGCCCCTCAAGCCTCCAAGCTGAGCTGATAACCCATCCACAAAGGAACTTTGAGATTGGCCACCTGTGGCTCTGGCTTCAGAGACCATGAGTTTCTGGCACCATTGCCTAGACCTCACATACCTGCTATCAGTGCTAGCCTCTGGCTGACACTCTCAGGGACTTCTTGGGACCTCCAACAGTGCCATCCCCCTAGCCTGCCACAGCTAAAGGACCTAGTGGTGGACGTGGGTGGAGCCTTCAAGCTCCAGAATTGACCTTACCAGACAGGATTCCCCAGTGCTTTAACATATTTCTCCCAAACCATTCCCCTCTTGGTGAGATGTCTGTTTACCTAAGAATACCATAGCTTTTATAATAGAGTGGTATTGAAAGGAATGTTTGTGGAACTAAACCGAGCATTTTCCAAAGGCAAATCTCATGTGGACTGGGGGTGGGGTCGGCACTCACAGACCACTGGCCACACTCTCCGAAGGAGGAAAGAAAGATTCCATGACTCAACAGAGCATGCTCCTCTACCCATGAGAAGAGCTAGTCATTCAGCCTGAGGACCTTCTTCCAATACAAAATAAAGACACGATCAATGGTGACTACATTAATGAAAACAATTATATTTATCAGGACCATTACCATCCCATCAGGGCCTAGACCTTGAGTTAGTGTTTTCCAAGTCATTAGGAAGCAGAGGTAGCACCTGTGTGTTTTCCCTTGTAATTCACACATTCACTGGCTCTCAGAAGATGCTCTCTGGCAGCTTTTAAGGTGGCATTGAGTAAGACCCCTCTCTCCAGCTGTATAAAATGGAAGAGCTGAGTCATCACTTTGCACTCTGTACACTTCCCTCATAAAGAGATAGGAGACTTTTTTCAAGTTACAATTTTATTTATTTATTTATTATTTGGGGGCTGATACCCAGCTCCCAAATAAATCACAACTGGAAATTTAGTCTTTCTTATGAATGCCTGATCTTAGGTAGGCTTATTTCTAGCCAGCTATTCTTAACTTAAATTATCTCATCTATCTTTTGCCTCTGGGCTTTTAGCTTTCTCTATTTCTGTGTATCTTTTCTTTCTATCTTACTCCATTGTCGATTGTATAGCTGGGTGGCTGCTGGCCTCTGAAGTCTGTCCTCTTCTTCTCCTCTGCTTGTTCCCCAATCCTCTCTTCCCAGATTTCTCCTCCTATTTATTCTCTCTGACTACCAGTCCCCTCTAGCCTTTCTTTGCCCAGCTATCAGCTGTTTATTAGACCAAATCAGGTGTTTTAGATGGGCAAAGAAACACAGCTTCACAGAGTTAAAAAAAAACTGCAACATCTAAGAATTCAACACATCTTTGCATCATTAAAACAAATGTGCCAGAGCATAAACAAATGTAACTAACGCCTGAAAGACTATACAGAGTGCACGATCTGAAGGACTCTCCTCAATGCAGTGTGTGAGCAACTGTCCTATCTGAAGAGGGTAGGGAACATTAAAGGGGAAAAGGAATGAGAAATCCTGACACTGGAAAGCAGAGGGTAAAAGAAGAGAGACAGAAGTGGCAGATGTTGAAGGCTAAGGTCTTAGTCCTCTTCACTTAGGATCCAGAAAGGATGGTACACACTTACTTCTCTGCTCACTTAGACGAGACCTTGGGGATTCTGTTTCTAGAGAGGCGAGTCTGAGTTAAAATGCTTTTAGATGATTATATACACAGTCAAGGTTCTGGCCCTAATGGCCCTGCACTTCAGCTCATCAGGAAGCCAGAGCTTTCTTTCCATCAGCTTTCTGGGTAGTCACTCTTTCATAGAAGGCCAAGTCATGGAGTATAAGGCACCTGGGGATAGGTTCTGACTTGAAACACAAAGGCCCAAGCTGACAAATACAGACCAGAAAGAAAAAAAAATATCCCACTACCAAAACAAAGTTGATATAATTAATCATATATAAAATGAGACATTTTATCTATTCTAAAGACAAATGTAAATGATTACATCTCCAACCAGGAGCTGGGCAGAGTTTCTTTTATAACAGTTACATAAGAGAAGGTTAAGGAGTGGGGAGATGAGGGTAGTTGTAGCATGATTCTAATTGGTCTCAATAATAAATACTCAGAGTCAGATATTGGGGGTGAGGTGGGGGAAGCTGAAAGATCAGAGAAGCCAACCACTACTCAGACTGAAGGGGCCATCCTGTCCTCAGACTGCCTTCTCAAACTGCTTCAGACTAACCCTGAGCTCCTGTTTCCTCCTGCTTTATATTCTCTCTGCCCAGCCATATCCCTTTGTCTCCACCTTCTTAGTACTACGGTTAATGGTGTGTCACTCCAAGTTCTGGGATC